>NC_063343.1:35189552-35222326 GCF_021869965.1 Rhincodon typus | reverse complement strand
GGAGCTGGAGGAACACAGCAGGTCAGGCAGCATCAGAGGAGCAGGAAAGCTGATGTTTTGGGTCTGGACCCTTCTTCAGAACATTTCTTAAGAAGGGTCCAGATCGGAAACGTCAGCTCATTTCTGAAGAAGGGTCCAGAGCTGAAACATCAGCTTTCCTGCTCCTCTGATGCTGCCTGGCCTGCTGTGTTCCTCCAGCTCCACACTTCGTTATCTCAGACTCCAGCATCGGCAGTTCCTACTATCTCTGCAGATATTGTGACTCACCCCACCCCTAGTTTCCCCCCCCCCCCCCCCCCCCCCCCGAAGGTTTACAGTGGCCATCACTTTCCTCATTCTGTAGCTCCTAAGAAATAGTGCTGGTTAATTTGAAAGGGATTGATTGCCATCATGGATGTGATCCATGCCAGCCTTTACCGGTGGGAATTCAGCCACAACAGGAAATTCTAAAGCTGTTTCATTCTGATTGGCCTCAGCAATAGCACAATGGCATCCCTTACAAACCTGGCACATGTGTGTAGCAAATTGCATGATTCTACAGAGGTCACCAGTGGATGCCTTACTGGTAGTTCATGCCCACCTGGTCTATCCTGCAGAGGTCTATTTCTAGGAGGCTCCAGATGTCACTAATGTAATGGTGTGTAAGTCTGAGCATTCTAAAGCACTGGCATTTCATCATGCCGGAAAACTCATCCTCATTTATTGGAATATACTGAGTTGTGAGGAAACCTCCTATAAGCAA
The DNA here is from genome assembly GCF_021869965.1 of Rhincodon typus. Taxonomy (NCBI): domain Eukaryota; kingdom Metazoa; phylum Chordata; class Chondrichthyes; order Orectolobiformes; family Rhincodontidae; genus Rhincodon; species Rhincodon typus. The sequence continues at coordinate 35,221,584 of NC_063343.1, read as the reverse complement.
GAGCTCCATGTTCTTCCTTTCTGTAGATTGACAGGTATTTGAACAGATTGCTGCTGCTGCTACTGTTCCTGGTGCTGCTCTTCATGTTTTGTTTTGCCCAAGATCAATCTGCATAAACTACTGAGCTGGCTGATAAGGGTAAAACCTCCAAGACAGCAGAAATTATCTTCAAAATCTTAGAAATCATCTCCAAAGCAGACGTGCAGAACAAAAATCTGTGATTTAACCTCTTTCGCTTAGGCAAAGAAGCAGCTGTCATATCTCAGTATTTAAAAGCTTTTCAGCTGGTTAATTGCTTAGCCCTGTCAATTTCTCACCTTGTTCAACCTGGTGAATTCCAGATAGCCTGGGAAACACATACTGGCAGTTAAAGTCAGAATTCATGCTTAATAATACACTCAAACTGCCTTTAGTGTATGTTAAACAGGAGACCAACTTACACAACCAGGGTTCTTTGTATGCAAATGAATGCACATAAGTTAAATGCAAAATCAGCAGATTCCTGCAGACTTCCCGACACACCACAAATTGGTAGGATAACAAGGTGCAGAGCTGGACGAACACAGCAGGCCAGGCAGCATCAGAGGAGCAGGAAAGCTGACGTTTCGGGTCTGGACCCTACTTCAGAAAATTGGTAGGACTTGTGCATAGCCAATTTAAATCAGGTACAAGAGTTAACTGATCAAGACTTCAAATTGAGGCTGTTGGGTGTATTTGGCATTTTGTCAACTTGCCTGCCTGACACCTGCCGTGAGTTAAAATACCCACTATTGCGTACATGCAGTTTTAATGGACGCACTTTATAACAAAATAAACTAAATTAATTACACAAACAAAAACAGAACTGTGGAGAAACTCAGCAGGTCTGGCAGCATTTGAGGAGAGAAAACAGACTTCTTGTTTTGAGTTAGCACTGCTGCCTTAGCGCACCAGGGGCCTGGGTTTGATTCCAGCCTTCGGTGACTGTGTGGAGTTTGCACATTCTCCCCGTGTCTATGTGGGTTTCCTCCAGGTGCTCCAGTTTCCTCTCACAGTCCAAATAATATGGGTTAGGTGGATTGGCTGTGCTAAATTGCCCCGCAATGTCCAGGGATGTGCAGGCTAGGTGAATTAGTCATGGTAAATGCAGGGCTACAAGGATGGAGTGGGGGAAGGGGCAGTGGGTGTGGGTGGGATGCTCTTCAGAGGGTCAGTGCAAACATGATGGTCCAAATGGCCTTTATTTGCACTGTAAGGATTCTATGAGCCCAGTGACCCTTCTTCAAGAATACATTAATTTCATGCTAATTTTGCGGTAATCTATTTCTTAATTTCTATTTTTAAGTTGATTTGTTTAACTAAGTTTGTTAAAGCTAAAGTCTATTTCTTCTACTCTTTAGAGTCTCTTGAGAAGAAAGTGAAGTTTGAATGTTACTGCATTAGGGTTATTTCATCTTCCTCCTTCCTTATTTCCATTTCTTATTGGATCTACTAGCCTTTCATTCCTCATGACTATAAATTGGCAGTGAACAGTGACACAGAGCGAGGCTGATGCTGTGAAACACACACCAGGAATCATATGGCAGCTGATGACAGGAGTCAGCGTTGCTGAAGAGACAGCTGGGGAAAGGCAGAGAGACATCTGTAGTCAGCATTGACATAAAGGCTAACAAGATAGACGAGATCTCTAAACCCTATTATAGTATGGACTGAAAACACTAAGGACTCACTTATGACCAGAAATGAGAAGCCTTCTCTTTGATTCCAGCACCATCCTCTTATCAGATTTTTAATATTCTTAGTTGGAATGTATTTAATGATTTTGGACTACAAACATTATAGAAAATCTTGATTATCATTTTATTAAGCATTAAATAGCAGGTGCTGCAGACAACGGAAGACCTGAAAAAAACACACTACAAATGGAGTTAAGATAAGAGAAAGGCATCCAAGTGTTTATAATTTAGCCCCAGAGGCATCAGGAACACTAAAAAAGGAGAGATGCCATGTTTCAGTAGGAGGTCGGGGAATTCCCATGGCTCACTCTGAGAAGGCAATAGGAGCAGATGGCCGGAGATGTCAATCCCAGAGTCTGGTCCCAAGAACCTGGCTGTAGTACTGTAATACATTCAATAATATCACACTGGTGGTCAAGGTCAATAAATGCATCATCTCTTGACATTTTCCTAGTTTTTGCTCAATGCACTATATACCCATTTCTAAACTACCATATTAATGATAAGGTTTAATAACCACTCCTTAGGGATTTATGAACTCTGTGAGTTAGTTCTTTTAAAACAGTAAAGCATCACGAAAGGAGACATGACAGCAAACTAACTGATTTCTGTGTGCTGCTTTAGAACCAGAGCAGATTAAATGTCAGGCAGAGTTGCAACAGTGCATACACACAGTACATGGGGTCCTTAAAGGTGAACTCTCCAAAAGGCAAACACATGCATATATCAGCAATCTATGACAACCAGAGCTAATTCAGATATTTCACCTTACCCAGGTACATGTGCCAATGTTGCCAGACTCACACTCACTGTTCACTACATCCACATAAAGTAATGGTTGGCACATCATTCAAACACATTTCAACATACACACCAGCATTATCTTCCTTTTCACTTGCAAAGCAAGGTGACCTATAGCATCAGGAGCACCACAGAAGTGGTGAAGGAAAGATGCACTTCCACCTCCTGCAACCCCTGGAGAGAATGATAATGCACATCCTCAAATGACTGTGTGGAGTTTGCACATTCTCCCTGTGTCTGTGTGGGTTTCCTCTGGGTGTTCCGGTTTCTTCCCACAGTCCAAAGATGTGCTGGTTGGGTGGATTGGCTACACTAAATTGCCCATATGTGCAGGCAAGGTGGGTTAGCCATGGGAAATACAGGATTACAGGGATAGGGTAGGGTGGTAGGTCTGGGTGGGATGCTGTTTGGAGGGTTGGTGTAGACTTGATGGGCTGAATGGCCTGTTTCCACTTCTGTCATTCTGTGATATCGTGGAACAGGCTGCAATTGAAGTATTTACATTCAGCATTACTGAGAACATGCAGTGTGATCAATGTCTTTGCCTTAAGTCCTTCTCAAAATCCACCTCAACCTCTGCATGCTTTCGGAATGAAGTGAATGTTGCAGATGGTGTTCATGGATATTGTGGTTTCCACTCAACCCTCTTACCCCGATCCCCCCTCTCCCCTTTGACATTCCTGCTTTCAGATACCTGAGAGACACCACTGAGCAGTCAATGCAGCCACAGAAAGTAACACTATGAACTGATCTCGAAATTGTAGCCACCTCCTCTGATGTTTGCATTGCACATACCTTAAAGGCTAGTCTAGAGTTGTAAACAGTACATGATGAGTTATTAGACACAAGGAGGTTACTCATGACCTCATGTACTAACTTTCCAGACAGCGAGGTCACACACTGGTGCAAAGGGAAGACTTTGATAAGGCAGCATCCAGGAGAATGCTGATGGACATACACAACATGATAATTGGTGCATTAGTAGGCCAGCTGGACAGCCTCCTGTTGCAGTCCCTGTCATAGAGGAATACTACGACTTTCCATAAGGCTTTATGCAGAGTTTGGAGCCCAGTGTGGAAGTGATGGCTAATTCCAAACAGTAGCTATATATTCACTCATGGTGCAGAGTCTAGTGGTCAATGGCTCATCTTCCAATGGAACATATGGAAGCCACCCTCTGTGCTAGTGCTGTGTTTGAATCTGAGACTGAAGTCACGAGATCAATGCTTGTTGCCATCCAAGTTCAGCACGTTGCCACAAGCCCAGCCGATTGTGATCACTGCTATAGATAGCAGGACTTAAAGGGTATGTTGGAACCAACAGCAATTCACCAGGGAATTAGAATCATGGAGGCATGGCCTGACAGGGGGTGCCATGCCTCTCATGCACGAGCTAGTTGTCCTCTCTCAGGATGAAGTATGTGCCCTCTCACCACTTATTCTGCCAATGGCCTTACTGCTACCTTTTCAACAGACAGTTCAGGCTGCTGCTGCTTATACTGAGGTTGGATAATCGAAAGCCAGATTTTTAATGTTCAGAGCTGCTCCAGGGCGTACTGCAAATCCATCTGCAGTCTCCCTGCCTCAAAGTCAGCAGGCTTGCAATTAACATGCTCCAATCAGTGGGGTAGCATTGCTAGGAACTATAGGCTAGGTGAAGGCACCGCAAGGCAAGTATTAAGGAAAACACATTGTTCAATTTTGTACGTCTGTTTAGAAACAAGGTTGTTTTGGAATAGTTTTTTTGGAAATGGCATTTCATTCCGGATTTTATAAAAAGGACTTTGTGACTATCTGTAACAGAGGGATGAAAGGTGAGGAACTGTGGGGTAAATATAATGTTGGAATAATATTTTAGAGGTGCCAGAGTCACAGTATTATTTCACAGACAGCCCACTTAAAGTGAAGGGATCGGAGAATCTTACACTTTATTCCACTTTCCTGTCTAAGCCCCAACTTTCGAAGGACACAACAGAACATTGTGAATGAAATAACTCCACGGAAGCCCGTATCCCATCACCATGTCACCCTTTAAACCTTTGACATTCCTGTTTATATCTGTCAGCTAGGGCTCCCTGATTGGACAAGTTAACAGGCCCAATCAGGGAACTCATATTCTATGAGATCCACCTGGCTGACCTCGTACAATCACTACACCTCTTCCCCCTCTAAGTCTGGGGGTGTAGGCCTGTCCTTTTCCCGTAGCCTCTCCTGGGCCGTTTTCACACCAGGCCCCGTTCCTCCAACTCAGCCTCGGATACTGCGTTGTGTATCAGATTGCAGCCTGCCTCTTGTGCCTGGAGCATCTGGGAAGAAATTTATCCTCTTTTTCAAGCAGTAAATTGAATTGAATTAGCTTTATTGTCACATGTACTCACATGAGAACAGTGAAATGTTTACAAGTCACCACTTACAGCACCATCTGAGATACACAGGTACCTAGGTACAGATTATTCAGTACAAATTCTTAGGAAGAAAAAGATTAGAAAAATAAAGAAATAAGTAGTCCAACATTTCAGACCTTCAGAAGTACAAAGTCATAGCAATAAATTAGAAAAATAAAGAAAATGTTCAGAATTACAGTCCTTCCACTAGAATATAATAAAAAAAATTAAAAACAGAATTTAAGATAAAGTCGACTCAGTCCATTTCAAGGCTCTAGGCTTGAGGACACAATCCCTGCCCTCCCACTGTTGGAATGCTGGGCTGGACCCACCACGATGCCGAAGACAACGTTGCACGCAATCACAGACTGACTGAAGCCGCCACAAGGAATCTTAGACAGACGCCGATGAAAATAGCCACTGAAGCCACTGAAAGGAATCCTTAGGCTGGGCCAGAACAAACCGTGCTGCCATGAAGACGCTGCAAAAGCCTGCGGGAAATCTGGCCATTGGAATCCCGGGCCGGACCCACCACGTCATCAGCCGCCGCCAAAGCAGCCTAGTCAAAGGAGCCACTGGGATGCAGCCACAAGAAATGGCTGGATCCACAACACATCCTCCGCTGCAGCAGGGAACCTCCCCGAACCTCCTCCTTCAGCCGAAGCCGCCGAGAGGAGGTAAGATGAACTTAATGATGAGTCAGCGCACAGACCACCTCGACAACACAAAAGATGCCAGTAACCCAAACTTGCCCACCACGTCGCTGCCACGAATCTGTGTTGCCGGATCTACTCGAGCCTGTGCTGACAGGTCTGCTTGTCACCACCGATGTCGTCGCCACAACCGAGATCATCACCAAAAGATAAGTCAATTGAAATGAAAGAGGAAAGAAAGTGAGAGAAGAGAGAAAATGAAGAAAAGAAACGCAAAGAAAAGCAGATAGAGTGGATGAGCCCCAGATTAGAAGCCCTACCTTCACTGCCATCTTACCAGGAAAAGGCGCTGAAGCTGCAACATTCGCTGTGTCCATCTCAGACTCCAAGGTTTCTTCAACCCTAGTTGGATGGGGAGAACCCATGGGTTCTGACAGCCTTTCTGGATATTCTGAGGCCTCGGCTATGTTTTGCTCCTGTCCCGTTTGCGAGTTTGCAGCTTTCATGTGATCAACAAGCTTGCCTCACTTACAAAAACTCCTTTTGTTGTGCCACCTTGACTAATAACATTATTTATTGCTGTTTTCCTACTTTTTCAACTGATTAAAGTCATTTGTGCGCTTTGTTTAAGTAAGCTAAATAAATTTTGCATGTATTCAGTTCAAATTATTTATACAAATTCCTGATTTATTTGTTGGCTTATTATCAAAGCACAAAATCAGAAGTCACACGACACCAGGTTGTAGTCCAACAGGTTTATTTGGAATCACACAAGCTGTTGGAGCGTAGCCCCTTCGTCAGGTGCAGTGAGAGAGCAGGGCACACAGACACAGAGTTTTTAGGCAGTGAGATCAAGGGCAGAGAGATCAAAAGATCACACAATTGATGTGAGTGGAGTGTCAGATAATAAATCTCTGCAGGTGATCAAGAGTGTTAGACGGTGAGTAAAGTGTTTATAAAGTCAATGTCAGTGCAGTGCTGTCATGACAATCAGGCAGAGCGATAGGAATATACAAAATGTGACATCTCAGGTCAGACGCTGAATTGTAGATCTGAGGCCTTGTTCAGATCTGTCTCAGAGTTTTAACCTGGAAATAGGCTGGTTTTATTCCAAAAGCAGAGCACCCTAATCTATTTATCAGAGCACCTTAATATATTCACATAAAGTGTGTAATAAAGAGGGCTTATATCTGTAAACTCACATGCACGTTCCAGATTGCATGCTTTATCCATTGTGGAAACAAAGCACGTATTTCGTTTTAAATTGCCACATTTCTGTCACTTTACAATTTTGGAAGTGTTAAGTATTGCTTTACATTACATCACACTGTCATCAATTTTGTTCTTTGTCTTACTCTAAGCAACACAAATTTTTCTGATGGAGAAGCGATTCAAAAACTGAGTCCTTCCATTGTGAGTTAATTTGAGAAACGCTGAATCTGACATACTGATTGAATTTTTCGAGGAGGTTAAAGGGAAGGTAACATGAGGATAGAGCATTTGATGTAGTCTACGTGAACTGATTTGGCACTGAACGTAAAGTGTATGATTAAGAAGTTCATAGAAAATACAAATATTGGCTGCGCAGTTGATTTAAGAGAAAATGCTGTAGGTCATAGGAACCTATCAATGGATAATTCAGGTGAGCAGAACAGTGTTGAGTAAAGTTCAATCTGGAGAAAGGTGAGTGATGAACTGGGAAAGGTTAACGCAGCATGTAAAATAAATTGAATGATTAAATATTGGGAGATGGTATCCTTAAATGGCTTACTACAGTATGTGGCTGGGTGATAATCAAACATGGTAAGGAGAACTGGGTATTAGAGCTCAGTGGTAAGTGGAGTCAGTCATCATGTGGGGTAGGGCTATGTGTGAATTTGAAATGGGGATAGGGTAGTTGAATATAAGGATGCATGGGGCACGGGGTCAATTGCAGAGTTGTTTAACAGGTTAGTTCTGTGTAGTCATTGTCCTCCCTGCCCCCAAATTGCATAATTATGGCAATTAGCTCATAAATCTGCCGCTTCTCACTGTCGTTCATCTGTCAGGAATCCTAGCCTGCAATCCAATAAATATCAGCTAAAGCGGAGGCACACATCATGCTTAGAAGATTTTAGTTGCTGACCTCTTCATAAGGCCACATTACCACTCACCAAATGTATTAAAACTGGAATTGGTTGGTTTGCGGGTGGTTTGCAGTTTGGTTTCCCTTTTTAGATTGTTAAAATGTTTTAGTCCCACACCTGCTTCTTCCCCCACCTAATCAGGTTGTCAAATTACCCCAGAGAGTTGTGTTGTGTTACGTCAGTAAAGAGTCTTGCTTTGTAATGTAGGCACAGCTCCTACTTGAATGTGAAATTTAAGTTGATTGATTGATTCATTCATTCATTGTCATGTGTACCGAAATACAGTGAAAAGCTTTTTTTATAAGCATTACAGGCAGATCATTGCAAGCAAAGGATGTACGTATCAAAAAAATTTAAAGGCATACAGGTTACATTGCATTATTTGAGGCTACAGTCCATTCAACAGTCTGATAACGGCCAGAAAGAAGCTGTTCTTGAACCTCCTTGTGCGTGCGTTCAGGCTTCTATATCTTCTGCTTGACGGAATAAGTTGTAGAGGTCATTACCAGGGTGTGATGGGTCTTCGCTGATGTTGGCCACATTTCCACAACAGTGAGCTGTGTAAATAGAGTCCGTGGATGGAAGGTTGGCTTCCATGATAGTCTGGGCTGTGAACACCATCTTCTGTAGATTCTTACAGTCCTGGGCAGAGCATACCAGGCCATTATGCTTTCAATGGTGCATCTATAGAAGTTGATGAGGGACCTAACGGACATGCAAAATTCCCGGAGCCACCTGAGGAAAAAGAGGCTTTGTTGTGCCTTCTTGACTGTTGCATTTACGTGAGAAGTCCAGGACAGGTTGTCGGTTATCATCACTCTGAGGAACTTAACACTTTTCATCCTCTCAACCTCAGTTCCATTGATGTAAGTGGGGGCGTGTTCTCCTCCTTTCTTTCTGAAGCTGATGAATTACAATAAATAAACAAAAGAAAAAGATTGAAGAAAGTAATCCACTATTGCCTTATTCCAACAAAAATAATCAGCAACGTAGTTCATAGGGAAAAAAAACTCATGTATAAAAATGACACCTAAAACATTTTAGTTCTATAAATTCCATTATGGACATGTTTAAAGAAGGACTGCTTTGGGGGAGTTAGATTAATTTGGAGAAATGGAAATAAACCACATTTAGGTCTACCATTTTAGTGACAATAATCTAGTCATAAACATCAAACACTGGGACATAGGTTTCTATAAGTTACCTTCCAATATAAATTGGAAGATCTACAGGCCTAGTCCCTTAAAACTTCTTTTGTCTCCAGATTGGTTTATATTCCAAACTTATAAAATATCTCAGACCCTCTGCAGTCCAAAATTTGATGCACTTTACATAATATACTATATCAAGCAATAACATGAGTCTTTTGGCACCGTTAACATTGATTACCTTATTACCTTAATGACTGTTAATTTAATGTTTATTCAATACACTGTGGCACAGAAGATAGATTCTGAATGGCACTGCAGTAAATATGAATTGCTACATAATGCCAAATACCTGCCAATTTACAAAAGTTTCTATGGTCGTGCTCTATGTTTTTGCAATCGAATGTCACAGAGGATTCAAAATATTAAAGCGAAAGAATATGTGACCTTTGACTGTAAAACTACAAAAGTTCTCAGAATCAAACTGCAGCCATGCAGAATCGAAAAAGATCTCTGTTTCTGATGATTGACAAACTGCACAAATGTCATGTGTTGATTTAGAACTAGATTGTTTTTATTGGTATACTGTTTTTTTTGCTCCAAAATGCAGTCAGAAAGATACTTCCTTTTCTACGGGGAACCATCTACTCACTCTTCAGAAACTTAAAATGCTTTAAATTGCAGATATTAAGCCTAGAATTCCAAACCAAAGTACATTGAATTAGAAGACCAGCCTTTGGTTGTTACCCATTTTAGCAGCACAAGTAAAATCCAGTGATGAAACTGGCAGTGGATACAAATCTATACACTGCCACTCAGTCACAGCACATTGTGATGTTGCAGTCCACTCTGCCACTGGTAATACTTTCTGGTTTTAAATGATTTTAATTTTGGATGTTTTCTATTTTCAATGATGCCTGAAATATTTCGACCCCTATTTCATTCCTGGGTCAAGTGCGCCGAACCATGAGAAATCCCGGTTCTGCAACCCTACCTTTAAAAATGGCTACTTGCATTTCCCATTTTCTGCCCAAGGTGGGGCTGAGTTGGAATTAAAATTGGGTCAGGAGATCTCAGGAAAATAGATGACACCATCAGTTCCAAAACGGAGCTGGATGAAAAACCCACATTGGGCCTTCAGCATAATGGTAAATATTAAAATCGAAGAATAAAATATGAAACATTTCTCTAGCCTTTGCTGCTTAATCCTCCCTTACTCCTCCTTACCTCAGACATTCTCTACCCCTATCAGTGCTAACTCCTGCCCCCTTGAGATTCTACCCATTTTCCTATGGCCCTACTTACTTTCTTGGTCACCCCATGCCACTCTATCTATGCCCTTTGGCACCTCGTACCCTTTATGCTGCACTATACCAATCTAGCCATCCCCCATGTCCACTCATACAACCTGTGTCAACTAAGTGTCTGCTTCCTCCCGTCATCTATTTTCCCTTTATGTACCATGCCAACTCACCCGATATCCACAAGGACCCATGCACACTGAAGAGAAAACAAAGTTCTGTTACTTAAAGTTATATAATGCAGGCTACACTGTATCAATAAAAGTACTGCCATTCATAAAAAACACATTATTATCGATGTTCTTGACATCTCTTGATATGTTGACATTTCGTGCAATCGATGCTTCTTGACAGATCAACACTTTACATCAGTCTTGATATTTCTCAATAAGGCAACACTTTTTAATCAGATCTCAATACATTGTGCCAGTTCTTGACATTGCTTAACAGATCAATGCATCTTCTTGGTTCTTGACGCATCTTGACAGGTTGACACTTCTTGATTCTACTTGACAGTTCTTGACAGACAGTTCCAATGGGTAAATTCACCTTTTACACACAGCCTTCTGCACAGTTAACAATCCCAAAAAGCATCTGATTTCCCCACTCAAAAGGATCCATGAACCCTACCCTAAAGTATTCTGGACCATATTCACAGGCACACTTTAGCTGTCCAAAAGAGAGTCCTATCTAACCAAGAGAAAAGATCTGGTCTTACATGGTTGAATCTCCATGCTCTGGGTTCTGGACACTAGCAACTTCAAAATCTGATTTTAGTGGAGGCCACATATCAGCTAAGTGGACAATTTTCTCCACAAAATGCTCATTGGCAACCACCAACTTCCCCAATCCTACTCCTGTGAAAATGGGAAATACTGAGTTCAGGGCAGGACTTGGGATTGTGGTCTTTTCCACCATTATGCCACAATGGAGAGGGTTTCTGCCTTGGCAAAATTTTGGACTTGAGTTTTAGTATGTACATTATCCTTTGCATGTATACAATGGGTAATATAAAGCATATACAAATTGAAATGTTTAGTTCATCAATAAGATTTAAATTTTCAATATTTTACAGCAGTGACAAATATTAACTGATATTGGAAATGATCTTCAACAGATACAGCCCATTTAATTGAGTGAGCTTAGCTGTCCACTCTGTGGCATTGTGAAATTTTGGATCAGGCCTCATGTTCAGCATCACTATGCCTGTCTGAAATCAGGAGCGCTTATCTAATCAAATCAAATAAGAGTTTTATTTTGTTCCAGGAACCGGATGTCATTTTGAACAACTTGAGCATTTTACCTGGAATATATTAGACCACAGTTCACAGGTGAGAACTGTAGAATAAAGAGTTAATACTCAAATATATAAATAGGTAACATCAGGAGAGATGCGAGAAATCACATGATATTAGACTCCGGCAAGGTGAATCTGTCTGCACCTTCATACTAAACTTAATAGTGTAAATACCGGAATTAAAATAAAAAGTATAATTACAACTTAATCTTACCAAGAATCTAGAATTAACAGTCTCTCTAGACCTTGCCAAGACCAAAGGACCCAGCATCTTCCATGACCCACCATCATGACAACAGAAGTACTGTCACAAGGGAGTCAATTCCATGGCTATATAAAGGGATCCTCAAATGCTCACATGTAACTAACTGGTTTGCACATTTTGAGCTGCTAGTATGCTACTATTGTGATTTTAGCTTCTGGCTGTAGGAACTGACTGCTGATCTGACTGATGATATTGTGGAATTTTGACACAATTCTTTTACATGTTAAAGATGAATAATTAGAAACTCTAGCAGAATTGCACAGATAGATATAGTTCTCATTATATTATAGCTGTTGCTTTTTAAAAATGTTCTGGAACTATTACGCAATGCCAAGTTACTCCTTTCTATCAGTGAGAACAGGCTGAACACAGACTTTACAGAAGTGAGTGTCATTGGAAAAAGCAAAACAAATTGAAGAGTGGAAACGTGCCAGGATCAGGAAAGTGTACTCCCCTGAGTAAGCCTCAGCACCATCATGACAATATCTTTTGTATGAACCTTGAGAACATTGATTTAAATTTCTGGTTTTATGCACAGGTATAAAAATTTAGCAGAGGAATGTGCTTTCTTACAAATATTTTAACTTTGACAGATCTGAGAAACAACAATTTCAAAATAGTTTAAACTCCTACCTCACTGTCTGCATCCTTTTTCACTTTCTTTCTCTACAAAAAGTAAAAGTAATGAAATAAATTTCTAATTGCATTTTTCGCAATGAATCGAAGGATAGTCTATTTAATAATAAGGCGATCTACAAAGTGTAATAGGGAGAATATTACGGGAATGAAATGTGATGCTGATAGGAAGTGTGCTGATGGTAAAAATCTATCACATATGTAAATATAATAGGCTGTATTTTGCCAGGATTGTGGGGACCCCAATGTTGGCTCAATTCTGGTCAATTACCTGGAAGTATCCATCGAGGACATAACTCATGATCTACCGAGAGTTCGCCTATTCAATAAAAGAAGGCACAAGACCAGTAAAATGGAAGGCCCAGTCAGAGAGTCAAGCCCAACCAACAGCCCAATTTGCAAAAGACCCTACCTCTGAACAAGGGCACATAAACTGAAAGTGTTCTCTGCAGTATGGAAAAAGTTAAAAAGCCTTCATAGCCACAGCTCACATGCCATCAATGGGGAGATAATGGATGCGAGAGAGGGATGCGATACAGGAGGAATCAGGAAGAGGGACCCTTTGATGAGGAGAGGAGAAGATGGCCTGTGGTGGTTGCTGTATCTATTCTATGTTGGGATGGTAGAGAAGAGGTGTCAAAAGACTGCTAGCCTGCCTCCAGTTGTATGCTGGGTTCTGGCCTCAACAAGAAAGAGACGTGGTCCAGGCACCGTCAGGAAGATCCCATCACAATGGCATATCTCCCGTTCTTGGCCCAGTAAAGGACCTAATTGGCTACCCACCACATCTAGGTGGATATGACATTTGGACGTAAATATACAGTCAGGGTTATATGCTTACGTAGATTATCATTAAATTACATACATAGTTGACTGGCAGTCTAACAGTCTGGCTCTCTGACTAAGTGATTGCTGACTGAATGAATAAATGTCTGAATGTACAGAGAGCAAAATGGAGACCCCTTATATCAGCGTCTCAGGTCATGATGTCATCTCGCTGTTTTAAAAGCATAGTACCTTTCTTTCTCTCTCTTTCCTACTCTTTCCCCTTATCCCAACCTCCTAGCATCCCTTCTTTCTGCCTCACTGCCCGGTTCTCTCACCTCCTTGCCGTTCCCCCTCTCTCCGTGCCTTTCTCCCTCTTCTGTCCCCTCCTACTGCTTATTCTAGTTATCCTGCATCCCAGAACTTTGCTTTATTTGGAAACTGCACTTGACCTTTACTTTAATGTTAAATATGACAGGAGATTAATTAGTATTGCAGACACATTGGAGGGAGATGGTTAAGTCCCGTGAAAATGGGGTTGATTTTGGTCATCATCTCAGTAAGGGCATAATTGGGAAATCCAAACTATTTTCAGGTGCAGTACTTTATTTAAAAGTTAGTGATGAGCCTTGGTCATCAAACAGGGCAGATAATTGGTCAATCAGCAGGTTAGGGCCTGCTGGAGGGAAAATCAAATCTGAGGGTTGGTAAGGGTGCAGTATGAATGGATTGACAGCAAGTCTATTCCGCCTGGCACCCCAAAGTATATAATTTAAAGAAAAGAATAACTTACCAGTGTCTGGAGCTCACTGTAAGAAATGTCTGTCAGTTGCTGAATGCATAAACATATTGGAACTAGCGTTCTCTGTTCATTTCTCCATGGAAATTGCAATAGCTGTCCCAAATCTTGATTCACATCTTTGATTAGTCTCCCATTTGTTTTAAGTTGGAATGGTCACTCTTTTGAAGTATCTCCCTTGGAAACTGACAAGGGAAAGCTGCTGAGTGAGACATACCAATCCAACTAATCTTGTATACTTCCACTATGACCAGCACTTTCATTTCCAAGTGTAACTTTTTTTTACTGTAAAAGAGACTTCATATGTCCCCATTATATTATCTTCATTGACTGGTTTCCAAGCAAAAAATAATTGAAAGGCTGTTGGAAACCCTCCTTTCAAGGATGTTCTGCTTTTTCTACTAACAACAAAGTCATAAAATTATCTGTTTAAAAAGTGTACATCTTGACATTTTGTTAGTTGGACATAAATAAGTATTTTCAAGAGCTCATTAATCCTTTAATGAAACAGGGCAAAACATTCAATTTTTGCAAGCAGAATACGTATCAGAGCTTTTCACAAACTGCGTTCTTAACAATAAGATAACTTCTCTATTTCTGCTTATGTAAGCTATTTTTTCAGGAATTTTAATCTTTAGATTTGCTCATCAAACTGGATTCATTCACCTATCTAGAAAGATCATATAACTCTTTTCCCCTTTCTTTGCAAGGCCTAATGATTCTGGGGATGATGCCTCCACTACTCTATCTACAAGTTTAATAGGTCAATCTATGTGTGAACAATTTCCTTGTAATCAGCCCTAAATTTACTTTAACTCATTTATACCAGTATCTCCTTATCGTGTTCTCATAATTTACTTCAATGTCAATATTGTAGATTTACCTATTCTAGTTCCTTAATTAACTTATGTCTCTTTATAAGATCAGTTCTCAGGCACCTCTTTTGCTGGCTGAAAAACTCAAGTTTCACCAGGCTTTCTTTACAACTCAGCAGGGAACAGCCTTGTGGCACTTGTCTGGTGCCTGACTGTCTCCTATGTTTCTCAGCAACCAGAACAGAACACAACGTCTGATGTCTGACCCGAGAGCAGTAGTTTGCTCACTACTTCCTCTGATCTATATTCTACCCTTTTGGCTATGCAGTTCAAAACTCTATTGACTTTGCTAATTGCTACTCTACAACAGTTGGCCGTGTTGAGCATTGGGTCTGCTGAACTTTACAGTTTTTGTCAACTATTTCCTTAGATATTTCAACAGGATTCAAGGTGTACGTTGCCCACTTTCCTTTCTAATGTATAATGTACTTTACACTTGTCAGTTGCCATTACATTTTTTCTTCAAAATATTCTGTAATTTCTGAGATGTTTGTTTGAATCTGCAACACTTCTTGGTTTGTTATTGTGACAGGTTTGATAAGTTTGCACAAAATTTCTGATTGTGGATCATTGATGTAAATTAGAACCAATAAGACCACTATCCAATTGGATACCCCATTTAGGTCTCCTCCCATACTCCACAAAACCCCTTCTGAGCCAAAATTCCTTTTTTTTTATTCCAGCCAATTTTAGACACAAAATGATGAAAGATAGCAGAAGTTTAGTCATTTACAAGTAAACTGTACAAACAATACCTGTATGCTTGTCCAAAGATTCAATCATTGTGCCCATGTTTGAACCACATCAAATCCATTTTCAGACCATGTAGATAGAAATTTCAAATGGAAACCGTAGTCAATTTACATTCAATTTATACTTGGAAAATTTGATCTACAATTACATAATTAAGAATGGTAAGGCCAACAACAGCCTGTGATAAACAAGCATTAACAACTTCTGCTAAATGGCTTGCACTCTGTTCTTTAACTGTGATTTAAGTATTTTACAGCAAAGATAAAACTACTCGAAGGTGGTGAAGAATAGGAAATAGCTAACAAATAAACTTGTTTAACATGTCCCAAGTCAGCAAGATATTAGTCAAATTTGGAACGGCTGGGGAAATCTGACTCTGAAATTCCAAAAGCTACTCTCCTGCTGGGTGAAGACCATTTATGAACATTAATGGTCCAGTTTTGACTCTCAGGCAGTTGTTGGCAACACGAGAGCTAATTTCTTAAATTTGTTGATATGCTATCAACTAGAAAGATCCTTTGCATCTTCCAGTTGGTAACCTTAGTTTGGCACCCTAGTTTACCATATCATTGCTGCCACCCATGCACAGGCCACCACTGAAAAATTAGCAACACCGAACAAAGCACCCAACAATAAAAGCAGTTGCAGTGCAATTATTCTCCCATTCAATGAGTTAATAATGTCATTAAGATTCTACCTCAAAATGACGAAAGAAAAGCCTTTTGCACCAATAATCAGAATTGAAACTGATTCAGTTTATTGAAAAAATTGTAAACTTAGCCATTGAGAATTAACGTTTAGTCATTTCTTGTGCAGTTATTTTCACAAACTGTTAAAAGTTTTATTTATGTGAACTAGTTAACAAGAAAAATAACTTAATTTTACACTGTTGTTTTTATTCCTTTAAAACTTTGCATTTTAACAACCATATGCTTTGGTTTGTTTTATGAAAAACTAATATTTCAAGTACTCTTTGGCCATTTTGATATTTTAGAACCAAAGAATCCCTGCAGGCCATTTAGCCCATTGAGTCCACACTGACCATCCAAAGACCATCCCACCCAGACTCACCCCCCTTTTCCTATCCCTGTAACTCCTGAATTTCCCATGGCTCATCCACCTACCCTGCACATCCCTGGACAGTATGGAAGATTTAGCGTGGCCAATCCACCTAACCTGCACACCTTTGGATTGAGGGACTTTGTTCAGTATTTTTTGAAAACTATATTTCTTTCACAGTTATGTATTTATGCATATTTCTCTACTATAGTAAAACATGTGCTTTGCACATATTTATATTTATACTAAATAAAAACCGAAAGAACTGTAGATGCTGTAAATGAGGAACAAATTCTGTTCTGAGGGAAGGGTCACCGGACCCAAAACCTTAACTCTGATTTTTTCTTCACAGATGCTGCCAGACCTGCTGAGCTTTTCCAGCAACTTCTGTTTTGTTTGTTGTTTATATTTATACTGTAGGTCAATCAGTGTCCTGAGTCTGATCTGCCAATGAATTTGAACATGGCTGATATGTTTCTTGACTCTATTTCTCAATTTTTATCCATGCTTTTAATATTCTTTAAAAAAAACTACTAATCAACATCTTGAAAATATCAATTGACCTAGCATCGACACCTTCTTTGAGAGAGAGTTCCCAGTTTATCATGTGAGAAAGTGCTTCCTGAATTCTGTTTTAGATAGCATAGCTCTAATTTTAGAATTATGTCTGCTTGTTTTGGATTCCTTCACCAAAGGAAATGTTTTCTCTACACGGAATTTTTTTCTCCAAGGTTTGATGTGAGCAATAATAAGAAAAGTGGGGAAAATACAATGTGAATGAAAAATCAGAAGTTTGACATTGAGAAAATTTTCACCAGATTTTCCCGCAATGCCACAAGTGTCAAATTCAGAATTCCATCATTGGGTGGTGACTATGCTTTTCCATGTCACTGAAACTTCAACTTACCTAATTTATTCTTAACCTGCTTCTTTGAGAAACTGGATGGTGAAAATTGTGGACATGTAACTAAGAGTGAGTATCTGGCAGCTGCAGCTCATTGAATGTCTGTCCTGACCATCACACAACTATTTCAGAACAATGTCCCTAAATGGTCCATGGGCACCATCTTCCTCAAACTTTCCTCCATGCAAGTTGGCATTGGCAACCACATCATCACATTTGTTTTCGGATGAACTCCGACACTACTTCAGCCCTGCAACACTTTATTTTCAAGTTGCCACCAATGATTTGCATAATTCTGCAGGTTGCTTTAGCACGCAGGGACACATATGTATTTCATGCATCTTCATGGGATGAGTCTTACCATTATTAGCTTGCTTCCTTAGCACTCATTCACTTTACCCGTTACTTGGAAGCTGCCAGCTTTTGTATACTTTGTATTGCTTTCTTGACACATACTCTTTCTCATTTCAGCAATGACACCACTGCCTGGCTTGCATTACTCTCTTAGTGCACAGGATCTTTGGTTTTCAGTTACAAGCTATCATCCTCTGTGGCTGGCATTGCTTTACAACACAAAGCGGCAGGCAACTTGTGATAGCAGGTAGCACTGAACAGTAAATCTATCAGTCAGATAGGGGCTGGACCTGTTGTTGTGCTACAGCAAATATGCATATGCCAGCAAAAGCATTGCACATGGAAACATAGAAGAAAGGAGAAGGAGTAGACCATTCAGCTCTTCGAGCCTGCTCTGCCATTCTTCACGATCATGGCTGATCATCCAACTTAATAGCCTGATCCTGCTTTCTCCCCATAATCTTTGATCCCATTTGCTCTAAATGCTATATCCAGTTGCCTCTTGAATACATTCAATGTTTTGGCATCAACTACTTCTTGTGGTAATGAATTCCACAGGCTCACCACTCTTTGGGTGAAGAAATATCTCCTCATCTCCATCCTAAATTGTCTACCCTGAATCCTTATACTGTAACCCCTGGTTCTGGACACACCCACCATTGGGTACATCCTTCCTGCATCTACCCTGGCTAGTCCTGTTAGAATTTTACAAATCTCTCTGAGATCCCCCCCTCATTCATCTGAACTCTAGCAAAAACAATCCCAACCTAGTCAAACTCTCTTCATACATCAGACCTGCCATCCCCGGAATCAGCCTGGTAAATCTTTGCTGCACTCCCTTGAGAGGAAGATTATCCTTCCTCAGAAAAGGAGACCAAAACTGCACACAATATTCTAGGTGTGGTCTCACCAAGGCCTTGTATAACTGCAACAACACATCCCTGCTCCTGTACTCCAAACCTCTCGCGATGAAGGCCAACATACCATTTGCCTTCTTTACCACCTGCTGCACCTGCATGCTTACCTTCTGCAACTGGTGCACAAGGATACCCCAGGTCCTGCTGCACACTCCCCTCTCCCAATTTACAGCCATTCAGGTAGTAATCTGCCGCATTGTTTTTGCTACCTCACATTTATCCAAATTATACTGCATCTGCCATTGATTTGTCCACTCACCCAACCTGTCGAGAATCATGCTGAAGGATCTCTGCATCCTCGTCGCAGTTCACCCTCCTACCCGTCTTGGTACCATTTGCAAACTTAGAAATGTTACATTTTGTTCCCTCATCCAAATCGTTAATACATATTGTGAATAGCTGGGGTCCCAACATCGATCCCTGTGGATCCGTGCTTTAATCAAATGGCCTTGTGCTAAAGTCAAAAGGGAACTGTCCAGAATGAGATGTAGGGAATTACAGTCACTTGGAGGGGGGGAGGTTACCATCTCAATCAGTCAATGGGCTTATCTGATTATACTACAGGAGGTTGGCCACAATCATTCAAGCACTTGGACCACTCAGCATCTGAGGATCCATGTCTTTGCAAACTGGGGATTGAGCCAAGGTCCTTCAGTTATGGCCCAAGCAGACCCAAATGACCAGTAGGTCAGATGGTGTACTTTCAAGACATCATTTGGAGAGGTATGCCACTTTTCCTTTCAATGAGACAAAGGAAGGTTTGGAAGTGGCTGGAAGAGCAGTCAGTGATGACGCTTGAATGGAGAAGTAGTGAAGTGTTCCCACAGAGTAAGAAGCAGAACTGATGTGTAGCTAGGCTTAAGGGGCATAAAAACCAAAGGCCCCAGCAGTGGAAAGCAGTTCCATTTCTCGGCCCACATGATTCCCTGATAAAGGCACCCAAGAGGCTAGTTGCATAATAAATGAAGTTAAGAGAGAAATATTTCATGAGAAAAGACACTGCAAAACAGTCTGTCTGAATCTCACTCGGCAAGCAGGAATTCTCCACTCTCTGTATATACACTATTGAAACCCTTTATCATTTTAAATGCTCAGATTAATTAGATCACCCCATCTAATCTCAAAGGAATGCAAACCAAGTTCACGCAATCTATCCTTAAGATTTAATGGATGACTCTTACTTGCTGGTTAACCAGTACAGATTTCCTTCTGTTAAAATTTAATCTGAAGCATTATAATGGATGAGACCAAACATTCATGACCAAGCAGAGGATGAGTGTTGTTTGCATTCGTGGGTGGATGGAGACAATAGGTAAATGAAAATCTAATATATAGACACATTGGTATAAAAGGACAAAAAGCATCAAACTGTGGGCTCTGATTATTCTGGTATGACAGGCCACCAAAAATGCAAGTAGATCCCATAAGGATTTGGATTAATTCCAAGAATAAATTTTTCTTATGAATTATAATAAATCAGACACAAAGATTTATGATGTTACTTGTTTTGTTTTTAAATTTACAAAGACAAAATGGAATTCTCTAACCTCTACTGATCAGTTGGAACAGCCCTTATAATGTTTAGCTCCTGGAGAGTGTGCAATGACCCAGAGAGTTGCACAGGTGAAAGATAGTTCTGTCAGCTTCGCTGGAGTAGCAACGCCAATGAGAAGATAGAAGCCTCCCGGTACACCTGGGAATGTACGTCCATTGGAAACATTAGAATTCAACTGCAGTCAATAAATACTGAGGTAGACAGGTTTTGAAACCATCTCTAACTGACAATCCATCAGTGGAGCTTCCTTTGATCTGGCTACATATAACTTGTCAAGTAATGCTTTGTTCAAAATCCATACGCTTTTTTTTAAAGAAAAGATGAATATGCTTATAAGAATTAGTATTATATATTTGAGAGGTGTTTTTAAATGAAGAATTAAGCTGCTGTTTAAATCTATAGCATTTACCTGAGACATTCTAATAGGATACACATGTATCTATATGTCATATTTCATTGAACTTTATGTAGACTGGAATGAAGATTAACGACTGAATCGATATCCAATCTTTATAGTGAGCTCCTTACACTGTTTCACCAACCCAGTGCCAACAGCCTGCATTCATTTTTTCCATATTTTGTTTTTACATTTAATGAATGGCCAGCTTCGAATCTCCGTGGTTCTGATAGAAAGGAGATAGTTTTTGTTTGGTATATTAAACAGATAGGTGGCAGCTATTGAGGTTGCACAGTTTGCCAGCTAACTACCAAAAAGTTCTTCATCAGCATGAAGGTTATGAACAGCAAACACTGATTGGGCGCACTGAAGCAGCTCACAGGTAAGGACGGGTGAGAATTTGGCTTGTTCTTATGCCAAGCCTAAGACTGATCCTACAGTTTGGTGATCTCAATCAGCTGCAGCAGGGAGTAGCATGGGTCCATAATATTTTGTGGAATGTAGAAGAGCATTCATTCTCCGAGCTAGACTACAGCAAACAAAGCAAGGGTGATGTGAAAAAAACATTTTTACACAGCAAGTTGTTAGGGTATGAAATGCGGTGCCTAGAAATGTGGAGATAGGTTCAAGTGAGGCATGCAAAATGGCATTGGATGACTATTTTAATATGTTCAGGAACATGGGACAAAAGCAAGAGATTGGCTCTGGATAAACACAACCACTGCAAGCAAATGGGCCAAATGACCTCTTTCTATGCCACAAAAAAGTTCTGCAATTCTGTGACACATAAGTATAAATGTTTGTGAAGCAGCTTGGAGTAATTTTGTTTAAGGACTCATGATCAGGTCACTCCAGGCCAGAAGGGCCTATTCATTGGCTCATGACAAATTGTGTCAACATTGTAATTAGATCCCACCGGCTACCAACAGGAGCACTGGGCAACCCATTGGAGGCCTGTTCAAACCAAATTTTAGGTTAGTCAATATGTACTTTTTTTTAAAAGAGAAAGATTATTTTGTCTTTGACACATTTGTCAGTGTAATTGAGGCACACTAAGATGTCCCCAAGGACATAATTTGTGCGGTATTAAGTTACTCATTATGAGAGAGGAATTAAGCACAAATGGCTTGCAATGACATTAACTTTTAAGTGCCAATAAAGGCATTTCAAAACTAACTTTTCTGGCAACTCAAATTATACGTGGCTATAACATAAGTTTTACAACAAACAAGGAAACACCTATTCTGAAGGCTTGTTAGAATTTCACTGATCTGTTGCTAATGATGGTGTGTTAAAGCTTGCCCTCTGTGTCCATGAGTGACATTTAATAATGAAGAAAACAAAGGGTCAGTCAGTAACAGAAAGGCAATTTAAATGATTTCACTAAGGACAGTACCACTCAGATTTAATCTGCTGTCCCTTTATAAAAGGGAGAGAGAAGAACTGTTGTGTGTGGTATAAGTGGTCTTGATGATGTCTGAAAGTTTGGCTGACAAGGATGATCGTTAAGTCTCTTTGAAGCAAGGCAGTCAAGCACTGTAAGAATTGAAATATGTGAAAAAGATTCATTGATCCCAAAAGAGGGAAAAAAATAGCAACACCATGTGACACAATTCCAGAGCCGGCCTTTCAGGTCATGCCCAGCTCTGCATGCCTGCCACATCATTAACTTGACTCATGGCAGAAGGCCGTTGGCAGACAGCTTCACACAAAGCCTTAATGATTTCCCTATAAATGCTGGATTAACTGAAAAGGACTGTCATGCATGTTTTCAACACAGTGAGCTGTTGAGACGAAACCCTCCATCTCTCACAGCACAAAGTTATTTTGATCCCTGGAAATTCAGTTTGACAAAATAAAATTCTTGAATGTGTTTATGATTCACCAGAATTAAATCAGGAGAATAAAGATTCATAAAAATAAGTTGGAGTTTTATGACCATAGTTGATTGATGGGAATTGTGCAAATCACATTCCCTAATCTGTAACAAAAAAAATACAAGGAATAACAATTTTATTTATAGAGTGTGGTGTCCATGGCAACCCTAGTTTAAGTGGAGAGGTCATGGGGTGAGCTGGGCCTCGATTTCACATTGCTCATCAGGGAGTTTGGTCACACCGCAGTTTTTAGATTTTCAGGCAAGGTTGTTATTTGATCCTGAAAGAACTGAAACGCTTGCCCAGAAGGACATTCATTGTCTGCACCATTTTGAGAAAAGCATGTGAAAATAGAATTCGAATTTCATCCAAAAAGACAGATTTTATTTTTTAAACACAACAGGAGTACAATTATCAAGGCTAGTTCAGAGCCATTATTAAGAAATGTATAAATTCCCATGTTTTTGCACAGTACAGAAATGACAAGTTGTAAATCACTGGTATTAAATATTTAGCGTTAATGCTTTCAAACCACAACATATTTTGTAGAACGGAATGAGAGAGAAAGAAGGGTGAGTGAAAACAACAACATGCCAATAAAATCAGAGAAAAACCAGTGGGTGTAGTGTAAGGCTAACAGTGACAGTGGTGATTTAACTCTTTCTAGTCAAATAATACTAATGCTGTCTTTTAACACATTAGCAAAATAATTGGTATTTGTTGTCACTTTTTTGGGCATAAAAATGCATTAGGATTACTAAATAGGCAACATTGCATTCATTTTTTTCAGAAGTTTGTCACACCACTAAATTATTTGGGTTTGTTTTAGAAATCTCAGAGGATCCTTGGAATAGGCACTAAGCTTACATATGTAAACTATGGGCCTAAAATTCATTAAAACACCCCTTTTCGATTGTGCTGATATTGACGAGGGCAAATGTTGGCTACAGTCTACTCTAACTCCTTCTCCTCCTCTGCTTTTTTAACTGTTCTTCCTCCTCCTCAGCTTCTCTTTGTAAACCTGGCACAGATGGGTATGCAATATGCCAGCAAGCTTGTGAAGTAGGCCACAACAAATCATGAGACATGCTCTGGATAGTACTGCAGCACTTCTCAAGAGCTGCAGTTGTTTTTGGCGAGGTTTGTCTCGAGCAGCTCAATGACACAGGATTCTGTGCTCTTTGGTCTGTTCCCCGGGACACACACCAGGACAAACATTGTCTGTGCCTAGAGGACCATCAACTCGATGAAAGATGTTCTTTGGTCTGCCCAAAACTTGTTGGTTATCCAGAGCAGGGAGTTGATCTCAACCGAGTGTTGCAGCCTGGCACATTCCTATGTCCAGGACTATGTGCAGAGGGACGCACTACGGCTCGTGGCAGCTGCTGCCAAGGTACAATGGGGAAAGACCACTATCCAAGGTCTTTCTGCCGAAGTACAAGGAGGGCCCGTTCAGTTATCGGACTCTGCCGGTGCCTCAAAGGCATGTAGTTATAGTCTTGTATAACAGCGAAATACCATGGATTTGTTTGTTCTCCATATGCAAAGACTGTACAGAAAATTGAACTGTTCTCATGACTATGCATATATATAAAGATATTTTTGTGAATACTTTTGAAATTAAAAAAATTCTCCAGAGCTGTCCATCCAGTGAATATTTCCATGAGGCAGCAAGGCTGTCTTTGAATGCATGCTGGCCTCTTGTGGACAACAAACTGGACCTGTGAACCACCTTCAGCAGATAGCCCTTGTCTCACAGTAGTCACATTCTGATGTCTAATGGTGGTTGAAAAGTTGAGGGTACAGCAGACTGGCAGAGAACAATGGCAGCATGACAGTGACTAGGGTACTGGGCATTGAGGAGTTTCATGGTGAATGGTAGTGCCTTAAGGAGTGTAGTGGAACAGAGGGACCTTGGAGTTCAGGTGCACGGTTCTCTGAAAGTAGGGTCACAGGTAGACAGGGCAGCGAATAAGGCGTTTGGCACACTGGTCTTCATTGGTCAGGGCACTGAGGGTTTAGAAGTTGGGGAGTTACGTTGCAGTTGTATAGGAAGTTGATGAGGCCGCACTTGGAGTATTGTGTTCAGTTTTGGTCAAGTTGCTGTTGGAAAGATGTTATTAAACTGGTAAGAATGCAGAAGAAATTTACAAGGATGTTGCCAGGGCTCAAGGGACTAAGCTATAGGGAGAGGTTGGACAAGCTAGGACATTTTTCTTTAAAGTGTAGGAGACTGAGGGGGGATCTTACAGAAGTGCATAAGATCATGAAAGGCATGGATAGGGTGAATACACTCAGTCTTTTTCCCAGGTTTGGGGAATCGAGGACTAGAGGACATTAAGGTAAGAGGGGAAAGAATACATGGGAACCTGAGTGGCATTTTTTTTTACACAGAAGGTGGTACGCATATGGAATGAGCTGCCAGTGGAAGAGGTTGAGGTGAGTACATTAACAACATTTAAAAGGCATTTGAATGAATACGTGGATAGGAAAGGTCTAGAAGGATACGAGCCAAGTGCAGGGAAATGAGGTTAGAATGGATGGACATTTTGGCTGCGTGGACCAGTTTGGGCCGAAGGGCCTGTCTCTGTGCTGTAGGACTCTATGACTCTATGGCAAGGAATCCATTATCCATGGTTGCATGCCAGCTGGACATTGAGGGAATAGAACTATTAGAAGACATCTCTGAATCAGCTTATGGCTTTGTCAGAATGGCAGGCTTCCTCAGCCGAATGCAACTGACTGCAAACCTGCATTGCAGGTTCAACGTGCATACAGAGCAGCAGTGACATAACCTATACAACAGTGACCCAAGAACAGTGAGCTGCTGGATATGTCACTGACTGTAACTTGGCAGTAGCCCAACAGGAAGAAGCTCATTGCCACGGTTACTTTTGCAGCCACTGAACATGCTGTCCTTGCTTGGCTGTCCGGCTGCAGATCTGCCTGCAACCAGTGCCAGATTGCAGAGAGCAGCTCCTTAGTGTAACCGAGATGTCCCCTCCTCCTCTCCCTCTTCAAGCAGTTTGTCCTCCTCTTTGGCGTGTTACAATGCAGTTAAGGGCTTTTAACATTTAAAATAAATCTGTTTAATAAAGCCTTGTGAATTACACTGCAAGATTTCACATATTTTAACAGAACACAAACAGTAGTTTTATAAAATAATTTTTAAAAACAATACAGTTAACAATATGAAATATACATTTTGTCAGACATATTCGTCTTGCACATATTTGAACAATTCACTGTCCACGGGTATAGTGCCGGAAGATTGGAGGGTGGCAAACGTCATTCCCTTGTTCAAAAAAGAGAATAGGGATAACCCTGGAAATTACAGGCCAGTTAGTCTTACGTCAGTGGTGGGCAAAATGAGAGATAGGATTTATGATCACTTAGATAGGCACAGTTTGATTCATGATAGTCAGCATGGATTTGTGAGGGGTAGATCATGCCTCACAAACCTTATTGCATTCTTTGAAGAGGTGACCAAACACGGATGAATGTAGAACAGTGGATGTGGTATACATGGATTTAAGTAAGGCGTTTGATAAGGTTCCTCATGGTAGGCTCATGTAGAAAGTAAGGAGGCATGGGATAGGGGTAAATGTGGCAGATTGAATTCAGAATTGGCTGATCCTTAGAAGTCAAAGGGTGGTAGTGGATGGAAAATATTCAACATGGTGCTCAGTTACGAGTGGTGTACCACAAGGATCTGTTCTGGGTCCTCTTCTATTTGTGATTTTTATGAAAGATTTGGATGAAGGAGTGGAAGGGTGGATTAGTAACTTTGCGGATGATACGAAGGTGGGTTGAGTTGTGGATATTGTGGAGGGCTGTTCTAGGTTAGAAAGGGACATTGATAGAATGCAGAGCTGGGCTGAGAAGTGGAGATGGAGTTTAACCCTGAAAAGTGTGAGATGATTCATATTGGAAGGACAAATTTGAAAGCAGAATACAGGGTTAACGGAAAGATTCTTGGCAGTGTGGAGGAACAGAAGGATCTTGGGGTTCATGTTCACAGTTCCCTGAAAGCTGCCACCCAGGTGGATAGAGTTGTTAAGAAGGCGTGTGGTGTGTTAGCTTTCATTAATAGAGGGATTGAGTTCAAGAGCTGTGAAGTTATGCTCCAGCTATACAAAACCCTGGTTCGGCCACATCTGGAGTATTTGTCCAGTTCTGGTTGCCTCATTACAGAAAAATGTGGAAGCATTGGAAAAAGTGCAGAGGAGATTTACCAGGATGTTGCCTGGAATGGAGGAAAGGTCTTACAAGGAAAGGTTGAGAGAGCTAGGGCTTTTCTCTTTAGAACGACAAAGGATGAGAGGTGACTTTATAGAGGTGTACAAAATGATCAGAGTTATAGATAGAGTGGACAGAAGAGACTTTTTCCCAGGATGGAGTTAGCTATTACGAGGGGACATAGTTTTAAAGTGAGTGGAGGTAGATATAGGGGAGACGTCAGAGGTAGGTTCTTTACTCAGAGAGTGGTAGGGGCGTGGAATGCATTGCCGGAGAGGGTAGTGGAGTTGGCCTCATTAGGGGCATTTAATCGGCTATTAGATAGGCATACGGATGATAGTATAAGGTAGGGGTGGAGGTTAGATAGATCTTAGGTTTAGGGTAAAAGTTCGGCACAACATCCTGGGCCGAAGGGCCTGTACTGTGCTGTACTGTTCTATGTTCTATGTTCTAATTCATAATAAATACCGAAGCAAAGGGATAACAGCATTTATATTGTACTGGAGGAGAATGCTGATGGAATAGCAAGTAGACTTTGATTGGTAGAGGCATTGCCATGGAGAATGCACCAGTTAATGATAATGAACAGATAATTGCCAAGCTTTGTTTAAATTTTAAATAAGGCAGAATAAACCTGATTGGTTAATTTCTCAGGGTAATGGCTTGACCAAAGAACAGTTGAATCTGGTTGTATTGAAACAAGCTCAGCACGTTTCTATGTTCTTTCTATCTGCAAAGAACAAGGCCCTGTCCAATAATATATAGCTTCTAGTATTGTAGGTACACCTACAGTGAACCCAACTAACAATCTGAAATTGGTTGTTTGCATAATCCCAACACACTCAGGATTATATAACAAATGCTGTCCAATTGTGACATAATAGTGTAGCACACTGTGTTGTGAGTTTTATAAACATGGACTTGCTAGTTATGATCAGTACCTTTCATCTTGCAAACAGCTAAAGGGATATGCTATTTAATCTGATCTGCTGACCTTTGGGTCTCTATGCCTAGCATCACACAGGCACTAAAATTCTATACCAGATTACTGGGGGTCTTGACAAATTTTGAATGGTTTCACTGCTGCAAATCTTTCTTGCTGGTATTAGGCTAAGCTATTGATATTATGTGGGGAAGGATGCCCACCTGAAGTCTTCAGCAGAATGTAAGCTCAATCTTGACGAAGAATGAGAGGGGATCTTATAGAAACATTTATAAGGAAATAGATAAAATAGAAGCAGGGAGGTTATTTCAACTGGTGGGTGAAACCAGAACTAGGGGGCATAGCCTCAAAATAAGGAGGAGCAGATTTAGGACTGAGCTGAGGAGGAACTTCTTCACCCAAAAAGTTGTGAATCTGCCCAGTGAAGCAGTTGAGGCTACCTTGTTGAATGTTTTTAAGGCAAATATAGATTTTTAAACAATAAATGAATTAAGGGTTATAGTGAGCGGGTGGGTAAGTGAAGCTGAAAGTGAAACAAAAAGATCAGCCATAATCTTATTGAATGATGGAGCAGGCTTATTCTTATTGAATGATGAGCCAGATGGCCTACTCCTGCTCCTATTTCTTATGTTCTTATGTATAATAAGTAAATCTATTTCATATTAGTTAAAAGCCAATTACATAACATCTCAGAAGCATGATGGTCTTTTGGAAAATATTGGACTCAACTTATAGTACATTTACATTACTGTCCAAAACATTCTCACACAAACAGGTGACAAGCACAGAACTGGTTAACTACATTCAGGAACAATCCTTTATATCCTGATGGGCAGAAGCTTATTTTCTGATGTCAGTTAACATTTTCCTATAGTAACTGCCATATATAGCATCTCCCCCAAACTATTTTTTTCTGGTTAGCAAATTCTTTGTAGAAATGGTTCAAATAAATAAAGCAGGTTTACCATGTCACAATTTTACCCCCAAGTCTCTGATTTTATAAATGACTGACAACTTGTTTGGATTGAAAGTTTGCTGTTTGAGGCAAAATATTCAGATACATTTTATTGTCCCAGTAGAACTTTATTCATCTTTAACTTCGCAGATGCTCTTTTTTGAGAACATCCTCTGACATCATTGTAGCTGCTTTGGTTTGTTTTCCTTGAAAGTTCTTTAATTTATTCAAATTACATCAGAGAAGATAGTTGTGGTTTTGCAGGAAATAATCTATTTTTTTAATATTAATGAAGTTTACTACATGTGATCCTTCCATTCTAGCTATATCCCTTTGGATCACGGTATCATTTTAATGGTTTAATTATAGACAATAAAACTGACTGTTCTGTTTTGCTAATGCTTCTCCTAAACAGCTGAATTGACTGTATCAACGTCTACGACTGGCTCCTGGTGAATGTGGTGTCCAATGATCAGATCTTGACAATTCATTCATAGTTAGAAGAAAATTGAATAATTCCTTTAAATCACTGAAATCTGTGGTTTCTTCTGAAAACTCAGTTATGAAGATATGTTGGACACCAACATAATTAATCTTCTGTGGCATGTTTTTCTCTTAGGTATGGTGAACGTTGGTCTGAGACCTACAAAGTCACATCTTGAGTATTGTGTACAGTTTAGGTCACCTAGCCTGAGGAAAGATATTCACGCTCTTGAGGGGATCCAGTGAAGTTTCACCAGACTGATTCCCAGGATGGCAGGACTGACATATGAAGAAAGACTGGATTGACTGGGCTTGTATAAATTGGAATTTAGACGAATAATGAGAGATCCCATAAAATCATATAAAATCCTGATAGGACTGGACAGGCTAGATGCGGGAGGAATGTTCCTGATATTGGGGAAGTCCAGAACTAGGATCCACAGTCTAAGAATTAGTGGTAAACCATTCAGGACTGAGCTGAGGAAGAATTTCTTCACTCAGAGAGTTGTGAACCTGTGGAATTCCCTCCCACAGAAAGCTGTTGGGGCCAGTCCGTTAGATATATTCAAGAGAGAGCTGAACATGGCCATTGTAGCTAAAGGAATCAATGAGTATGGAGAGAACGCAGGAGTGGGATACTGAAATCGCATGATCAGCCATGATCATATTGAATAGTGGTGCAGATTTGAAGGTTTGAATGACCTACTCCTGCACCTATTTTCTATGAATCTATTAAAAGTGTTATTTTACCAAGAAAAATTATGTTGATTACTGGTATTTGATTTCTGAGCTGGATGAGATAACTCAACATACCATAGGCTTTTAAGACTTAAGCAGCATTTTTGCTCAGAACAGTTGCTTCTGATGTTGTATACCTGTTCCACAACGGTCTCTGTATTTTCAAGAATGCTCTCTGCTTCCTTTGATTTTGAGTAGCATTCTATCTGCACCATGCAGTTCTGGGTCAGATCACTTTCTTAGTTAACACTCGCCCTGGTGTCAAGTTTGAAATATTGACTGTTGATCTGTAAAACATATGTCATATCTAATCCAGATTAGTCACCTTGATTTGTATCTTCAAAAGGTTACATATCATACAATGATGTGTGTTTAATGAAGGTATGTCATTGTATTCTGGGATTTCTTCCAAAGGTGCTTGTTGTAAGATGTTAATCTTCATGTTTCAATGCCTGTCTTTGACTTTTGTACTTTCTCTGGAAATGTCCCACTTTCGTACAAAAGTTGCATTCATGTGTTAAAGCTGGACATTGTTGCTGCTTACGTGTTTATTTTAACTCCACATCTGGAACAGTAAATTCTGTACTGAAAGATTCAAACATATTTTGTGTTGGTTTATCTTGTGCTGTTTTTGTGTTTAGAAAGTAGAATGGAATCTGATGAGCTCCTTGAGCTAGGTGATTTGGTTTCTGGGTAAAACACCATTGCCACTTTAATATGGCCTGAGTGTTCTCTGTTTGTTTTCTGTTGTAACATAAACCACAAAAATTAACAGCACTAACTTTACACTGCCATAAGGTCTCAAACTTATGCATAGTCCAGGTTTTGTCCTTACATTTAGCAGTGATACAACTTACTGCTGCTACTGAAGGGAGCTGAATACCTTTCTATTGGAATTTAATATGTTGTGATATCATCAATATTCTTAAAGGTATACTGATGGCTGGTCCTGTTTTTGTGCAATAATACAACACCAGGACAGTCTTCTGTTTCAATCATTCTTTTGAGCTGTTTTTGAATTTCAGATCTGCCACTGGAATCCCCTCTGCCTGATCTTTATAAACCAGGATGGGAAAAAAATTCCAATATTAACACCAATATGAATGTGCTTATCAGCTGAAAATCTTGGACTTGTTTTTCAATTGTTACCACAAGTTACCACTATCCACAACATAAACTATGCCAAAACTGATGTAAGTGTGGCCTAAACTTCCATGCACCCTCTCAGTGTGTTTTCTGTGTAAATGTATAACATCAGTTTGTTTTTGAGAAACAAAGTGGAGAAGAAGCTCTGCCATCATTTTTCAAATTTATTAACTCTATATATTTTTAATCAGCTTGTATGCGACAGGTTATGATACACCTCTGGGATAAATGGGACTTGAACTCAGACTTTCTAGCCCAAAGAGACAGTACCTCTGTGACACAAGATCCTTAGCTTGTTGCTGCTATTCTTACATTTCTAGATATAAGTTGGCCCTTCATGTGATCCACCAAATGAGTAAGAATTGCGAGATCATTATAATCCATGGCAATGAGATTAGTGAGTACTGTTGTCTCATATTTACTCATATTATGCTCACAATGCACTACAGGTAAGTTGGAATGAATGTTAAAAGGTGCATCTTTGGAAAAGGCCAACTGAGACAAGCAGCAGTATATGTATCAAACTAAGAAGCTTTTTAAAGAGTTTGATTAACTTGGAATGACCTACTGGAATAATGCTTTCAGCATTCTGCCCACACATTCTTGGATTTGCTTCTACAGGTTTCTAGCAGTGTAAGGACAATGGGAAATCTGTTAACCTAACACTGCAACGAATTAATCTAAAAGGGTGTGCACACATTAGCAAAGTATTTGTAGTTGCTTTCCATGATTTCATAAGGGGAGAGAGCTTTACCTAAATATCAAACCACCCTTTTCATCTTGTTACTATCCTTCCTACATTCAACTGGATATGGAACCTGCTCTGCTTTGAAAACTGAGATAACAAGGTGTAGAGCTGGATGAACATAGCAGGCCAAGCAGCATCAGAGGAGCAGGAAGGCTGACGTTTCGGGCCTAGACCCTTCTTCGGAAAAAAAAAATCATTTT
>NC_063343.1:35131516-35189152 GCF_021869965.1 Rhincodon typus | reverse complement strand
CAGATTCTCCAGCATCTGCAGTTCCTACTATCTCTGCTTTGAAAACTAATTAGTATTGTTTTCTCAAGGCATGACTCTGAAACGAATCTCTGTCCCTAGTTTCTACAAGAAAAATGAGTGCTTTGCTTTGTGACATGATGGATTGAAGAAATAGAAAAGAAAAGGTGACTGAATTTAATTGTTTTTCAGCATAATAAAGGGGGAGGTCTTTCATTAGAAGATAGGAAAACTATCACCGGGGTTGTAAACAGGGATGGAAAACAGGTAAGAAAGTTTTCTGATTCATAATTTAAAGAATATATAAATTGTGATTCCTTTTTATGGAATGGCAAGTGTTAAACTAAGTTTCATTATCACATTGACAGAATGGCTACTGCCAGCCCTTCAATCTTTTCTTTTAGTCAAGAGAAATTTGTTTTAATTATATAATCCATCTTAATCATATATCCTTAGCATTTAAAAAATTGATCTTATGTAAAATAATAATTGTCCTTTAATTACACTATATTGAATATTAAACAACTGTACAATTAGAAAAATTCTGTTAAATAAAAATTATGATGTGCAATTATTTTATGCAATAAGCATTATGAGCATGCATTATGAAAAGCACTGTTGACATACGGTTTGATTATTAATGTTATTCCAAAGCCTGGCTCATGGCTGCTAAGAATCTTGTAAAATTTCACCGACAGAGAGGGTTGCAATCACCCGTCACTGTAATTTTAATTGAAGTGGTCATCATTAATAATCTATGTTTAAATTTTTAGCAAAAATAATAAGCTTTAATGGCTCAGTATGTCAATGTACTATATAATTTCAGGCTGAGCCATAGGGAAGAGTTTAAAGTTGATGTGCAGGGTACTGCTAAATGGAGTGGGAAAAACCTGTCAACTGCAATATTACATTGCAAGTGAAAGGCCACATCCTCGTTGAAATATATAAAAAAAGTTTTGATCTGATGGTTTTATAATTGACTTCTGTATTCCTGAGAAAATGAAGTTTAAGAATATATTCTTAAGTGTAAGAATATATTCCTCCTCTTGTTCTTTTCAGGAAAGTGTTGCGCAGATATCAGGTGATGTTGCTATCTGTCTCTTGAAGTATACTGCCAGCTGAAATTTATGTCACAGGCTCGCATCAAAACAATTAATATTTGGGTTAATTTTGGTAGACAGTTTCCAGCACTTATGGAACTATAATCAGCAGCTTCATGAAAAACAAGTGAGAAAAATAACTTTAAAAATAAAAAAAAGTTTCAAGAAAAGTTTATGAACAGAATACTCCCCTCTGTAGTATGGTTTGAGTATTGGCAAGAAAGGTAGGAAAATAACAGTAAAAATAAAAATATCTGATACTTGATGGAGAAAAATTTTCCTGGTATTCCCCTCAAGTTGCAAATTCAGAATTTTGCCATTGAGCACCAAATAACTTATTTCCACATATTTGCATCCCATTTAAGACCCAGCTCACATCATTGAAAATCTAATTTAAATTCTCACCTCCTTCACTGGGAAGAAAACAAATTCCCAACAGGTAAATCTGAGCCAGTACCTTGCAGGTGCAGTTGCCAAATGCTGAATCCAGCTATCTTGCGACTGCCTCTTCAGACCAAAGTCATGGCATGCTCCATAGCCACCAGCCTCCTCGACTCATCATCCATGTAGCTCTGCATTAGCAAACCGCCAGCCTCACCACCTCAACATACCTACTGCTGGACCAACTCAGACACCATTTCTGTACTTCAGCATTTAACTTTTGGAGCTCAGACACACTTAGGACTTGCAAGCCAGACCACGTT
This sequence comes from Rhincodon typus, assembly GCF_021869965.1. Classification (NCBI taxonomy): domain Eukaryota; kingdom Metazoa; phylum Chordata; class Chondrichthyes; order Orectolobiformes; family Rhincodontidae; genus Rhincodon; species Rhincodon typus. The sequence goes on along the minus strand of NC_063343.1, from coordinate 35,187,351 downwards.
GTGCACTGGGCCACTCATGCACCTTCTGGCTATTAGTTTACTTTCTTAGCACTAACTTCCTTTATCATTCATTCGGAGGCAGCCAGCCACTGTATAACACACATTGCTTTCCTACTGCACACTCATTGCCTTCAGCAGCAATTTACAAGCTGTCAGCCTATGTGGCTTGCATTGCTTTCTTTAGCATTCAGTTACATACTGACAGCTTCTGTTGAAATTGCACTGCTTTTTAGCACAGAGGGCAAGGCAGGCATCTGGAGATGGGGGATCTCAGAATAGTCAGTCAATCAATAGAGGTAGAAAATCCACAAATGCGACTGTTTGGGCAGACCCATTGTTTCAGCCTGCTCCTGCCCCACAGAACTCATCTCGTCCTACCTTGACTTAGTCTTTGCTCCCCTAGTCCAGTTCCTGCCCACGTACATCCATGATTCCTCTGACACCTTACACCAATTTCAAAATTTCCATTTTGCAGGCTCCGGCTGCCTCCTCTTTACCACGGATGTGCATTCCCTTAACACGTCCAACCCCAAGAGGATGGTCTCAGGGCTCTCCGCTTCTTCCTGGAGCAAAGGCCTGAACCGTCGCCACCCACCACCACCATCTTCCGCTTGGCGGAACTCATCCTCACCCTCAACAACTTCTCTTTTAACTCCTCTCATTTTCTTCAGGTCAGAGGGGTAGCCATGGGCACCCACATGAACCCCAGTTGTGTCGTGGGGTATGTGGAACATTCTTTGTTCCAGTCCTATTCCGGCACCCACCACAACTCTTTCTCCGATGTATCAATGATATTGTTGCTGCTTCTTCCCTCTCTCATCCGGAATTGGAAAAGTTAATCGATTTTGCTTCCAATTTCCACCCTGCCCTCACTTTCACCTGGTCTATCTCTGACTCCTCCCTTCCCTTCCTAGACATCTGTTTCCATTTCTGGAGATAGACTGGTCACTAATATCCACTATAAACCCACCAACTCCCACAGCTACCTGGGCTATACATCCTCACACCCTGCTTCCTGCAAAAACTCCATCCCATTCTCTCAGTTCCTCCATCTCTGTTGCATATGTACAGATAAGGCCAACTTCAACAAGAGAGCCTCTGAAATGTCCACCTTCTTCCTCAACTGAGGATTCCCCAGCACCATTGTGGACATGGCCCTCAACCGGGTTCAACCCATCTCCCACACTTCCACCCTCACCCCCTCTCATCCCACCCATAACAGCGATAGAGTTCCCCTTGTCCTTACCTACCATCCCACCAGCATCCACATCCAAACAATCATCAGACGCCATTTCCGCCACTTCCAGCGAGATGCCGCCACCAGACACATATTCCCCTCCCCTCCCTTGTCCGCCTTCTGCAGGGACCGTTCCCTCCGGGACACCCTGGTCCACTTTTCTTTCACCCCAACAGCCCCCACAGCCCTATGGCACCTTCCCCTGTAACCGGCAAAGATGCAACACCTGCCCATTTACCTCCTCCCTCCCCAGTATTCAAGGGCCCAACCATACCTTCCAGGTGAAGCAACACTTCACCTGCACTTCTCACAATCTAGGCTAGTGCATTCGCTGCTTACAATGTGGTCCCCTCTACATTGGGGAAACGAAGCATAAACTGGGTGACCGCTACGTTCTGCCCGCAAAAAAGAACTTGAGCTTCCAGTTGCCTGCCTCTTTAACACACCACCCTGTTCCCTGGCCAACATCTCTGTCTCAAGCTTGCTGTAGTGTTCCAGCACAGCTCAGCACAAGCTGGAAGAACAACACCTCATTTTCCACTTGGGGACCCTGCAGCCCTCCGTACTCAATATTGAGTTCAATAATTTTAGGACCTACACTCTCCTATGTCCTAGCCCCCTACCCCACACACCAGCCCTTGTTATCACATAGTCTACCATTACACACTACCTATTATTAGTCACTAATGGTCCCCATTAACAGCTATTCACCCTCCTAGCCAAATCGTTAACAACTCCTTTGTCTATCCAACTGCTCTTCTCTCTCTTTGGGCTCTATGCTTTATCCTATTTTCTGCATATAAACCAAAGTATTCCTAGCTACCATCAGTTCTGAGGAAGGGTCAGTGGACCCGAAACATTAACTCTGATGTTTTCTTCACAGATGCTGCCAGACCTGCTGAGCTTTTCCAGCAACGTCTGTTTTTCTTTCTGATTTACAGCATCTGCAGTTCTTTCAGTTTCTTTTTAAGCAGTAGAAAAGTTGTTGTGCAGCACTGTTTATGTTAATGTCAGAGCTGCAGCATGTGTCAGCAGCTATCATGACAATCACACTGCATATGCTTCAATCAAATGTCAACATATGAAAGTGAAAAGGAGGCAGCCCTTAGTGAAGAGAGACTACAAACAGCTGCGTACTACCACAGTCAGTCATGGGACTTGTTCAATTACATAGGTACTGGCTATCGTCAGCCAGGTACATAGTCCAAACAAATTCTGGGGCTCCATGTCTGTGCAGTTCTCAGATTGAGCCATACTCAGTGCTTGAGGTCAAGTGCAAGCAGTCTAGGAAATGCAGGTCAGTTGGGGTGTTGTTGAGCCATCAGTCATGGGGCAGGCCAGTTTTTACTGCAATGAGAGAAAGGAAGGGATTTAGTATGGTGGCAATGGATGGAAGAGCAGTTAGTGATGATGTACGAACAGACAAGATGGTGAGGACTGCCCAGTGAAAGGGCAGAATGCAGGAAGGGCGAGAACTTTTGGTGGAGGAAGTGGATGATAACTATTAAATGGACATGATGCTGAGAGTTGTTACCCATGATCCTCGCTGAAGAATGAGAGCAGTGGTAGAGTCTGAGTGAGAAATGGCCCTGTTAAAATGAGAAAGATGATGCTGGCAGCTGTCAGAGCCAAGAGATTATTGACCTTTCTTTTCAGAAACTGTTGAGCGTTCCTCTCCACCTGGGACATAACACTGACACGGACTGTAGTCTGCTTCCAGGGTGGGATGGTCTGGTTGCATGGACTCCTGTGACACTCAGTTTGAGAAATGACTGCCCTAATTTCCACCACCCCATTGACTGACATCTCTAGGCCCCTGTCTGCAGAGCAGGGAGCAAGATTTCCTTTTAACTGGCTATGTGGTCAGTCATAATGATCGAGAGTCACAGTGTGAATTCCATTTCCTGACTTGATGCATCTAAAGTGGTGCTGGGCTTTAAACAAAGTGTCAGAGGCATGTGTGCAGAAGACCCCAGTAGTGGAAAGTGATTCCACTCTCTGGCTATGCAATGCCTTGAGAAAGGTGCCCAAGAGCTCAGTTGCATAATCAATAAGGTGAAGAGCAGAGGTTTATGGAAGGGAAAAGCTGTTCTGAGCCCTGACAAACTGGAAGCCACGAATCTCTTCTAACAAAATATTTTAACTATGAAAGGGAAAGCTCCACCAAAAATTGCAACAGAGAAAATAATTACTATGGTTAACGTCTAGTTATTTTCCATTATACAATTGCAGTCAACAGCAAAAAGAATCATCTGCACTTATAAATATAAATGGTTTAATTTACCTTGTTCCAATGGCTATGGACAACCACGTCTTCATGGAATTTGTGAGCTGTTGCCAGATATATCAGTTCAGCTTTGGGCCCTGTGTAAGCATGCAGTTTATGGCACAATACCAATGGTAACATCAGTGTCAAGTCTTCATGATTAAACCGCTTGGAATGAAACAGATACTGCTATTATTTTCTATGCAGGTATAGAGTAAGTGCTTTTATTTTGCAAACTGATGCTTTGAGGAGAGTGGTGCCAGGATTGAAAACAAACCGGGACAAAAGGCAGAGAGTCTTGACTTAGATATAGCTCCATCCTCCCAAATTGCAGCAGAAAGGAAGAATGGTCTGGTTGCATCACAGAGATTTCTGAATTAGTCGTTTCAGAGGTGATTTTACTGAAAGACTCCCTGAAACAGTTGATAACATCCTTTTAATCACAGTAGGTTCCTTTTCATTGTCATCTATAGTATTTAGCAAGAATTTTGCCATGATGTAACCAGATATCCTATTTCATTTCTTTGTGTGGGTCCTGATTTTAAAAAAACCTTGTGTTTGAGATCAAACTAGTTGACCTAGTGCATTAAGGTCAAATCATTAAATGAATGAAACACAGAACTATGAAGTAGGTGAAATGAGTAGTAGTTTAGAAATATGAGTAAACCTGTCACCACCAACCTAACCATTCAAAATAGTTGCCTGATCTCCCTATTTTCAGGTCAGTGGCAGGCTAGTTTAGAAAGTTAGACAACTGGAAGAACTGAGGAAGCTAGCACTTTATACTCTCTCTGCAAACTTAGTACTTACTGTCATCCAGCATTTTTCTGCTGTCATCAACCCTGCCAACTCACCTAAGATTTGCACACAGAAGAAAAACATGATGTTAAAGTTCTGTTATACAGACTATAGTTTATTGTGAAAAGCACTCTCAGGCATACAAACACATTTTGTCCAGTCTTGACCGGTTTGACACTTCCTGACAGTTCGATGTTTCTGGACATGTCATGGCACTTTCGACATCTCTTGATATTTCTTGAGATTTAACTCTTCCTAACAAGTTGACATTTCTTAACAGGACTTGCCATATCTTGTTAGTTTTTGAGAGGTACTGACAAATTGGACAGCTCCAAAGGGTATGGGCATCTTTTGTGCATAGATAATGACCTGAAGAGTTCCTGACATTCTGAAAGGATCTCTGACCTTCACCGTAAAAGGATTCATGATTCTCCACCTTCAAGTTGTCCTGGGTCATATCCACAACTGTCCCTTAAGTTTCCAAAGGTATACTCCGGCTATTAAAAACAAATGCACTAAGAGACGTTTCCATCATGGCAAAAGTTTAGGCCTCAGTCCAGTGCAAATTGTTTTGATGGAAGTTAGTTTGCTTTATTTAATAAACTCTAAAGTACAGTATTCTAGAAATCTGATTTCTTCAAATCTGCAAGTTCTGGCAGCTGACCCAGTCACTTAAAATATGAATTTCTTAAAACTGTAAATTCTTCATGACAGAAGTATGATCTTTGGTCTACTATCAGATGCTTTGCCAACCTACTTATCATTGGATTGAATGCCACTAGCACATCATGGTCGGTTTAATTATACATTGCTATGAAAAGTTGATGGCTTCATACTTTGTGCTAGGAGTAATGGCTGAGTTATTCTTTTGTATTCTTTCTTTTTAATAAAAAGATGATATTTCTTTGAACGAGGTTGAATACTTTGATAAAGTTGACAGAATAATTTCAATTAAGTGTATAGATTTACAAGTTATCATAAAATATAATTGTAACCAATAATCTCTCCAAGACATGATTGTTACAAGTGAGGGAAGCCATTTTGTCCAATGAACCACCCTCATCTCTACCTTCCCCCACCAAAAGTATGACTGATTTTATCAGAATTTTCTCCCCCTTACTCTTCCTAGAAGTTCAGATCACATTTTGATTCCTCTATGAAATAAATTACCTGACTAAAGTCTTGAATTTTTCTGCTTTTATACCTCTCTGTCCTCCTGTCACAGTTGAATTTGAATTGATGTTTGATTTTTCTCCTTTCATCATTGTTTCCAGTTTACATGCATCTGAAGAGTCAGTTCTTGGTTCCCTCCTTTCAAGCTTAAAAAACAAATCAAGCTTTTCTTGGATCAGTCTTCTGGCTTTCCCATACTCCCCTGTGTAATTGCCTGGCAGCTGTTCAAAGCTGTGGCTCTTACGACATACAATTTGATCACCGTAGCCCTTTCTTCAAGAAACTACTGATATAGCCAACCTACCTGACCTCCCACACCCAATCCTAAGTTTTCTCTATCCTGCAATCACATGCACTATACATCTTTATGCTTCAGGAATAGATGAGTATCACTAGATAACAAAATCTCCTCATTTCTAAATTAAATACACTTGAGTGACCAGCAATTGCAGCCATGTGAGGTAACCATACTATTAGATTTTTCCGGGGATCGCTGATGCCAACGTAAGTTAAAAATGACATTTCTCTAAAGATATTGCAGATACCCTTAAGAAGTTTAGTTCAGCAATGTAGGAACTAATCTGCATTTGGTAGTCGGAACTATCTTCTTTTTCATAGCAACGTTATAACTAAGAGCGTATTTACATGAAACAGATTTGAGTCATGGACAAATATTTCTCATAGGTTTTGTTTTCCTGGAGGCATCTGGATTTGGTTTTAAAGGCTCCCGAGTGACCAGAATTCATGCAATGGGCTGTTCACGGGCTGTACAACTGCATGGGTATCATTTGCAACCTTCCCCCGATGCTGACACAAACATATATCCAACAGTGATGAAGAGAAAGAACCCTGCTGATTCTTATCTCCCTAACCAAGGCCTACTGTGGTGCCTTTATTGCTATTTTAGATAATATTACAGTAACAACAACCAGTAAAAAAGAACCCGGGATCTTCTTCAACTAAATGGCACAGCTTTTTCCCAGATAAACACAATGCGTTTGGGGAGGCTTTAATAAATTTTTTAAAAGGTTGAACATGTCTCATTACTATATATATAAAAAAATCAATCAGTACATCCCTCAACTAAGCATAATGCTGATCTACCTCATGAGGAGTAACAGGTAAACTATACAGCTCAGAATGATTAAAGTGAAACACAAATTCAGAGACATTTGCCAAGATATTGACACCATGACCGAAAGACTTCAGCTGTGTTTTCATGGGAGAGTTAATGCAAACAGTCTAGTTGCTGCTGCCACTTCCCTTGAGCTACATGAGTAGCCTTTGCTTCACCTACAACACCTAACATCTACTTGTGTTGCTATGACAACTGCGTTACTGGATGGCGTATTGAGGCTAGTTGCACTGTGGCAGTCTCAATGTTTATTTGCCCAGAAATACTGCTTTCGTGCCTTGATTTGATAGGAAATATCTACATTTTTGAGTTTGTACAGCTTTAAAGGGCAATGTTTGCAATCAGTAATTTAGACACACCAGACAGATTAAAAAATGGATTAAAATTTAACATCAATTTGAATCCACTTTCTGCAGATTTATGAATTTTTTGGCTTTAACAATGGATGTTAATGACACGGTCAGGGTAATGATAGAGGAATTTCCGAGTTTTACCATTTGGTGTTTCATTATCAGTGTAGAATATTTGAGCAGTTGTATCATTTCAGCTGTGTCTTAGTGTAGTTAATTCATATTGTTGAGGCCAATACCTTGAAGTCAATAAATTATGTCATTAATACTAAGTGTTAAAACATAAATATTAGAGATATTAGCTTAGAGATTATACTCGATAATATTAGTATCAGCTCTAACTCAATAGATATTCTTGCTTCTGAATCACAAGGTTGTGGGTTCAAGTCCCACAACAGAGACGTGAGAAATAAATTCTAAGCTGTCCCCGCAGTGCATGCCTTGGGAGTACAGCACTGTTGGTTTTGGATGACATCTGAGGCTCGGTCTGTTTTCTCACATGAACATAAAAGATCCCACGACACTATTCTGCATGAGAGTAGGAGAGTTATCCCCAGGGTCATGGCCTATAATTCTAGCATCACCATTTTTTTGTTATCTGTCTTTATCGCATTGCTGTTTGTAGGAGTTTGAGCACAAAATGGAGGCCACATTTCTTACATTACGAGTATAGATATTCACTTGGTTGTAAAGCACTTTAAACATGCCGAGATCATTAAAAACATTATCAAATTGTGGAATGATATTAATGCACAGAACGTTTAAAACGTACAGAATATTTTATCCAATGGATGGAGAGAAGAACGGAAGGGTTTTGAAACTGGAAGCTTCACATCTGAACCAGGTTGAAATCTTACTCAGTAGAATCACCTGTATTCATAACCTTAAAAACCTTGGTTTGCAATTTTCCAAATTCTATGATTATCCGGAATTCACTTTATTTTAAAATAGAAATTGAAATGCTGCTAAAATGGGAGCTGAGGATCAGCTCACTTTTATAACTTCTGTACAGACTCAGAATTATCTCAAATCTCTGGAAAGTTCCTAATGGGTGAGAGTGTCTCCCTTGGATTCCAAAATAAAAACGTTTATGGAATTCACACCTTGCGGTAGTATGGGCTTAGCCAAGACTCAAGTCTAGACTTAATGTCTCCAAGTTCCAAACTTAACAAAAAAAGTTGTGCTGAAATTAGATTATAATATTGGTTAGGCCACTTTTGAAACATTGCATTCAATTGTGGTCTCCCTGCTTTGGGAAAGATGTTGTTAAACTTAAAGGATTCAGAAAAGATTTAAGGATGTTGCCAGGGTTGGAGGGCTTGAGCTACAGGGAGAGGCAGAATAGGCTTGGGCTATTTTCCCCGGAGGCTAAGGGAGGACCTTGAAGCTTATAAAATCATTAGGGGCACGGATAGGGTGAATAGTCAAGGCCTTTTCCCTAGGGTAGGGGGGTCCACAGCTAGAGGGCTTAGGTTTAAGTTGGGAGGGAAAGGTTTAAAAGAGACCTAAGGGGCAACTTTTTCATGCAGAGGATGGTAGGTCTATGGAATAAGCTGCCAGAGGAAATGGTAGAGGCTGGTACAATTGCAACATTTAAAAGGCATCTGGATGGGTATATGAATAGGAAGGGTTTAGAGGGACATGGGCCAAATACTGGCAAACGGGACTAGATTAATCTATGACATTTGGTTGGCATGGATGAGTTGCCCCAAAGGGTCTGTTTCTGTGCTGTACATCTTTATGACTCTATGACTGTATATGTAGGTATGAAAGCACACCATTGAGAAGGTGATGAGCAATTGTTTTTGACTTCCAAAGCAATCTCAGTTGACATTAGAAACATTGATCATGTGACCAAAACTGGCTGCAGGTGACAATGGCAGCCATGATGTGGAGGCATCGGTGTTGGACTGGGGTGGACAAGGTCAGAAATCACACAATACCAGGTTATAGTTTTCAAACAAACCTGTTGGACTATAACGTGATGTCGTGTGATTTCTGACCTTGTAGGTGATAAGAAATGGATTGATTGCAATGGGGGAAAAAGCAGTCAGCCTGTGAGCCAACAGGTCAAAAAAGTGATGATACTTTCAACCAGAGGAACAAAACCCTGTCCAACCATCAGTCAACTCAGGCAGTGCCAGGAAAAGTAATGCATCTTCTCCTGCATAGCTTTACCTCTAGAAACTTAGCCATGGCCTCATTTGGAAAGTTAGAGACTTCTAACTTCCACTCTTCTCGAAAATAAAAGACCAGTGAGAGAAGTCAGGTCACCAATGTCTGTATCTCAAAGAACTGAAATCTGAACATGTGATCTTTTTCTTGTATTTCTGCAAATAACTTAAAACACATGTTTGACCCTAGACTTGTGTATCTATGTGTATGAGCGATTGAGTGATTTTCATTGCATTTACATTTCAGAGTTTGAAATGTGTAACTAAACATTGAATTTTACCAAAAACCAGTCAAGTGTGAATTTCAGGAGCCTCATTGAGAGAAACTGTGAATTATCTCATGCAATTCTCAACTGCTTACCTAATTAAATATGCCCCATACCTACATGATGCTCCTGCCACATTATCTTAGCACTTGCAAAATGCTTGCTGGTACCAGGACCTTCTGACATTCATGGCACAGGTGCCATCTTTAAACCCCAACTGTAATATGTCGTATGTCGTAGCCACCTGGGTCAGTGCAGTGTCCATGGACTGCAACAAGTTTAATGATATTTTGTGCTCTGCAAGGGTAAATACCAGCATCTTCCTTCTGCTACCTCACACTCACTGTAACTGTATCATTGTACCCACCTCCCACCAAGGCTCTTTGTCCCCCACTGCTGCAGTATTTTCCCTCAATGACTGTCACTCAGCTCATCCTCGCAAAGCATTAACCATTCCTTCCATCCCTGTATACTTCCTGCTTAATCATTCGGTACACCTCACCAACTTTCTTGACTGACAAAGGATGGGCCCCATGACTGACCATAGTCCCCATCGACCAGCTCAGATACTGACTCCTCAGTGAGTACTTTATTGAACTTAGATCCATGAACACATCGCTGGCACATCTCTATAGTTGGCCAAGGAAGAAACGCTCCAGGGTCATTGGCATTCAGACAACTGCCAAAGACCAAGCACCTGTGTAGCCCCAGACAGGAGAGGACCCAATGGTGTCAGCTCTTAATTACTTCATTGAAACACACAAGCAGTCACATGAGCAGTAGGAAGGTTTGTCAGAGTTACTTGGTAAACTGGATCAAAGTTTGGAGGTGTGCACAAATGCTATCAATACTGTGCTGGCTCCAGCAGGCATGCATTTGGCTGTCTCCATGAACAGCTTGGCATTGTCATGGAGCCCCATGTCCAGCACACACAATGTCTGCTAAATACATGCACAGGCTGCACTCCATTGCTGCTCTGCACCAACGGCAAGGCAACAGGGGGATGTGGACCTTGACCTCACTCCAGGTGCCCCTTCCTCACAAAGGTAGTACCAATGCATACCCAGCTGGAGGAGAAACCACAGACATGAACACCATTCCCAATCCCCGAGTTTCCTCTCACACTTCAGAGATGCCTGGACCCTTAGCATCTGGTCTTCTTGCAATCCCCAAAGCTGTGGAAGTTCAAGCCTGGGCTCACCCACGCCAAATTCAAGGCCAACAGACTCCATTATAGGGCAGGCTCCATGCACCCCAGTTCTAGGACTGCACTTCGATGTAATTGGAGGGAAAGGGGTCGGAGGGATCATAGGTAACATGGGTAAATGTAAATATATCATCACATTAGTAAATATATGTTCATTTTACATCATCTGCTGTTTGAGGAAGTTTCATTATTGATGCAACTACAAGAAAGAAAGTAAAGAAATTAACCATCATTCGTGCCACACATGTTTAACCCTGTCTGAATGATAGGCCTCCTTTCTGTTGTCCATACTAGCATGAAACTTTGTTATGAGTGAACGAGGGGACATCAAATATTTTGAAGGCTTCACCATTTTGTAACCATAGCTTTTATTAAACAGCAGGAAAAACACAAGATAGTCAAACCGGTAAATTGAAATTTGCTTTTTGGACTAAACAAGGGCTACTAGCCTCAGCAACACCAAAGCATTTACGGTCAGTGAAAGATGACTTCATGCAAATCAGTTCCATTGAAAGTGTTTCATATGTCATAGATCATAGAATCCCTACAGTGTGAAAACAGGCCATTCAGCCCAACAAGTCCACACCAACCCTTAGAGCATCCCACCCAGACCCATCCCCCTATAAACTCACCTAATCTACACTTCCCTGAACACTACAGGCAATGTAGCATGGCTAATCCATCTGGCCTGCACATCTTTGGACTGTGGGAGGAAACCAAGGACCCGGAGGAAACCCACACAGACACAGGGAAAATGTGCAAACTCCACACGGACAATCGCCCAAGGGTGGAATTGAACCCAGGTTCCTAGTGCTATGAGGCAGCAGTACTAATCACTGAGACACCATGCTGCACCATTTCCACAAAGAAATCTTGCCTGGGTTGCTTTGGCTTAGGCTGCAGTGTTGTAGGATGGTGAAGGTATTGCTCTTTCCATTGAAAGTCCTTATTTTCCAATTTGGAACAATGCAGCACTTCTCAGATCCTCGCCATCATCACAGCCTTTTTGTGTCCTCCAGTAATTCAGAAGAAAGCATCTGAAGACAAGTCAGCTACTTCTGCTTATACTGCACTGAAATGAACCTCTAGATATGATCTGCACAGGTACCTGATGGGGGTGAAATTGTATGATTATTGTTGGCCTGAGTGGAAGAAGGGGCTGAACTTACTTCTTTTTGGCCAAGTGTCAATTCCATTGAGTTTCATGAAGGGTTTCACTAGAGGCCTAGTAACATATCTCATTATTGCATACCAAACTCACCTCATTAACTACCAACCCTGCACCTACACCACTCTGTTGCCAGTTTACAGTCCATTTTAACACCTGTCATTCCTGAAACAACTTACCACTCACTGGTTATCTGCTGAAACACCAGTCATTCCCTGGTGACACTGTGCACCCCAACAATTGTTGGCAATCTGGCATTGCTCCTCACCAATGTAATGGCACAGTAGCCACAAAACGACACTGCTCATGGCACATAGTTGACATGGCCTACACTCCTTCACAGAGCCATACATTCTCTCACCCTAGTTGCTGTTTAACCACCAGGCCACACAGTTTATCTGTCTGCAGCTATATTCCATCCAAACACCCTCTCTGCTACTCTGTTGGCAATGCCCACTGTAAACCCACATTTTGTCAACGTCCAGTAGGGGAACGTCCATGTATGACAATTCCAAAAATGAATTTTTATTTACAGTAAGCAAAAGTGAACACAAACAAAACAAAAGAGATTGCCAGGTCCCCAAGATAATGAAAACCAAATGCTGGTGTGACGACTGATAACTATTTTATGTTTCATGATAGTCATACTGCAACCAGCTCTCATCTTTTAGAACTGGGTGTCAATCAGGTCCTGCTTGGGTTGTAAGGTCGGTGCACTTGAGCTCTGTCATGAGCATGGAGAGCTTCTTCCTGCGCAATGTTCTTGTCCTCCTTCTTGAACTGCTCCCATTCCACCTGCTTCACAGCATTCAGTGTAGCACCTCATTGGTAGCTCCAATTGTGTAGATGGCGGCACACCAGGATGATGCAGTACCCTCTGTCTGTACAATTGTGGAGGGACCTCTGTGACCTGTCCAAACAGTGGGACTGCATCTTCAGATGCCCTCGTGTCTGTTCCACCACAAGCCTGGTCTCAGAATTTGCACCAACTTGCAGGTGACACACCAGTAAGCAACATACCACATCAAAAAGGGAGTGCCTGCTGCACTCTAACTCCTTCCCATCCCACACCACATCAACCATGAAACTTATCATTGAATCAAGTACAGTCCATTGTCATATGTACAATGCTCCCATCCTCCCACAGTACCGTTGGAAGTTTCTCAAGCGATGGGACACTTTTGGCCAGTATTATCCTCCTTTCAAATCATTGCCACTAACTTCTGCATCACAAAGATGACAATGTTATATTTGCATGCACCAATAGCCTGCTCAATTTGCATTTGGGCAGCATTTAACACATGAGCACATTCACACGGCATGCTTTGCAAATGGGCAAGGAAAGGGATGAGTTTGCTTCATGCATCATTTTCATGCCCTTTAAATGTCCTAGCATCCAGCAGCCATGGATCCCATGCTTTTGTCCATCAAAGTGACCCTGATTCCACCAGCCTGGGCGTTGTCCCAGCCATTCTTCTTTTGCATTTTGCATCTAGAGATTGGAAAGTGATGGTGGGGAATGCAACTCACGGTGGACACCGTCAGCACCCAACTCAACATGGTCACCTCACCCTGCCCCAACCCCAAGCCTCCATATACCCTGTTACCTTGCTCAATACTGATAACCATTCCCACCATCCACCCATGTGGAGACCCACCACATTGAACTTTGCCTCCAACTGCCCTCCCTGCCTCTGAATCCCAACATTGCGCCTTAATGATACTTACCCTGCTCCTCTAATCTCCCATCTGGAAGCCATAGTGATAGCCAATTCCAATAACCATTCCTATAGCCTGCCACGTCCTCTGGTGCTACAATGCTCATCACTCATACACATTGGGACCCTCAGTCACCGTCCTTGTCTCTGCTATTACACATGCCTCTGCTTCCCTTTCCCTCACAACCTTAACTCCTTATTTTGACTGTGATCTTCCCGCTGTTCCTACAACCATCCCACCCATCCAACGCCCCCACCCCACACCCTGTCAAAGATCAGTGGACGGATTGTATTCACCCCAGACCTCTGGCCGCCCTAGATGAGATGCCCTAACTGTTGCGTTTGCACCTCCCTGACTGACAAGATGTGATTCCTTTGATTGCTGATGCTGGCTTTATAGGACTGACTGTAGCTCACACCAAAGGCTGTAGTTGGACAGATCCCCTGACCTTGAGTAGCTCAAGCAGATGACAGACTGTGGCCAAGCCTGGGCCATGTGCAGATTGCACCTGTGATTGACAGCACCAGGAACCCCTGACAATCAGTGTCCCGCCAACTTTGACTGGACTGAAGATGAGACCCAACTCAGTTTCCAACACGGCCATCTGGTTGAATAATTGTGCAATGTGTCTGCCATGCTGTAAGTATGAGATTGATCATCTCACCATGGCAATCCCAAAAAACAAGTTCCCCTTCTTCCCCCAACCTTCCCAGACAGATCTCTAATGACAAGTATGACAAGCTCCCATTCTGTATGTCTGGGTAAAATAGCGCATCAATATGGCAGCTCCTGCTGAAGCACTAATGCAATAACAGGCAAGGCACAGCATGACAAGACAAGGCAAAGCATGGGATACTGCAAGCATGCAGGTAGGTACTAAAAGAACTAGCACCAAGAGGGCAAATGAGTGGCCTTGAGATGGAGCCTGGTCCAATCCATGAGCTGGGTGCCTGTCCCTGCAAGGAAAGTGACATTGCAGCAGCTGATGCTAGTACTAATGCTGTGCATGTATCTATACCGCTCATTATTTTATAAATTTCTATCAGGTCGCCTCTCAACCTTCTACGCTGCAGTGAAAAAAGTCCCAGCCTATCCAGCCTTTCCTTATAACTCAAACCTTCTATACCTCGTAAAATCCTGGTAAATCTCTTCTGAACCCTCTCCAGGTTAATAATATCTTTCCTATAACTGGGCCACCAGAACAGGTCTCCCCAATGTCCTGTATAACATCAACATGATTTCCCAACTCCTATACTCAAAGGTCTGAGCAATGAAGGCAAGCGTGCAAAATGCCTTTTTTACAATTCTTTCTATACGTGATGTAAACAACAAAGAATTATGTACCTAACCCCTAGGATGTTCTGTTCTACAGCACTACTCAAAGGCCTATCATTGGTTGTGTATGCTCTACCCTTGGTTGTTGTACCAAAATGCAACATCTCTCATTTATCCAAATTGAACTCCATCTGCCATTTTTCAGCCCATTGACCCATTTGATCAAGAACCCTTTGAAATCTTAGGAAACCTTCTTCACTGCCTACTATTCCATCAATTTTGGGGTCATCTGCAAACTTGCTAACTATGCCTTCTATATTCTCATCCAAATAATTTATATAAATGACCAACAAAAAAAGAATGCAGAACTGATCCCTGTGGAACACTGCTGGTGACAGGCCTCCAATCCAAAAAACAACCTTCTACCATTACTCTGTCTCCGCCATTAAGCCAATTATTTATCCATTTCGCAAGCTCACCCTGAATCCCATGTGACCTAACTGTACTAGATAGTCTACCATGCAAAACCTTGTTGAAGGCTTTACTAAAGTCCAAGTAAACAATGTCTACTGCTCTGCCCTCATTCCTTTTTGGTAACTTCCTCAAAAATTCCTCAATCAAATTTTAGAGACATGATTTTTCTAGCACAAAATCATGCAACTATCCCTAATCAATTTTTGCCCTCTCTAAATGTCCATAAATCCTATCTTTTATCACCTCCACCATTTTACCCACAACTGACGTCAGCCTCACAGGTCTATAGTTCCCCGATTTCTCTTTACCACTTTTCTTAAACAAAGGTATTACATTAGCCACCCTCCAGTCATCAGGCACCTCACCTGTAATTATAGATAATGCAAATATTTCTGCAAGGGGTCACACAACTTCCTCCCTAACTTCCCACAACGTTCTTGGATACATTAGATCAGGTCCTGAAGATTTAGCCATCTTTATATTCTCTAAGATCCCCCCAAATGTCCTCTTCTGTAACGTGACCTGCTTTTAAAACATCAAAATTTGTTTCTCTGCATTCTCTCGTCTCCATTTCTTTCTCCAAAGTAAAAACTGATGCAAAATATTCATCGAGTATCTCTCCTATCTCCTGGGGTTCAAAATAAAGATAACCTCCTAGATCTTTAAGGGGCCCTACCCTCTCTCTAGTTACCCTCTTGCTCTTAATGTATTTGTAGGATCTTTTTGGATTATCCTTAACCTTATCTGCCAATGCTATCTCATATACCGTCTTTGGATTCCTGACTTCTTTCTTAAGAATGGCCCTACATTCTTTATATTGAGACATCTTGCCTCATTCTGCCACAAATCTTCTCATAGCCACTGACATTAAGATTCTGACAACTATCTCTAATGCCTCTTATTTTGGAACTCTAGTCTATAGACAATCATGTCCAGCAGTAATTTTTCTTCCCTAATATGAATTACTTCATTTATCTTCTTTCAGGCCAAGTTGGATCATAACAAGAGGGAGCTAAGCACCTGACAGGTGAGCCCTGTAACTACAATTTGAAAAGTTGCTTTGAAAAGGTCACATTAGAAATCTTTGGTTATGGGATTGTGTGTAGTGCGAGGAAAGGTGAACTAACAGGCACAAAATCCAAGCACAAAATCATCAGATGAACTATATTGTCATACAGGCAGTGTTTAAATGAACACTATGCAGGGAATGTTGTACGAACAATATGGATTTTAAGCAGCTGAGAATAAACAAGGCCATAGTGGAAAGAATGTTTATCATATCCTATCACCAAAGAAAACTACCAAGAAATCCTAAGGGTGATATTTTACAGGGGTTTGGCAAGGTTCATCTCAATATCAAGATCATCTTGTTCCATTTTTCATGCATTTAACGAGCGGTGTGGCAAGGTACTCACAAGACATTGGAGACATGCCAATTGGGCAGCACGGTGGCTCAGTGGTCAGCACTGCTGCCTCACAGTGCCAGGGACCTGGGTTTGATTCCAGCCTCAGGTGACTGTGTGTGTGGAGTTTGCACATTCTCCCCGTGTCTGCGTGGGTTTCTGCCGGGTGCTCAGTTTCCTCGCTCAGTCCAAAGTTGTGCAGGTTAGTTGGATTGGCCATGCTAAATTGCCCATAGTGTTCAGGTGCAATACCCATGGGAAATGCATGGTTACAGGGATAGGGTTGAGGGGTGTGTCTGGGTGGGATGCTCTTCAGAGGGTTGGTGTGGACTTGTTGGCCCAAGTGGCCCATTTCCACACTGTCGGGATTCTATCGTGGGGGTAATTGCTGTTAATGCCTTGTTAACACCATAACCCAGCTTTTTAATATTCAGCCTCCTATCGTACCAAACTTGTTAAAAAAAATCTAGCATCAGGAATACGTGGTGAGGAAACCAGAATATGTACTTTGTGGATTTAGCTCACCACTTGCTCAAAATGACCTTCATTGCTTACAACTGAACTGCAGTCCAGGACACAATCAATGGACACCAGGTGCCCTCTCCTCCACAGACATTGGCATCGGCAAACAAAAGCCATCACCAACATCCTGGCATTTCTCCTCCGGACACTATGGGCAGTACACTTTGGAAGCAATGCAGGGTGCACCACTAATTAGCATTGAAGGGATGCAACAAGTCCAGACTGCACATGGACAGGACTTCAGCTCACAGACTGGAGCAGCCTGCATTTCAGGGATCCTAACTTGCTGTCCTGGTGCTCACTTATTTAGCACTTACCTGCATGCTCACCAGCAACCTTGCCTTGCCTTGCTGTGCCAGTTAGCAGAGCTCACAAAAATAGGAAGCTTGCATTGGTGCTAAGCCATCCTCAATCCAGGGTAACTATGATAAGATGGGACAGATATCAGATAAGATGGGATAGAAATCAGATATGAGGGATGCCAAAGGGATGAGATAGATAGTTAATGAGGCGTTTTTGGTAAAATATGACAAGAACTCTTGTTGGTCCTCATGACAAGAATTGCTCCAAAAAGTCAGTGCAACTTGCACTTAACTAAAAAAATTCTGAGATTCAGCCCACTGAGTGCATTGGCAATTAAATTCCAAAATTCCCTGGAGATTGAAATGATCCCAGTGCTTTGGAAAGTAGAAAGATATTTCAAGAAAGGAGGAGCAGAGAAAACATGAAAACAGAAATAAGCAAGTTTTAGCCTCACCTCAGTTGTCTGGAATCCATTAGTAGGGAGGTATATACAAGGTGCTTAGAATATCATAATATACAGGCAGAGTCTACATAATTTTATGAAAGGGAAATATCCCTTTTGAAGAATTTATTAGAGTTTTTTGAAGTTGTAACCAACAGGATAGATGAAAAGAAAATGAGTGAATGTTGTATTTTTGGATTTCAAACAGACAATCAATAAATTGTCTCTGAATATTGTTACACAACATAAATGGTCAAAATTCGGGTGATATATTTGCATGAATAGCAGCCTAGCTCAATAATCTAACACATAACTGCAATAAATAGGTAACTTTCAGGTTGTCAAGCAACTGCAAGAATCAGCTGTTGAAACATTATATATTAAGGACTTGGGTGAATGGACTGAGTACAAAAGGTCAGTGTCTCAACCTCAGAACTAAGTCCGTGCTTGATTTTGGATCTTGCCAGTTTTCATGTTGAGCAGTTTGGGCAGGGTCAGGGAGCACAGATTGTGCCAAGTCAGGCTGAGTGAAAGATTACTCAAACCACTCGGAGTGCCGGAAAAACCTGGCATGTGTGGTGGGTAACTAGACAGGCACACCACTGTGTCAATGCAGCCCTCAGCCAATTGGACTAATATGATTTTTCATTTATTTAATAAGAATTAAAATTACTTTATGGCAATTTATTAAAATGTCTAGCTTTCAAGCATCTCTGGTTTTCAGATAGCCAGATTTGAGACTCTGTATACAGTCATACAGCATGGAAACAGACCCTTCCGTCCAACCAGTCCATGTCGACCATGATCCCAAACTAAACTGGTCCCACCTGCCTGCGCTTTGCCCATATCCCTCCAAATCCTTCTTATTCCTGTACTTAGCCAAATGTCTTTTAAATATTGTAACTGTACCCACATCCACCACTTCCTCAGGAAGTTCATTCCACCAAGTTTACTGGTGATATAAGATACAATTTTCTAACTGTGCTACTTGCAGTTTTGTACTAGTTTTTGAGGCAAATCTTGCTGTTCCTTATCTTCCAACTGTTTCCCATTTAAACCAGTTGAAGCAGAAACAGCAGTGGTATGCCTAGAACATTGAACGGTCTGTGCCACCCATGATGTCATTCTAAACCAATCCCATCAGCCTGCACATGGTCTATCTCCCTCTAATCCCTGTCTGTTCATGTGTCTGTCTAAATTCCTCTTAAACGTTGCTATCATACCTGCTTCTACCACCTCCCCGGCAGTACGTTCCAGGCACTTACCACTCTCAGTGCAAAAACTTGCCTCACACATCTTCTTTAAACTTTCTCCCGTCATCTTAAACTTATAGCCCCTAGTATATGACATTTCCACCCTGGGAAAAAAGACTCAGACTAACCACCCTATGCATGTCTCTCATAATTTTATATACTTTTTATCAGGTTGCACTTCAGCTTCTGTTTCCCTAGCAAAACAATCCAAGTTTGTCCAACCTCTCCTTGCAGTGAATGCACTCCAATCTGGGTAATATCCTGGTAAACTTCTTTTGTACCCTTTCCAAAGCCTCCACATCCTTCTATCGTGTGGTGACTAGAACTGCATTCAATACTCCAAATATGGTCTAACTGAAGTTTTATACAGTTGCAACATGACTTGTAAACATTTGTACTCAATGCCCTGACCAATGAAAGTAAGCATGCCATGTGCTTTATCTACGTGTGTTGCCACTTTCAGGTAGCTATGGACTTGCACCCCAAGATCCCTCTGATTATCAATGTTCCAAAGGTTCTGCCATTTACTACATACTTTCCTCTTGCACTTGACCTCCCATTTTTTCCACCCAACTCTCCAACTGATCCATATCCACAATCTTCCTTACTATCCGCAATTTCACCAATTTTCATGTTGTCTGCAAACATACTAATCAGACCACTTACATTTTGATCCAAATGATTTATGTTACGAACAACAGAGCTCCCAGCATTGATTCAGAGTTATGATGAAGAGTTACCGAATTCAAAGCATTAATTCTGCCCTCTTCCCACAGATGCTGCCAGACCGATTGAGTTTCACCAGCAATTTGATTTTGTCCCAGCACTGATCCTTGCAGAACACCATTGGTAACACATCTCCAGTCAGGAAAATACCCACCCAAAACTACTATCTTCAATGATCAAGCCAATTTTGTATCCAACTTACTAACTCACTGTGGATGCCATATTACTTAATCTTCTGGACCAGCCTGATAAGGGACCTTGTCAAATGCTTTAGTAAAGTCCATATAGACAACATCCACTGCCCTACCCTCATCATCACTGGCATAAAATATTCAACCAAATGTGTGAGACAAGAGCTCCCCCACACAAAGCAATGCTGACTATCCCTAATAAGTCTAAATGTAAATAAATCCTTTCCCTAAGAATCTTCTCCAATAGTTTCCCGACCACTGATGTAAAAATCACTGCCTATAATTTTGTGGATTATCCCTGTTGCCCTTCTTAAAAAAAGAAAGGTTATTTAAGGCTTTGGAGTAGATTTGTAGCTTGGGTTGTGGGTGTTGAGGTTGGTTGGCTCGCTGAGCTGGTTCGTTGTTCCGCAGACGTTTCATTACCATGCTGAGTAACATTATCAGTGCAGCCTCTGATGAAGCGTCTGCGTTTTCCAGCCTGGTTTTTAAACTCTGGAGTCCGTTGAGCTGAATTGCCTCACTTCTGGTTTTCCTTCATATTGGAGTGTATATGGGGTCGAGTTCTATGTGTTTATTGATGGCTTTCTGCGTCGAGTACCAGGCTTCTAGGAATTCCCGTGCCTGTCTCTGCTTAGCTTGTCCCAGGATTTTGGTGTTGTCCCAATCGAATTGGTGGTTCTCCTTATCCATGTGGATTGAGATGAGTGAGTATTGGTCGTGTCTTTTTGTAGCCAGTTGGTGTTCATGTACCCGTGTTGCTAGTTTCCTTCCTGTTTGTCCGATGTAGTGTTTCTCACAGTCTCTGCAGGGGATCTTATAGATGACATTGGTCCTGTCCATAGTGGGGAGTGGGTCTTTAGTTCGGGTGAGCAGTTGTCGTAGGGTTGATGTGGCCTTGTCTGCCACTCTTTAACCAGCTGGGTAATGAAACGTCTGTGGAACAACAAACCAGCTCGGCAAGCCAACCAACCTCAACATTGATTATTCTCCAGTCTTCTGAGATCTCAGTTGTGGTTAAAGAGGAAACAAAGATCTCCGTCAAGGCCCCAGCAATCTCCGCCTTTACCCCCTTAGTATCCTGTGATAGATCTCATCAGGTCCTGGGAACTTAACTTCCTTAATGTTTTTCAAGACACCCAATACCTCCTCCTTCTTAATGTTGACATGCCCCAGAATATCAACATACCTCTTCCTAATCCTACCATCTTCCATGTCTTTCCCTCGGTGAATACTGATGCAAAATACTGATTAAGGGTCTCACGCAGTTCCTCTGGTTCCACGCATAAATTCCTTCCTTAGTCCTTGAGTGGACCTACTCTTTCCTTAGCTACCCCTTGTTCCTAATATATGCATAAAATTTCTTGCCGAAGATTTTCTGGCCCCTTTTAGCCTTCCTAATTCTTGATTAAGTTCTTTCCTGCTTCCTTTATATTCTTTAAGGGCCTTGCCTGGTTTCAGTTTTCTAAACCTTACATGTTTTCTTTTTCTTTTTGGTTAAACTTTCAATATTTCTTGTCATCTACTTTCCCAAATCTTGCCACTCTTATCTTTCATCCTTACAGGAATATGCTGTCCTGAACTCTGATCAACTAGCCTTTCAAATATTCCCACATGTCAGATGTGGATTTACTCCTAAGCACTAGCCCACAATCTAATTTCTACAGTTTCTGCCTAATACTGTTGTAATTAGTCCTCCCCCAATTTAGTACCTTCACCGAGGGCCAGTTTTACACTTATCTTCAAACTCATGGAGTTACGATCACTATTCCCAAAATGCTCCCCGCACTGAAATATTGATCACCCGGCCAGCCAGTCTCATTACTCATACAAAGCCTAATACCATCCCTTTCTGAGTGGGCAACTACATATTGTTTCAAGAAACTCTCCTGGACGCACCTAACAAATCCTGTCCCTTCTAAGCCCCTGGCACTGAGTCCCTGTTAATATTGGGGAAATTAAAATCACCCTTTACAACAACCCAATTGTTTTTAAATCTTTCCATGATCTGCATACATATCCGTTCCTCTATCCACGCTGGCTGTTTGGTGGCCTATTGTATAACCCCATCATACTGATTACACCTTATTCCTAAATTCTACTCTTATGGCCTCACTGAATGAACCCTCCAAGACCATCCTATCTTAGTGCAGCTGTGACTTTTTTTTAACTATTAATGCAACTCCTCCACCCCTTTTACATCCCTCTCTATCACACCTGAAACAACTAAACCCTGTATCATTGAGCTGTCAGTACTACTCTACTCTCAACTAAATTTCTGTAATGGATACAATATCATAGTTCCATGTACTAATCCAGGTTCTGAGCTCATCTGCCTCACCAGTTATACTCTTTGCATTAAAATAAATATACTTTAGACGACCAGTCCTTCCATTTTCATTACCCGGCTATTCTTCCTATTAGATTTACTTGACTTAATCTCTGCCTACTCGTTAATCACCCCAAATGCTGACCTACTGCTCTGATTCCCACCCACCCGCTGCCACAGTTTAAATCCTCCCAAGTAGCAGTAGCAAACCTTCCTGCAAGGATATCGATGTCAGTCCAGTTTAGGTGCATCCTTCTTATCCAGATCCCACCTGCCCTGGATCTGATCCAGATACCTGAAGTCCTTCCTCCTACACCAGCTCTCTAACCATGCATTCAACTGTATTATCTTCTTATTTCTGGCCTCTCCAGCATTTGGTATAGATAGTAATCTCTAGATTATAATCCCAGCAGTCTTGCTTTTCAACTTTCTACCTAACTCCCGAAATGACCTTTGGCTGCTCATTCTTCCCCCCGACGTGGTTGACGACTAATTAGGCTAAAGAAATATAAAATGATTAGAAGCAAACTGCAAGCTCAGAAATGGCTTGGATGTTGACTTTTCAAAACACCATAGAGCTCTGAATGACCTGAATTGCTTGCAGGTGAGGTTTTTATTTTTAAAATAATGTTTCTAGCCATGTAGTGAAGCTAATCTCATTGGTCTTACTCAGCAATTTTGTCTCTGGGTGAAATTTCTGACCTGCCATGTCAAAATTAAGTCTGGGTACAAGTGACACCATAAGCCTTCCATTTGAATTTAGTTTTGAGGAATCCTTTTTTCTGCTGGGAATGTTTGTGACAGTCAGTTCCAAATTTAAAATCGTGGCCAATAGGTTTTTGGGAAATTTTATCATTTTGACTGCTCACCCAACTTGTTCTCACTCAAACTTTGGGTTAGAATCTGGGCTGGCCCACTTTCAGGCTAAAGTTCAAATTCTTCCAGTGGAAAACAAATATAAGAATGCTTGTTATTTTACATGGAATCTTTTGACCTATTTGGAGTTTGTGGACATAGGTTTCCCCACAAGCGTAAGTAAAAATGAATTAAACAAAGTGCACAGAGTTGGAGGTCATCTTGTAGTAGAATATAGAAATGTACAGCACAGGAACAGGCCCTTCAGCCTATGATGTTGTGCAGAACATGAGGCCAAATGAAATTAATCCTTTCTGCCTGCCCTTGATCCATATCCCTCCATTCCTTGCATATTCATGTGCTTATCTGAAAGTCCCTTAAATGCCCTTATCATATCTGCCTCCATCACCCCTGGCAGCACATTCCAGACTCTTACCACTCCCTGTATAAAAATAACATGCCCCTCACATCTCCTTTGAACTTTCCCTCTCTAATAAGTTGCTAATTTGCAAGGGTGAGGATAAAGGTAATGTGCTCTGCTTGCAGCAAATGGTAATGTTTATGTACACCAACAACTTGGATGTGAATCTAGAAGGTATAATTAGTAAGTTTGTAGATGATGTAAAAATTGCTGGTTCTGTTGATAGCAGGAGGATGGTCTCAGGCTACAGTCTAATATTGATTAGTTGGTAATTTGGGTAGATCAATGGTAGATGGAATTTAATCCCAATAAGTGTGTGGTGATACATTTTGGGAGGTCTGATAAGGGAAGGATATACACAATGAATGGTAGGTCCCTAGGGAGTACTGATGAACAAAGGGACCTTAGTGTACAGGTCCATAGATCCCTGAAGATGCTTGCACAGGGACACAGGGCGGTGAAGAAGGCTTATGGGGGGATGTTTGCCCTCATTAGCCGGGGTGTAGGATAGAGGAGGAAGGAAGTCTTGTTGCAACTTTATAAGACATTGGTTAGGCTACAGCTATAATAACATGTGCAGTTCTACTCTATCAGAAGGACAAGATTGCACAGGAGAAGGTGCAGAGGAAATTCACCAGGATGTTGCCTTGGATGAAAAATCTCACTTATGAGGCAACGCTGGATAGACTGAGTTTCTTCTCTTTGGGGCAGAGGAGGCTGAAGGGTTGGGGGGGGTGGTGATTTTGTCTGATTGAGGTATACAAAATTATGAGGGCATAGACAGTGTAGATCGCAAGTATTTCTACCCCAGGGCAAACATGTCTAAGACCAGACGGCATAAGTTTAAGATGAGGAACAAGTGGTTTCGAGGAGATGTGAGAAAAATGTTTTTTATGTAGAAATATGGAATGTATTACTTGAGAGGGTGGAGGAGTTAGGTACTCTCACATGTTTAAGAAGATGACATTAAGTTATGACATACAGGAGGTTGTGTAGAAGGGAGCAGGAATTCAGAACATAATCAAATTATGTCACCCGCGACAGATTTAATTCAGTATGAAATGAGAGGTTGTCAATTTTGGACCTTTGAAATACAAGTCAAAACACTTATATCATGACTAGAAACTGGGAGAAGAACAAAGGGACATGGGTTTACAGATGCATGGATCAAGGCAGTGTGGCAATTTCCATGCCTCGGTTGGGTACAGTAAAATAAATGGTCCTGCCAATATCAGTATAGGTTTAAATGATCCTGACTAAAGAAAATGAGACAGGGATGGCAGTGTAAATAATGAATGGTGAATTGAAATCCATGTCAGTGTCTTCTTTTTGGTTGATCGTAAACAACTTATTTCATATGAGGGAGGTTTGTTTTCCCAGTCAGACCCATGTACAGGAAATCTCAGGTGATCCCATATTCGACATGAATTACATTTTAAATGGTTAACTTGCCATGGTCTTTGAAATATCAATTGAGAAAGATCAATATTAAGCCATTCTATTTCCATTCTTTGTTTTCTATTTCATGAAGTAGGGACTAATGCTGGAGTTCTGTTCTACGGGTGCTGACAGCCTTTCAGCATCGCCCTGGAGACTTTTCTTAATGTATGAGCTTAGAGACTGATTTCAGCAACGGCCATTCAAGCAAAAGCAACAGCTGAAGCTAATTATTCATCGCCCAAATAGATGTGCATGTAAACACAGACACGTGTACACACACACACACACACACACTCTCTCTCTCTCTGTTCCTGCAGGAATCACAGTCAGGAGTGACAATCTTGCCAAATATTTATCCCAAATTGAAATTAAGTCTAATGTTTGGACCTTATATTCAAACAGCTCACAACAGAGACCAGGATATGAAACTAAGACTATGTTGTTCGCTATCAGGTTTGTATTTAGTTATAGAATCATTATAAATTTTTTTAAAAATCACAAACCTAACTCCTATCTGTTTTTATTGCACCATAATGAATATAAAATTGTAATCAATATTTTGAAAACCAGCACGACTAACTGACAATAAAGGAAAGCTCCAGTATTCCTCTGCTCAGTTGATAACTCTCATGCCTTTAAGTCATCAAATTATGGGTACAAGTCCCATAGCAGGACCTGGGCACAGGAATCTTAGTGAACACTCCAGTACATTGCTGGAGTCACTGTCTTTTGGATGTTAGGTTAAATTGAGGTGTTAGCTTCACCCTCCAGTGAACATTAAGATTCCACATCAGTATTTTCAAGGATAGCAAGGATGTTCTCCCCAGCATCCTGGGCAATATCTATCCCTGAATTGACATCATAGAGACAGATTATGTGGTTATTATCTGGTCCTGTGGAAGGTTGTTGCGTTTCCTACATAAAAAGAGTGTCTACACTTTGTGTGAGGTGATGCATTTTGGTAGGATGCTGTAAATCAGAAACAAAAACAGAAATTGCTGGAAAAGCTCAGCAGTTCTGGCAGAGAAATCAGAGTTAATGTTTCAGGTCCAGTGACCGTTCCTCAGAACTGATGGTAGCTAGGAAAACGTCAGTTTATATGCAAAAGATAGGAGGGAGGGCACTAAGGGGTAAATGATAAGGGCAATAGAGCCCAAAGAGAGAGAAGAACATTTGGACAGACAAAGGAGTGGATAATGATCTGGCTAGGAGGGTGAATAGCTGTTAATGGGGACTGTTAGTGGCCAACAATGTGTTTTGTGTGATAGCAGACTTTGCGATAAAAAGGCCTAGTGTGTGGGTGTTGCAGTAAGGACATGGGAGAGTTCAATCCCTAAGGTTGTTGATCTTGATATTGAGTCCAGAGGGCTGCACGGTCGTCAAGCAGAAAATGAGGTGCTGAGGTTTCCACCTGGGGATTAACAACTTTAGGGTTTGAGCTCTCCCACGTCTTTAGCCTAACCCTACAGATCAGGCCTTGTTATCACAGTCTGCTATTACACACAAATCATTGTTAGCCACTAACAGTCGCCATTAATAGCTATTCATCATCCTAACCAGATTGTTATCTGCCCCTTTGTCTGCCCAACTGTTTTTCTCTCTCTCTTTGTGTTCTATCCCCACTTATCATTTACTCCTTACACTCTTCCCCCCACCGTATCCCCAGGACCAGCATTTATTGCCCATCCCTAATTGACCAGAAGGCAGTAAAGAGTCAACCATGTAGGCCAGACCAGGTAAGGATGGCAGTTTCCTTCTCTAAAAGAAGGACATTAGTGAACCAGAGATAACAAGGTGTAGAGCTAGATGAACACAGCAGGCCAAGCAGCATCAGAGGAGCAGGAAGGCTGACATTTCAGGCCTAGACCCTTCTTCAGAAAATTTTCTGAAGAAGGGTCTAGACCCGAAACATCAGCCTTCCTGCTCCTCTGATGATGCTTGGCCTGCTGTATTCATCCAGTACGACACCTTGTTATCTCAGATTCTCCAGCATCTGCAGTTCCTATTATTTCTGAAACGTTAGTGAACCAAGTGGGTTTTTCCCAACAATCGGCAACAGTTTTCTGGTTATCATTAAACTCTTAATTCTGTTTTAGTGAACTCAAATTCCACCATCTGCTGGAATTCAAACCCAGGTTCCCAGAATATTACCTAGATTGCTGGATTAATAGTCCAGCGATAATACCATTGAGCCATTGCCTTCCGTGGTTAGAATGAGGAATGCACTGCCTGGAAGTTTGATGGAAGCATCCAAAAAAGGTGTTGGATTTTTTTTTGGATTTAAAAAATGTGCAATGGTATGGGTAAAAAGCAGGAGATTGGCAGTGGGTAATGATGCTCATTAAATGAGCTGATGCATGCTTGATGGTTAAGTAGTCTTCTTCTGGGCCATAATGCTTCTGACATTCTGTGATTTAACCTCAACGGCAGCAGAATACTTTGGGCCATCATGAAGTGATGAAATATTTATAACTGATGTAGCGTTTTCTTTTTGTCACTCCAAATTGAAGAGCATTGCAGGCAAGAAATGTGGAGTAATCAGGCAGGTGCATCACTTTAACATGCTTCCTTCAAAAAGAGGTTTGCTGCTCACCCTTGTACTGCCCCATCCTGTGTAAAAATACAAGATATCAGCAATTTTGAAATACCCAGGAGCATTTTCATCAAAGTGAACTGTCATCATGGTAAACTGGACCAATTACAATCACTCTTCAAGGCCAGCAGAATTAAGAAAACCAAAGCAAATACACAACAGCTTCAACAGAGCAAATTATTGCAAAGGGGAAGCAATGCTCAAAAATGTTTTGGTTTGAAAGACGGACAGATCTGGTATGTTTTGTGAGTCAGCATTCTCCGTTGTCCAATTACCAGCACTTCATCACATATTCCCCTTCATACAGTTCCGTTACGTTTGACTTCAGAATCTTACCATTCTGATAGCAACTTATTATGTTTAAAAATAAATTCGAGCATTCAGTCAATAGCAAGAAGATTTTAGGATTTAAGACTTTCCTGTTAAAAACATAACTAAAATACTATTAACTTTATATTATTTCTTCTGTGAAACTTGTAGTTTAAACTTCAGAAAGGTATATTCCTCTTTTATACTTATTATGTATTGCTAAAGGGACTGTAATTCTGTAGAGTGCAAAAAGTCTACAGCTGCTCTCAGCTTGCAATGATTTCATAGTTTGCTGGCCTGCCAAGTAGTATCTCCAAGTGACTGACTCCAGGCACCAGACCTAGTGTTTGGAACATTTCTTATTTCCACCACCAGCCGTAAATTCTGTCCTGATGATTGTTTCCTACTGGCCACATCAGGACAAATCTCTTGGAATTCTTAGGTGGTCGTTGTACCTGTCACTTCAATGCCCAGCTATGGCAGTTTGCAAATCCAAGCAGACATTTGCCTCTTCTGGGTTCACAAAATCCTGCTGTGCTGTCTGAGATAGTCATTGATTTGTAGGGCAGCCTGTAACCTGATCTTAAAAGATAGCTTCTTCTGCACACTTTCCCATGATAATGTGAAACACATTAGTCTTGCATCCAATTAGAAATGCTGATTAGCTATTCATCACCATAATTCTCTTTCATCTTAGAAGTAAACGGACAGTTAATACCACAACTGTTTACAAACCAACATTTTTCTAGGGATTTTAGAGAATCAGAGATCAGGATTTTAGAGAATCAGAGATCAGGATTTTACAGAATCAGAGATTAGGATTTTAGCTCCCGAGGCAGATGTGCAGAGCTGGGAAATCTTTTGCTTTATCAAACCTGCCTCAGAGTAAATGTCCTGATTGTTGAGACCTTCATTCAACAAGTGTGGATGGGTGCAGGATGGAATTGCGTCTACTGCCCTTCGGATGCAAATTGATGGCAGCCACAGTGGTGGCCAAGGACCAAGGTAGACCTTTTAAAAGATCTGCTCAGGATTTTAAGCCTGTAGAGCACATATTGCCAACTCATGCCAACCATTTGCTCCCAATTTCCTATCATATGCTCCATGCTGTGAGATCACATTTAAAGAAACAGGCGACCAGGATCAGCGAGTGGCGAAAATAGCCTCTTTATTGTACATTCACAGCAGCATGATATAAGGCAAAATAAAATCCCAAATAGTTATTAATGGACATGAGTTACGAAGTTAGTATTAAAAGTTGTTAATGGACATGAATTCTGATATATCAGTCCCCCCTTTGATTCTATTGAGACCCCTCAAAGAGAATCACGCAATGACTTTAAAGATATCACCGGGGTCTCTTAGATGTTGCAGGAGACTGCAGGGATATAGCTCGCAGTTTGGGAAAGTTCATATTAACAGCTTGTTGGCGGTCGCATTTTATAAAGGAGAAAACAATATAAATGGCTAGAACAATAATGATGGTCATAGCAAATCCCTGCACAATAGTCGTTCCCAAGGATCTCAACCATCCTGTTAACCAACTCCACAGGGAGGGAGGGGGAAGTTGTCGGATTTTTTCAACCTCCTTCCTAATATGGTCGGCCAGATTGGTAATACTCTCAGAGTTGTCTATCATGTAAGTGCAGCATTCAGAGCCGATCAAGGCACAGGGTGCCCCCTTTCTTGGCGAGAATGAAATTGAGAGCCATCCTGTTCTGGAGTGCAACTGTGCGAATAGCAACCATCTCATCGTTTACCTTGCTGAGGGTGGAGGATGTGTCATTGCTTTTCTCGCATCGAAGCCATGGTTATAGCCTCTCTGGCCAGCTTGGCTGTGCCATGAAAACGGAATGCTATGGCAAAGAAGTGCTGGGTCTCAGATAAGGTTCTGTTGCGTCTTGAGCTGGGCAATTTAGCAGAGTGGTATATGTGTGGGACCACATACCAGAAGTAGCATGAACCTCGCCAACAGGTAGGGAGCCACGAGTATGCTTTAAAATGACAAATGAAGTAAGTGCCATTGTAAGGGGTAAAGTTGGCAATAATCCCGGGGTGCCATTGCATTGAGGATGTGCCTCTGCTTGTATTGTTTAGCAGACTAGATGAGGTTGTGACATCAAGGTACTGGGAACAACTGCTCTGTCCCATCTCTGGCCCCTGTTTGAAGGAGTTGACAAAACATACAGACCCCTTTGGTACCCTCTGACCTGGGGTGTTAGTGAGGATCAGGAATGGAGGATTGTGGGTAAAGTCATAACTGGGCTGATACCATCCAGAGAACATGGTCTGGGGACAGTCAGTAGACCCGCAGACTTTAGTACTAGAGTCTTGATGGTCATACTACTCTGCCATCTCGGAGTCAGTAAAGGGAATAGGGTAGAGTGGTATCCCCACTTTGGAATGAGTGGGAACATGTGAGCATATCCAGCATTTGGACAGATTGAGGGTCTGGGCATAGGTGTGGGACATATGGAGGTAGGTGTTAACATGCAATTCTGGATAACCTGATGGCATAAAATCTATAATAACCAGAACCGAGAAGAGGATCATAGGTACCATGGTGGTTATTCAGTCTCTGCTTCTTGCGTTTTGCAAGATGTCCGTTTGATATAGGAGGAATGAATCCAGGCTTTCTGCCCTGGGCTTCAACAGTTGACTGGGTAATTAGTACTTGGGATGGTCCCTCCCACTTTGCATCCAAAGGTTCCTTGTGGACCTTCTTCACGAGTACCCACTCGCCTGGTACAATGTCGTGCCCTCCCTCTGGCAGGTCCATCCAGGAAGCCGATACCTGTGAGGAAGCAGAACATACAGCATCAGTTAGTGCCTGACAGTAGGACATTAGGGCATTGCTCATGAGATGACAGTCGGCCTTTTGCAGGTCTATTGTTCTGGGTCGGGACATTGGCCTACGTGTCACGATCCCAAACAGGCTCAGGCCTGTTGTTTTGTTGGGAGTAGCCCTGATACTACACAGGACTATTGGTAATGCCTGTGGCCAGGGCATTCCCTGTTGGTGGTATTTAGCCAGCCGTTGTTTCAGGGTCTGATTCATCCTTTGCACCTGCCCTGATGATTGAGGATGATACGGACAGTGAAAATTCCAGTCAATTTTTAATAAATTGGCAAGACCTCCTGACACATCGTTCCTGTGAAATGGGTCCCCTGGTCTGAGTCGATGCTGGTGGGTAGCGCCCACAGGAGTATGTAGTCCCTACACAGCACCTTGGTTGTGTAGTTAGCTGTGGCCTCTCTCGCGGGCGCAGCTTCTACCCATCTAGAGAATTTATCCACAATGACCAGGATGTCCCAAAATCCTTCACAGCGTGGCAGCGAGAAATAATCATCCTGTAAGTGTTGGAATGGCCCTGGGGGTGCTGGTGCTCTCAGTTTGGGGACTTGCACTTTGGTCCCCGGGTTGTTCTTGAGGCAAGTGAAGCAGTGGTCTACTATGGTCTGAGCATATCTTTTAAAGCCTTGTCCCCACCAGCTGCGCTGGAACCGGGCTGTCATTTGTTCCATTCCCAAATGTCCCTAGGACTGAATTTATCAGGGCAGTGGAGGCAATTGGTTGATTATACTCTCGGTGCCTCCAAATTCCGTCTTCACATAACTTGTGTCCATTTTCAATCCACTCCCATTTTTTCCTTTCGGGAACACTCACTTTGCATTGTTTGCAGACCTTGATTTGTTGTCCCAGTGCTGAGCCGGCAGACGTGCGCCTGAGGCTCTTGGCAGGAGTCATTGGAGGTGGCACTTTTGGCTGCCTGATCTGCAGGGCATTAGCCTGGGCTTCCACAGTGCTGTCCTTGGTATGTGCTTTACATTTTAATACGGCCACTTCTTTGGGTAGCTGGAGAGCCTCTAGCATGTCCTTGACTTTAGTCCCATTCCTGATGGGGGTGCCTACAGCAGTTAGTAATCCTCGCTGCTTCCAGAGTTGGCCAAAGTCGTGGGCAACCCAAAAGCATCAAGGGATGTAGATGTTAGCAGATTGATTCTCTGCTACTTTGTAGGCTTCAGTTAAGGCCTGTAACTCTGCTTGCTGTGCTGATGTGCCGGGGGGTGGGGGTAGGCTACCTGATGTTATGATAGTGTGTAGTGTTGTGACAGCCCATCCAGCTTTCCTTGTACCCTTCTCCACAAATGAAAACCCATCAGTAAAGAATGAGGTCTGGGTTGTGTAAAGCTTCATCCATCATTTGGCTATTTTCCTCTAATTTTTGCATGATGCCAGTGCAGTCGTGTTCATTTTCCTCTTGTTCCATGGGTAAAGGCAGTAGTGTGGCTGGGTTGACTGGGCTCGCACGAATTATACGTAGGTTAGGGGCTTCCAGGACAGCTGTCCACCAGGTCTACCGAGCAGCATTCACCCGTGATACTCTGTTCAGAGACAGCAAAGTGTGCACAGCATGTGGACATTTAACAGTTAATTTCTGGTCTACTACCATGCACATAGTTTGTATTGCTCTCAACCAGCTCCCTACCCAAGGGCTACACTGTCCAATTTACAAGTAGTATCCAACCGATCTTAGTGTGTCCCCGTGTTCCTGGGCCAGTGCTGCTGTCATGTATCCCTCCTTTCCGTGCACAAACAATGTGAAGGGTTTTCCGTTATTAGGGATCCCTAACGCTGGTGCAGAACAGAATCTTTTATCAGGTCTTGGAAGGCTCTTTCCTGTTCCCGAGTTAATGCAATCTGTTCCTTCGAGTCCCGTTACCCCTTAAGGATGTCTGTTAGGGGCTGAGCCAGTTGGGAATATGAGTCAACCCAGCGCCGGTTGAAATTACATAGACCAAGGAAGGTTCTCAATTCTCGGACAGTTGTGGGTTGTTTGGCTGCTTGTATGACTAGAGTTCGACTCTGTGTAATCTCCCTGTTTCCATGGGAGATTTTCTGCCCCAGATAAACCACCTCTTTCTGGGCAATCTGGGCCTTTTCAATACTAGCTTGGTGGCCTTTCTGCTGGTGGTGATTTAAGAGAGCTTTAAGGTCTATTTCATGTTGCCTTTCCGTTTCGAAGGCTACCAGTATATCATCCACATACTGGATGATGACTGACTCGGTTGGTGGCATTTGGCGGAGTTGATTCTGTAAAGCCATGTTATACACAGTTGGGCTGTTGTGGAATCCCTGTGGGAGTCAGGTCCATGCGTACTGTTGTTGCTATGCAGTAAAGGCAAACCACAACTGTACTTCAGGTGTAAGCGGTACTGACCAGAAGCTGTTAGCCATATCTATAACTGAAAACCACTTGTGGTCTGGCGTTAAGGCACTAAATATAGTACAGGGGTTGGCTACCAGTGGGGCCCTTTGATCAATGCACTGGTTAGCTTTTCTATAGTCCACATTCAGTCAGTCTTCATTCCCCGCTTGCGTTCCGCACAGGCCACACCAGGCTGTTCGGAGGTGCTGTGTGTTTTTACCAGGATTCCCCTTTCCTTTAGTCTTTGAATTATTGGGAGGATTCCTGTAATTGACATCAGGCTGATGGGAGACTGTTTGGTGAAAGGTGGGGGTATCCCTGTAAAAGGTTGCAGGTTCCATTTCTAGTAACCCGCAACCATCTTAGTCTTTAGCCCAGATGGGGGTGGCCCTTTAATTCTTCCCTCTGTGGGGTTCTGATATACCACCTCATCATCAAAGTGTAGGGATGGATTTAATTGAGTAAGGATATCCATCCCGAGGAGCGGCTGAGCTACAGGTCCTACCCATACACAGGTTATCAGTTCGTGGGGGCCGAATGCAATGTTTATAGGCTTGTTTTTTTTTAAATTGCAATCCTGTCAGCTCCTGCTCCATAGGCTGTCCTTACTGTCCCATCTAGCGGG
Organism: Rhincodon typus; assembly: GCF_021869965.1. NCBI lineage: Eukaryota > Metazoa > Chordata > Chondrichthyes > Orectolobiformes > Rhincodontidae > Rhincodon > Rhincodon typus. The sequence goes on along the minus strand of NC_063343.1, from coordinate 35,153,490 downwards.
AGCTTGGCTTCATTTTTCCAGGGTAGGCATGTTAATTCTGCTCCTGTGTCCAGGAGACACTCAATGTCTAGGTCACCCTAGACATGTCATGGTCACGGTCACGTACAGTCCCTCTCCCCTCCTACTGGCTTTATGCCAGCAGAGTGTAGAGGGGCACGGGGTGGGCTCCTTCAGTTTTTTGTCAACATCAGCCGACAAACAGCCTTTTGAACTGTTCCAGGAGGTTGGGATTATTTTCTGCAACCGGGGTTTCTCTTTCCTTAGGGCTGTTTGGGGGGCTGTGCCCTTTCCCCCTGTGCCAGCAATTCTTGGACCAGTGACATTTCCCTGGGCGTCTGTCCTGGGTTTTTCCAGGGGTGCTGAGGGTCTGTCTCACTTGTCTTGGTCTGCAGGGCTCGCACCTGAGCTCCCATATCCCAGTCGAGCTGGTGGGCTCAGTCAACCAGTTCATAGTATTTAGTCCCCATCCGGTTTAGTGAGTTTCAGCATTTTAGCGAGCTTCGGTTTGAGTCCTGCCACAAAAGGCAGATTTCAGTGGGCTATAGTAGCAGTTTTTGAAATCTTTATCATCCTTTACATTTGTGGCCCCAGCATATTCCTTCCAGGTTGTCCTAAACCTTTCCTCCTATTTGGGGACTTTCTCGGAGGCCTTCGGACAGCAGGCAGTGACCTTTGTCCAATCACTGTTAGGTGGACTATATCCCTGTAGTCACTGTTTTATTGCTGTCCAGCCAGCTTGCAGCTCCTCTTGTATTCCCTGAGGGCACGTTTAACTACCTCATAGAGATAGTCACCAAAAGAGAGGGATGCTATGACAGTGAGGATTTGTACCCCCTCCCACAGATGGAGCAGGTATGTTCTCCTTAATCGGTCTAGGCTTTCATCGGCCCTTTCTTTAGGAGAGGCATTTCTTTAGACCACCTGTCAATGTTCTCAGGGGTTGCAGACACATGTACAACGTGATTTTCGGTCTGCCTCACCAAAACATTTACCTCCCTGCTGTCCTCTAATCTTTGCCTCACTAATTTCTCAATTTTGGTTTTAAGGGGCCGTAGAAAGGGTGTTAGGGCTGTATCGTCTTCATCACTGTCGCTGCCGGAGGATTCCTCAGTTAAGGGCTATAGCTTTGTTTCATTTAATCACTTCCTGGATTTTGCGGGTGGTTGGGTATAGACTCGGTACTGTCTTAGGAGCCAGGGGAGAAACTGACAAAACTGTCAGTTCATCTTTCAGTTTCCTGTTCTCCTGTACAAGCTCCTGATTTTTAACTTCAGCCTCCTCTCGTTTAGACCTCTCCTTCTGAAGTTGCTCATGCATGGCTTTTCCTGTTCTTTGAGATTATTTATTTCTCGGTCATGAGTTCATTTCTTTGGTGGAATTGTGCCATTAATGTGAGGGACCATTTAATGCTGCCCTTGTTCTTCTGCTGGATGTTTCCTCCCGTTTCACATCTTCCAGGGACCACTGTCCTTTTGGAACATTATATTTCCACTCTATTCTAGTTAGAGTCTCCTCTAACAAAAATTGTACTTCAAAGTACTGTAGTAGCTGCCGCAGCATTTTGTCCTCTGTTATGTCGGCGGGGGGGGTCAAGCCCGCCTTTGGAGGTTGTAGACAGTTTACTGGGGTCACATGACTACCCGAAATCACATGCCGTAGACAATTTCTTGTGGTGGACACCTTGTCCTAGACCTGTTTCGTCCAAGTTTGAGCCTTCTAGCTCTAGGCGCGGGGGATCCGAAATGATAGCTCACTCACGAGAGGTTCGGGACGCTTTCAGGGACTAGATCATGACTGAGAAGGGTGCTGCTTGCCTCCTGCTGGTGTCCGTGACCGGTCAGGTTTGACAGTGTCCCCAGCATCCTGCCGACTACGCCAAGTTGTGAGATTGTGTTCAAAGAACCAGGCGACCAGGATCAGCGAGTGCCAAAAATAGCCTCCTTATTGTACATTCACAGCTGCACGATGTAAGGCAAAATAGAATCCCAAATAGTTATTAATGGACATGAGTTATGAACTTATTGACACGAGTTATGAAGTTAGTATTAAAAGTTGTTAATGGACATGAATTCTGATATATCAATGCCAACCATGAAACTCCTTGCCATCCTCATACAGACCTATGACAGCTTACAATCAACTCCCAAAGCCCACTCTTCCTCACAGCACCTAAGAGGCCCAGTGCCAACTTATTTCCAACTCTTGTCCTTCACTCACCACCCTTTATCCTTCCACCCTACATGCTAACTCACCCGTAGACAGACCTCCGGAGCCAATCTGAGATAAATAAAGATCTAAATATCTATTGCAGAGTTTATTATATGTACAGGTACACATTTGTGTAAGTTAATTTAATTAAATACCTTTAATTCTCTATTAAAACATTTGAATTCATACCCACATCAAAAATATTTAAGCCTGCAATGATTACTTTGAGCTGTCAATCAAACTTTTGACCTTACAGTACCCACCCCCAGGATAATGAGGTTATTAGGTTATACAAAGCACTCCAGCATTAATAATGCTATAATCATAGCATTTGGGGTTATGTTAAAAAATGGCAATTGAAACTACTAAATAGGATTTTATCAACTGATGGAGAGGTGTTTCTTTTTCCAAACTTTAAACGTTGGGACATTTAAATAACTTGATAGCTTGACAGTTCTGCATACCTTATCCACCCTTCAAGAGCCTACTCTAAAAATGCATATTCACACAAAGAAAGAAAAGACACTTGCTCCAGTAAAAATGGGAACTGTTTGAACTCAGCACGGAATTCAAATGCCCCTATTGAATTTGATTTCCCCACATTTGGGAATCACATCCTGTCCCTGCTTCCCATGGGCCAAAATAGTTTCTGTGGGATATGGGTCCATCTGCCATTTTACATATAAAATGTTTCCATAACTCCAAGAAAATCCAGACTAAACTCAGCCTATTGTGAACTCAGAAACTATTATCTCCACATTGCAAAAAACATGAACAACTTACAACTTCACACCAGTAACACAGTTACCTTAAATTAAAGGAAATATCTAAATATTACAATCTTATAAAGCTCATAACTGTAACAAGAATGAAATCATCATGCACACTCCAATGAAGCATGTATCGATGCATATTATTTTCGGTCAGTGATTGAACACTATTTGCCTGTTGATGGATTAATATCGCATCCTGATTTAGGAATACCACAGGATTGTTGATCAATGCAAGAATATTACAAGGCATTAATGCCTTGTATTTAGTAGAAATATTTGCTAATTATGCCTTGGTATTTTGTGGTTAAAAAAGCGATTTTGTTGTGCTTTTAACACAGGAATGGACAGCTTAATTATTGACTTCTGTAATATCACTTTGGACGTCAGATGGTTCCCTCCAGCATAAAAATTAACAGCAGCGGTGACCTTCACTAGATTATTCACTGTAGATAGTTGGCTGTTCTTGCAGGTTGCACAGACAGTGTACACCTCTGTCATAGTCTCCAAGCTTCAACTCTGTTAAGCACTGCTTCTCCATTACAGTCTCTAGTGTGGTACATCTACTCCTTACAGTGGCTTATCCCATGAACCTTGTTCCCCTTCCTAACTGGAAATGTACAAATGTCCTATCTGGTCTGCTATCATCATGTGACCATTACCATCCACACTGCAGGCAGCCATCTTATAAGCACTTCAATTAAGACACAATATACTTTTCCTGCGAACACACAGCATGGTAACGGGAGTGGGAATGGAGATTAAATGTTGAAGAACTGTATAAAGACACAGCTTCTCAAAGTGGAACACCAGAATGTTCAGAGCTGCAAGCTACAAAAGACACTGAAACTCAATGGGAAGGAACAAAGAAATAAGTCACAGCTGAAACACTGGATAAATCAACAATGGCTGCAACACTTCCTCTCTCAGGTCTGGCCAAAATGAAAAGGTGATCTGAAGCAGGACTGGCTTTTCTTTCCCCCCTGTGCATGACAGCCAGATTGTGACAGATTTAATTAATAAGCCTGAGCAGCTAAGCACAGCTACACTCATATCACTGTTGGGGAGAGTTTGCTTCAATGTGTATTCCATCTTAAATCACACTGAAAATATGGAAAAGTACAGATTACAGAAATTCTGAAAGCTTTGAATGACATTTTGAACTCCAAGTGAATGCATAAGTTCCAATATTAAAGCTCAAGGTGAAAAAAAGAGCCTGTTGATAGATATATGATTGTATTTACACAGCTTGAAGAAACACATGAATTCAGGCAAATGAAAAGATTATTTGATCAAAAATATTATTATTTTAGCCATAAGAGATTTTACTATGACAGTGCTACTCCCAAGAAAAGAGAATCAGACTCTCAAAAGAAGTTATAAATGTGCAGAAGCTCTGAGCTTGTAAATGAATAGCTATGGCACATACATGGGAGAGGCAAAGCTGACAACAATCTGGAGAAGCAGTTTAAAGGCATACACTATTTTGATAAGCAGTTTGGAGATGTCCCCTTTTAAAAAGTAGCCTAAAAACTTTCCAAGTAAGTAAAGGACAACAAAAATCCACAGCAAGGCCAAAAGAAAGATTAGGGCTGAAGAGCAAGTGGTAAATATTCAAAGGTGATCAAATAAACAAAAGAAAGCAAATCCAGCATGGGGGTAAAAAAAAGATGCTTTAACTGTGAGAAATGAAAACAATTTGCATACTAATGTTTATGTAAGAAACAGAACAAAAAACCTAAGGAGATTGTCGAGACCATTTCTATCGAAATGACAGATAACAACTCTCAGACAAAATCAAGAATGGGCACCAGAGAGTTTTAGGATGGAGATCTAAATGGTTTAATCCATACCAGAGAGCAAGTTGGCTAATTAAGCCTAAAGTGGAAAATGATTGTAACTATTACAATGACTACAGCAGAATGGTAGCACCAAACAAACATGAAGTGTTAGGTGGAAACCAGTGCTTCCTGCAACTTTGAGCTTTGCCTCAGATGCCTCTGAACACCTCATTCACAAAGACACTACTGGACACAGAGGCCAGGGAAAGAATAGGGATCCTATAGGACAAAGAATGATGGTGTCAGCAGAACCCGTTGCCCTGCATAAGTCTTGCTTCCAAAGCCAGTAGCCAGCTCTCAACACAATCCATGATACATCATGCATGGATGTTACATTCGGCATTATGCTGGAACAGTTACATTTGAGGCGACACAGAGAATTTTTAAAATTCATTTGTGGGATGAGCTGCCTTCTTGAACCACTGCAGTCCATCTGCAATGGGTTGACCCACAATGCCATTAGGGAGGGAATTCCAGGGTTTTGACTCAGTGACTCAAGCAAACAGGTGTAGTACCAAAGAAATTACTTTTACAGAAACATGAGAATTTATATCCAAAGCAAAGCAATATCATCCGTACCACCAAACTGCCCTGAATAGGTTTTTCTCCTTTCACTTCCTCTTATTACATCTAAGTGTAGTCCATGGTTTTGCAGCTGATGAGGAGGGAGCCTGCTCAACGGTGGAGCCCATTGGTCCTGGGTGTCCTGGGTCATGTAATCCTGGGGTATTTGTATCTGGATGGCCCAGGTAGGCTGAGGACGTCATGTCAGAGCCAAGTGGATCTTTACTGTCTGCAAGTTCCAAAGGTCAGAGCGGGGTGGGGGGAGGCATGGCCAACTCTGGAATATCCTGACAGGAGATTTCTGAGGGGACTACATGTAGTTCCTTCTCCAACCAGGTACTACATGGAAAATCCCTGTCCTCTTGTAAGAAAGAGGCACCTAGAGTGCATGCCACATTGCCTGTCCTCTTTTCATCGTGCTTTGGTCCTGAGGACCAATACTATGGCAATGGTGAGCCTGTATATACCCCTCTCCAGCAGACCCCAAGAATAGGTGAACTGTAGTATTTTAATATGATGCAGGAATCAGAGTCAACTTGCCAATCCATCAGCGCTCTTCTCACAAGCAGTATAAAATGTTGTTTTCCCTTTACATTGGTATTCTTGAGATTTGTCCTGATGAGTACAAGATGTACAGTTTCAACAAATGTGGTGTGTTTTTTTAAAACTTGTTAAATGTTTTTTCCCCAGAAGCAGATCCAAAGGTTTTTTTATCTCCCCCCTTATTTGGTTGGAACAACAAATCGTTGAAGTTTGTATGTATAGACCCAAAGAACTAAATAGTTTCCACTGATCTGTAACCATTCCATGATTTTCAGATTTCATGTGATCAAGTGCCACACATTCATATCATCTCACAGTCCGAATCTCACGTGATCAGGCCTGCAGTAATGCCAGCAACCATGTTGGCAACTCTAGATCACTCCTTGGCTTAGGATTGTGCAACTAATACAATTGTAAAAAGCCTCAAGGGGAAAATCATTGCTCAGAGATGTAGTATCACAAGCTCTCCTCCTGCTGAGTTTAGTTACTAGTACGGTCTTCTCTCTGCTTGACAGAATTCAGTCTGAATGACATTGCCCTGAGGAGTCACACGATAAAGGTCGCATCAATATGAAGCTGAAATTGACTTCTGCCAGCACAAATTGTGTAATATAATTGGTGTGCCAAACTAACACTTGACTGGATGCTGTGAGTGGGATAGTGATCATTGACTGCTGTTGCTGGATTTCATGTTTCAGAGATAATTTAATGAGACTGGTGTACAGGACAGGCATGCCAACATGTCCTCTTTAGATAAGATCAGATATTATAAAAATGCGGTAAAACCATTCCTCCTTTCACTGTCTTGATGCTAAATTCATTGTTTTCGCTGATCTCCTCATTCACAAAGTTACACCTCTCCACAAATCTCAGATTTGCATTATCATTCGCAGTAAGACTTTTGACACCCATCTACATTAGTTTCTGCAAACTGGCAAAAATGACTTAAATATTATTGTTCCTGTAAAACTGTTCTACATTCTTCCTCTGTGCCATGATAACATTCTTTAGTGCATCTTCCCATAAGCCTTTTCTTAAATTTGATAGTCACTTTTTGAACTTTCTACTTAGCATTGGACACTGTTCTTGCACTCAGCCATTACCTGTTGTAATGCTCTTCCAAAATCACTCCATTTTGTCAGTTCCTTTCCTGCATTCAAAAACAAGCAAAACACTGCTTTGATGTTGAATATGCCATTGACATTGTGAATCACAACTGATAGATTTTAGTTTTGCAATTGGTTACCATTGTGGTTAGGTATTGAACATATCCATAAAAGATCGCCAATATTCTTTTAACACTAGAACACAAGTTGATTCCAAAAGAAAAAGCATAGGATATATATAATATATAAAATGTGTGTAAGTCAATTTGCAAAGATCAGCAATACTAAAGATTAAATCTTTTTCCCAGTGATGTCCCTTTTCAGAAACTCAATCCAGGAGAAACATTAACTCTTTAAATCCATACTTAACTGACTCCTTCTTGTACTGCTGAAAAAGTTTTAAAACTTATAATTTTAATATCCTGTATTCCTTTTCAGTTCTGATAGTCAAGAGATTTCTACAAACTCCCACAATCTGGAGATACTATGATTCTAACAAACTAGCCTGCTGATAGGATGAAACTTCTCTCTTCAACTTAAAACAGATTCTTCTGATAGGAAGAAACTTGAAACGGATTCTTCTGAACTTCTCAAACTGAACTACCCATGTCCCCAGTTGTTTCTTAAGTCTATGTCATGCAGGAAAGCAATGTAAATATTTGATCAATTAACAAATCCATTGTATTTGGCCAGGCACGTACTGTGTCACAATTTCGGATATTATGTATTTAGGTTACTTTTCTAAATGGCTTTGTGACCTCTTAAAAAAGAACATTTAAATTTACAGAGATAACAAAGTGTAGAGCTGGTTGAACACAGTGGGCCAAGCAGCATCAGAGGAGCAGAAAAGCTGATATTTCAGGTCAAGACCCTTCTTCAGATTTTCTGAAGAAGGGTCTAGACCCGAAATGTCAGCTTTCCTGCTCCTCTGATGCTGCTTGGCCTGCTGTGTTAATCCAGCTCTACATCTTGTTATCTCAGATTCTCCAGCATCGGCAGTTCCTACTATCTCAGTTAAATTTACAGATTTTGTTTTCAGTTCTATCTGCTTCTGTTTTCACAATCCAAATTCCCAAATAATAACAACATATAGTACACACCTGGACTTGTTGAGGACATTGACTGCACTTCAACTGGCTCTTCAATGCTCAACTCTAGCAATTAGTCTACAGTTTAATCAAAGTGAAATTTGGGTCTCTCTTATTTCATGTTGACTTTGTCACTCAGACCTGTTGCTACTTCTGGCTTCAATAGTATTGTTTTTGCTATTGGGAGAATAGTTTGAGTTCAGTGGGAATGCATTACTTTTCATACAGTCAAGGAATGCCTTGTACAAATGTATGCTGGACTTGCTTGATTTCTTTATAATTGCTTTGAGAATTTCACCGCTGCCTCAGCCTTTCCTTTTGATAGGGGCTGTAGGTGACCATTACTTTTCACTTGTGAATTTTAGGACATTTCTGCTCACTACAGTGTGTGGAATGACATATGATTGAAGTGTACTTTGAGGCATTCTACATTCTTAATAACGGTCATTGACATTAACTGGTCTAATTCCCAGCTGTCAGAATAGCAGTTAACAGTGACAAGATAGCCTATTCCTACGAGAGTGAAGAGACCTACACCAAGCTTCATTGATGGACTGCCCTGTGTTTTAAGCAGCTCTTTAACCTGCTTCACTTGGTAATCAATCGAAGCACTGTGCTGGGTCATGTGGCCCTTTATCTCCTTGTTCCTGTTTGGCCATTGCGGCATTTCTCTTGCCCTCCTCAGACTAGACTCAATTCTTTGATAGCTTCCATGGATGTATTTCAACTTTTTATTTTCTTTTCTCATCTCCTTTTAGATTTTGACTCTATTAATATGCACAATGCACCATCTTGGGCATCTATTTCATTTCTTTATGCCCAAAATTCTGTTCGTACAACAGGTGTTTCCAGGCCATATTTTTATCACCAATTCCGGCAGAGTTTGCAGAGTGGCATTTTATTGCATGGTTTGCTTGATTTGAGTATGATGCTCATCTTTCAGATGGAACCTTTCTGCTGGATTGATGAGCATGTTGAGCTGTTTCTTTTCATTGAATCTGGTTGATGGTACATTCCGATCTTAGCATCCTCAACTTCCTTCATAGGGAGTACTGCTCTGATAGCATGTCAGCTAAGTATATCTGTTTTCCTTGCTCATTTGTTATGTCCAGCTGATACCTCTGAATATGAGCCTTTACCCGTTGTCTTGGAGCAGACAGAAGTGGTTTGAAGATGGCACTTTGACACTTCATCCCTCCTGAACAGGTAATGATTATGAGCAAAGACGATAGACAGGACCTCTTTTTCTATCTGAGTGTAGTGTCACTCAGTTGACTAGATGCCCTGGATATAAATGCAAATTGTTTTACCTGCTGCATAACAGTTGCTCAAAAATCAGCCTTGCTAGCATTACACTGCAAGGTTAGAGATAGGAGGAACTGCTGATGCTGTAGTCTGAGATAACAAGGTGTGGAGCTGAAGGAAAACAGCAGGCCAGGCAGCGTCAGAGGAGCAGGAAAGCTGACGTTTCAGATCAGGACCCTTCTTCAGAAAAAAATCCTCTGATGCTGCCTGGCCTACTGTGTTCCTCCAGCTCCACACCTTGTTACACTGCAAGGTTACTTGCCCATTGACCTAACACCTCAGTACTGGTGTTGTTGTCACCAGTTGTTAGAATTTAGTGAAGGTTTCCTCTTCTCCGCCCCAATACTGTGTATGTCGCTGACAGTTTACATCGCAATTCACACTCTGATAACAAATTATGCAAAATCTTTACCAAATAGTTCACAAATCCAACAAATCACGACACTGCTTTCAAATCAGTTGCACTCTGCGTCTCTGCTAGAGCTTGGTATTTGTCAAGATCCAGGGAAAGTACATGACTATGTACTCAACTTCAGATAGCTTCAATTGCATATTTATCTTGTTTAGACTTGGGTTCATCTGGTGAGTTCTTACCATTCATTTCATTGGATTCTGATGGTGATTTGCAGTGGCTTCTTCCATTGTGTTTCCACATCCATCGATTAGCAGATTATCCATAACAGTCACCCATCCAAGAAGACCACTGACTATCTTGTGCTACCTGTGTTGCCACTCTTCTGGAAAAGTAGAAATAATAAATTATATTCTCAACCATCTTAAGTTCCCAAGTAGCATCCAGAATGTTGTTAGAAAGCTGCTGCTTTAGTCCAGCTTTACTTGCCCCAACTTTCTTTCATGTTAATGGTAATGAACACTTTAAATTTGCAAATTGTGGCAAAATTTCTTCAGTGGTTGCCAGAAGGTAATAAGATGTCTTCTTTATTGAGATCATTTTGATCTATGCATACCTCCAGATGACTTTCACAGCTACCATGCTGCTAATTCAGTTTGTAGGAGTTGCCACTTTCTTGATCACTCCCTTCTTTTCCAGCTCTATCTTATTTTTCAGGCTAGTCTGGATGGCAGCAGGAATTCTCCTCAGCAGATACTGAGTAGATTGCACACTTGCATATCCTTTCAGATGATATTCACCAATAAAACATCCAAAGACTGTAAAGGCATCTTTGTAATCTTCTAGGATCTGTTCAGCAGTTAGTGATGTAATGGCCTTCTTGCATATCTAGGGTTGCTGGTTCAGATTTTAGACTCGCTTCAACCAAGATTAGTGGATTTTGCCTAACATCTCTCCGAAACTCCAGACCTTCTTTCCTCCCTTTGCATTTGGCTCTCAGCTTGATTTGTCCTCTTGGCACGAGCATTATTCCATTAAATAGTCTCAACCTTACTTTTGATGGTTTTATTTTTGGGTCACTATGTTGAACCATTTCACACAGGCCTGCAAAACTCATGATATTGCATGAAGCAGCAATGTCTATCCGATACTTTACATTCTCTTGATGTTCTCCTTCTGCTATCATTGTTCAAACAGACACAGACCATTTTTCACCTTTAGACATGATGATATCAATCCGTTGTATAGCATAAAGTGAATCGTCATCTGATTTCTCTCCAGTAGCCATCTTTATAGGTTTCTTTTGCTTCATTCTAGCTAAACATTTGTGTGCAATGTGATTCAATTTCTTATATTTAGAACACTCATTTCCCCATGCTGGCCATGCTACCTTTTCCATTTGTGTGATGCTGTCGAGAATATTTACACCCTATCCTCTGACCTCAGTCATTCTGCTGGATTTTCTGCAGAAAGGTCTTCCTTTCTTTCAGTCTGTTGTTTTCATTTGGCCTGAAAGGTCTCTTAATGTAATACAAAGCCTCATCTATTGCCCATTATCATGTTGTATCTGATGATTGACTGACAATATCAGAGTTTCTGCATAATCCAATAGTTTACTTGCAACTAAATTTTCTCTCACAGCAAATGTGTTCTCATGGCAGGATCCATTACGCCTAAGTCAGTCCTATTTCTCATGATTGTCCAAACTCACACGATCTAGCGAATGTATTAAACAAATGCCATTCAAAAATAACTAATGTGATTCAAAGAATGTATTTACAGCTTCAAAATGCTCTGCAGTCTGGCTTTTCTGCTCCTTAATAAGATCCAAATAGCAATCTAGCTGTTGCACTCCGTCCCCAACACTAATAGCCCAGTTGCTACTCTTTCATGCTCACATTTTCTTAATTAGTTGCATTGATAGTTCTGCAAATGAAAGGTGTTAAAAACTTCTGTTTCATATCTTCTTTAGTTTCTACAGCAACATGGAATGGAAAAATGTACAGCTATTTTGACTTACCCAAAATTGCAGAATACTGTTTTGTTTGTTTGCTTCTTCCTTACTGTTTCTTTCGGTAACTTTCTCTCTTGCAGCTCTGAAGACACAAACATTTTCAGCTACACCTCTTTGAAACCATAATACAAGAGGCGTTCAACTACGATGAGACCACAGACTAAATAGGCCACACAGTTCAACACAAGACAAGACCAAAATATTTGGAGAGAAGGAGGCTGTTTGGTCCATCAACATTATTCTGTTATTCAACAAGATCATGGCTGATTTGATAATCTTTAACTCCACTTTCTTGTCTTTACCCCATAAATCATCATTTCCTCTGATTAAAAATCTCTCTCAGCCTTGAGTATTCTTAACAACCAAACCTCTGTGGTAAAGGATTCCATAGATACAGTACCCTCGAGAGAACATTGATCACTGGACAAAATGCAAGAGAGCAAGGTGATGTTAGAGTATATAACTAGTGAAATTCCATAAGACCCCGTCAGGCTCCCACAAATACTGAGTAAAATGTATAGGCATCAAAGCAAACTCCATCCCTATCCATGTAGAAATGTACTAAATGCAGTTCCATTTACAGACAATTGGCAGGAAAGGTTTCAGTCCAATGACAGAGCATTTCACACATTCCTGGTCAAGAATTCAGTTAACAAAACTAATCAGATCCTAGTTGCACAGTGGCTAGTAGCCCTAAGGAAATTCATAACACTTCACAATGAAAAGACAGTGCACTAAATCATTCTGACAAGCCTGTCAAAACTATCTTAGCAATAAACTGAGACAAATGCAGTGAAGGCGACTATTCTTACAACAGGAACTCATTTAATAGTGGATGGAATGGTGTTCGATAAAGAAAATCTACGTTTTAAAATAAAGACAGAAATGTGGAAGCAAGCAAACAAGTCAAAATCTGGCATATGCATAATGCCTTCAAAGTCAAAACAAGTGACATTTTTTGACAAAAATACCAAGTAGTTTTGCACAAAATTCATTCAGGTACAAGGCAGACCTGGGCAGGAGGATTTTCTGCTTTAGGTCAGGTCTCGCCATAGGGTGCAAATGTTAGTCCCAACCAGATACTGTATTGGAAGTGATAACCCAATATTGATTTTTGATCAATTACTGGCTAGAAGGTCACTCACCATTCAATGAGATGGTTTACCTGTACTGAACGTCCAGCTGTTCCAAATTCCAATTTGAAGCATCCTCTCAGCGTATACTTGAAACATAAAATTGGCCACAGAATGGGGGCTGTTGTGGTGCAGTGGTAGTGTCCTTACCCCTTAACTGGGAGCCCCTGCATTCAAGTCCCACCTCTGCCAAAGGTGTGTAATAACATCTCTGAACAGATGATTAGAAAAATAGGTTTTTTTAAAAATTTAATAATTGGCCGCAGCTGCCAAGACACTGAAATGGAAGGGAGACATTTGCAGGGCGGCTGGTGGCCACAGCTATGGCCATGTAAGAGGGATCTTCAAAGAGATCCTGGAACGTGGGCCCATCCCTACACCCAAAATATGCCCTCACATTGCCACCTCAAAACATCTGGCGTGGTTTGAACACCGCACAGGTCCTGCAGGAAGAGTGGAAAATTCCACTTGGCCTCTGATCAATTACCTTCATTGGCTTTTACGGATTGGCAGCTGTCATGTCTCATCCACTCCAGGAAATGCTGGTTGTGAGGAACCAGCTGCCAATCAAATCATCCAGAAGTTTCACATCATTTCCACCCCCATATTGGTCCTGATGGAATTTATAATCTGGGCCTCAATTAAATCCCACCAGCTGTCATCTTGCCCATTCTAAGATGAAAAAAGTAACAGAAAAAAAAAACACATAACCTGAACAGTTGGTTAGAGGGACAGATGCCAGGCTGTGTCGAGGGGTTCACCATCACCTGGACAGGGGACAAGATCATGCAGAGGAGATGAAAGCACTGTGGGCATTCCAGATCTGTTGATCTCAACTGAAACAAAAATATTTATAATTTTGGTCTCTTGTGGCTCCAGTCCATTTTGTTGTTGGTTGACCTGGCAGAAAACTTTGTTCAGTTCCAGCTGAGACTACAAAGTAAAAATTGCAGTAATGATTACAAAGTTCAGGACAAAACTATTTTAAGAAACTCTGCAGCTTTGGGTGGGTGTTCTTGCTGCCTGGTTAATTCAGCAGCTAAACATTGAGGCAGGATAGCTTGCAACAGCACTAAAATGGGGAAAGTTAAAAATCACCTCAGGTCATAGTATTGAATGTCCCAGAAATCTTTTGTGTATATCAGGTCTGGATAAACTTTTAGATCCTTTCCAACTCCATTCGGAAATGAGGTAAAATTGAGGTGTTATGATCTGTCCTTGGTGATTGGCAGGCTTCAACAAATTACACAGCAGTTCTACTGATGCTTGAGCTTGTGTGTGAACTGCTCATTTGATGCACATATTGATCTTTTAACAACAGCCAAGCTGGCCTTTGCATTGGAAAGTTTTGTTTTAAGTACTGTCCCTCTCCTGTTCAAAACTCTACTATCAATGTCTCCTCACTTGATTCCTGTTCCCTTGAAAATAACTACCAAACCACCCACCTTCCTTTTTCCCTATGAATTCTTTGAAGGTTTTACACTTCCCAACTCCACGCACATCCCTGTTTGAAATTCTCTAACCTGGCATTCACTCCTGTTACCTTACCAGGCCATAGGGCTGCTCTCTCATTAGCCAGAGATAACAGGTGGTGGTTTAACCGGATGGTCACCACACCCCAGGCAATCAGAAAGGTTGAGAAGGAGACTTCTTCATGGTAACCTCAGCCAGTGCAGGAATTAAACCCATGCTGTTGGTGTCACTCTGCATTGCAAACCTGCCATCCAGCCAACTGAGCTAACTAACTCAGACTGCCTTTCCTCGTACCAGACTAATCAGTCACAGCAGTATCCTCCAGATGCCATAATGGACGCTGCCTTGTCCAACTCAACCTCTCTAATCTTTGAAGTGGTTGACAAAATCAATCCTCCCCCGATGGCTTTCATTTGTTATCTAGTGGAGAGGGGCTGCCCTTGTCTAGAACTAGTATCATCAATTCAAACATAACCAGTGCATGACCTGCAATGGATTCTTTTCCCACCCCTGTGCTAGACCTCTGCAGTTCACCAAGGGTCTATCATTGAACACCACCCCCACCAATCCCTCTATTTCATCTACATTACCATGCAGTAGAAATCTCCTCCGGTTAAACACCAAGACTAAGGTTATTGCCTGCAGCTACAGCAGATGGTCAAATTCAAATTTAACAAAAGTTTGAAATAAAAAGATGGCCTAATGGCAACCATGTAAGCAATGTCGATTGTCATTCAAAAGAAAAAGTCTGGTTCACTAATGTCCTTAAGGAAGGAAATCTGACATTCTTACAAAGTCTGGCCCACATGTGACTCCAGACCCACAGCCACTGGGCAATTATGGATGGATTATAGATGCTTGCCTAGCCAACAATGCCCTCTTCCCAATTGTTTTTTTTTAAATCTCTTCACTGGCCATCACTTCAGTCTGAAGCAGATAGTTTGCAACATCATCCAATGTGGCCATGAACTTAATTTCCGAATCTATATCCTCTGAATCACACAGACCACCCACTTTCACTATCGCAACATCACTCATCGTTGCCCCAGGTCAGCACATCTGCAATTAAATCCTCCATTCATGACTTTCCAAACTCAGTATTTTTTTTACAACTAATCCCACATGCTGATAAGGGAGGGGGAATTGGGTAAAATGCCTGAATGTATCATGAAACCATCTTTTGGACTTCCAGGATTTATAGATATATAACAAGTAATAAACCGCCAACCCATTTACAGGAGGTCAGTTGCCATTTTAAATATGGTGATGGTGCTTGAAGCCTTTGATTTATTTCACCCACCCCCCACCAACCCCAGAGGGTTTCTGAGGCCTTGCTTCAGCTGGAGGATGAAGCAATGTGTTACCACCTGCCTCTATCAGATTTCCTCCAGGAAAAAGATCCTGAGGATACGCAGACTTCCCAGCTAGGGGATCAGACAGGCTCCTCCTCACCCCTTTCCTCTGCTCCTGGTCACACACACCTGGGATCAGAGATCAGGCCTACTTAGTCTTGCACCTGTTCAGGTGTCTTCCATGTCTATTTGGAAGACATGATGTGGACGCGCTGGTGTTGGACTGGGGTGGAGAAAGTCAGAAGTCACGACACCAGGTTATAGGCCAACAGGTTTATTTAAAATCACAAGCTTCCGGAACATAACCCCTTCGTCAGGTGATGAGAGAGAAGCACACAGACACGGAACTTAGAGGCAGAGAGATCAAAAGATCATACAAATGGGGTGAGTGGAGTGTTGAATAGTAAGTCTCACCAGTCCAAAGATGTGCAGGATAGGCGGATTGGCCAAGCTAAAATGCTTGTAGTGTTCAGTGCTGTGTAGATTAGGTGGGGAATGGGACTGTGGGAGGAAACTCACACAGTCACAGGGAGAACATACAAACTCCACTCAGACAGTCACCCAGGGGTGGAATTGAACCCAGGTCCCTAGTGCTGTGAGGCCGCAGTACTAACCACTGAGCCACCTTGTCACTCTGTTTCTTGCTGAGGTTGCCATGGCAGGGTTGTGTGGTGTTGTGGTCGATGTTGTTCTGAAAGCTGGGTAGTTTGTTGTGAACGATGGTCTGTTTACGGTTTGGTGTTGTTTGAAGGTGGGAAGGGGAGGTGTAGGGATGATCTTGACGAGATGCTCGTCAATGTCATGTTAAAGGCTATGGAGAACATGATGTTGTCTCTTTGCTCCGGGGGAGTTCTAGACGCCAAAGAGTACTCTATCAGTCATATCCCATGTCTGTCTTCTGAGAAAGTCATTGCAGTTTTTTGCTGTGGTACGTTGGAAGTGATGATCAATGAGTTGAGCATCATATTCTGTTCTTAAGAGGTCGTCCTTCAAATTTTTAGGTGTCTGTCGTGATCTTCCTCATCCGAGCAGATCCTGTGTATGTGCAGGGCCTGTCCATAGGGGATGGCTTCTTTAATATGTTTAGGGTGGAAGCTAGAGAAGTCCAGCATTGTGACGTTATCTGCAGACTTGCGGTAAAGTGAAGTACTGAGAAGTCCATCCTTGATGGAGATATGTGTCCAAGAATGAGACTGATTCTGAAGAGTAGTCAATGGTAAGTCTGATGATGGGATGAAAACTTGTAGATATCACTATGTAGTCGTTTCAGTGATTCCTTGTCATGAGTCCAAAAGGAAGAAAATGTCGTCAATGTATCTGTTGTGTAGCATTGGTCAGAGGTTCTGCGCAGAAAAAAAGTCTTGCTCAAACTTGTGCATGAAAATGTTGGTGCTACTGGGGAGCAAATTTGGTCCCCATGGCTGTTCTGTGTATCTGGATGAATAACTGGTTGGCGAAGTTGAAGATGTTGTGGTTGAGGATGAAGTTGATGAGTTGTACGATGGTATCTGGAAACTGACATTTGTTGTTATTGAGTACTGAGGCTGTTGTTGTGATGCTGTTGTCATGGGGGATGCTGGTGTGATCGATTGTGATGAGGAATGTTCCTGATTTGGCTGGTCCGTCTGTGCCGAGGTTCTGTAAGAAATCTGTAGTGTCGCGACAGAAGTTGGTGGCTGCTTGTACAATGGGTTTCAAGATGCCCTCAACATGGCCAAAGAGGTTCTCACACAGGGTCCCATTGCCTAATATGATGGGAAATCCAGGTGTGTTGGCTTTGTGTATCTTCGGAAGGCAGTAGAAGTCTACTACATGCTGAGTGCGCATAGGATGCTCTGAAGGTGTGGATCAAAGGTCTTGATCAATCTGTTCAGTTGACCAGTGTGTTCTTCGGCTGGATCGGCAGGTAGATTTCTTACAGAAACTCAACACCCATAGACCAGTCAAACCAGGTGAACTTGAGAAGAGGGATGAGATGAAAAATGAGATAATGGAGGAATAAGATCTTGTCCTATGGGGAAATAGAGGTGCTATGAAAGTTTTTTTTAAAAAATGATTTAAATAATTCTCGAAAGAGTTAGATATTCTGTTCCAGTATGAACATGCAAAGGTGGATTAAGAGTGGGTTGACCTTAAAGAAACTTAGCTTTTGTTTTAAACTAGTTTGGATCCAATCAGAAATTGATCGCACACTATTTAGCCAATCCAAGATTTATACACTAATAAGCTAATTAGAGTTGAGTTGATTAGTCACAGTGGGCAGTGGCTGGCAAGAATTAATAAATAGTGGTTCTTAACGGTTCAATGTTAAAGAAGGAAAGGAGAACTTCAATCAACAGAAAAGAACAAGAATCCTGTCATCAATCCACCAGTTGGAGACAGTAAGGGCTACAGAATCCAGAAGATAGAGTCAATAAATGTGGAGCTAGAAGAGTACGGCTGGTCAGGCAGCATCCGGGGAGCAGGTAAATCAATGTTTCGGGCCGAAACCCTTCAACAGGATTTGGGAGGGGGTGGGGAGCCCAGAAATAGAGGGAGGGCTGTGGGGCTGGGGGCTGGGGAGGTAGGTGAGATGAAGATAGGCAGATGCAGGTAGTCGGTTATTGTGGTTGGTCAGTGGGAATGGTGGACCAGATAGGCAAGTAGGAAGAGGGGGTGGGATTGCTTCAGAATGTGGTCAAAGAGCTTCAAGGCAGAGGAGATAACCTGAAATCTGTTTTTTCCCCACAAACTTGTGCAGTTTTAATTCTATGTCCATGTCCTTCAGCCTTCACAGATTCCCAGTCAGCCTGATTGATAAAGACTGAATTCCAAACACGGAAGTTACATGACATTAGGGTATAGTCCAAC
Source organism: Rhincodon typus (assembly GCF_021869965.1). Classification (NCBI taxonomy): domain Eukaryota; kingdom Metazoa; phylum Chordata; class Chondrichthyes; order Orectolobiformes; family Rhincodontidae; genus Rhincodon; species Rhincodon typus. The sequence continues at coordinate 35,134,891 of NC_063343.1, read as the reverse complement.
AGGTTTATTTGAAATCACAAGCTTTCTAAGCACTGCCCCTTTGTCAGATCAAGTGAGGGAGAAGCACACAGACACATAATTTTTTGGCAGAGATCAAGGGCAGAGAGAACAAAAGATCGTACCAACGGTGTGAGTGGAGTGTCGAATGTACATAAACTTTGCATGACTTAAAATCCTGATCTCCATACCATAAGACAGATATATACCAATGGTAATAAAAGCCCTATTACTATTAATTTTCACTTCACTGCAAATCACCTCACTCATGCATCACAGGCAATTCCCAATCCATTAGCCTACAACACATGCAATTAAAATAAATTATACATGTTTGCTTGTTCTTTACCCGAAATAACATTTTCTAACTAACAGCCCAAATCATATTAACATCAGGCAGAAATGTACCCTCTCTGGAATGTCATGGGCATTGGCAAGTTATGAAGAAAACAATCACAATCTCAATGTGTAGAAACTTTCCTTGGTTTTCCCCTTAAGCCTTAAACAGTGACCTCAGTGATAGTAGGAACTGCAGATGCTGGAAAATCTGAGATAACAAGGTGTAGAGCTGGATGAACACAGCAGGCCTAGCAGCATCATAGGAGCGGGAAGGCTGACGTTTTGGGCCTAGACCCTTCATCAGAAATGGGGGAGGGGAAGGGGGTTCTGAAATAAATAGGGGGAGGAGAAGATAAGTGGAGAGGAAACAGACAGGTCAAAGAGGCAGGGATCAAGCCAGTAAAGGTGAGTGTAGGTGGGGAGGTAGGGAGGAGATAGGTCAGTCCAGGGAGGACGGACAGGTCAGGGGGCGGGATGAGGTTAGTAGGTAGGAAATGGGGGTGCGGCTTGAGGTGGGAGGAGGGGATAGATGGGATTTGAGCATAAACTACCTTATTTCCTTGTATTTGCATCTCATTAGTAGTCTAAATCACCGCTATGCTGCTTGAAATTTTCCTTCCTTTCCCTGAGAAATCAGATAGTGTAAGTTGCAAAATCTAAAGTCAGGGTGTTTAAATAGTGGCTCCTGCTCACTGACTGCATGTGCCAGCTATCACCCAACTCTGCCTTCTCTGCAGTCCCTGCATGCTTCATAGACACAATCCTTCTTCCCCCTTTGTCCGTACAAGTTGGCATCAACAAACCACCACATCATCATCATCACATCTCAGTCCAACTTTCACACCAGTTCAACCCTTCAGGACTTCTCTTTGAAGCTCAGTGACACTTATGACTTGCATACTTCTGCCAAGCATATATGCATCTCATGCATCTACACAAGCTGCATGTTATGGCTCTTAGGTTCATTTCTTAGGACTCACTCACTTTGTATATATTTGGAGGCTGCAAGCTTCTGTGGCTTGCATTGTTTTTAGTGCATAGGATCTTCAGTGTTCAGTTGCAGGTTGCCCAGCTCTTTGGTTTCTGTTGCTTTTTAGTGAAGAGGAAAAGGCAGGCTTGTCACAGAAATGAGCACTGATCAGTTAAGGGATGAACTTGTTTTATGGCATGATGCTATGTTACTGTTACACACACATGTGCCAGTATCTTACACAGCAAACACACTATATGTTTTTCAACAAAATGGCCAGGTGTGAAAGTCAAAGAGAACCAGTCCTGACTACAGACAGTCAGAAGGTGCTGCTACAGTTAGTCAAGTGGTGTGTCTGATTTCATTACAGGAACTTGGCCATGGTAATACCAGGGTCTGAAGATTCACGTCCTCGCAGTCTAGGAATTGGGTCACACTCAGTACTGCAGATCAAGTGCAATCAAGATTACAAATATGTCAAATGGGTTGCTATGGAGATATCAGTCTGGGGAACGAGCCATACCCAATCTGGGCTAGCCTTGCCAAGCCAGTCTGGTGGGTGGGTCACAGTCATTCCTGGAGGTTTGCTTGATAATGGGCAGAAACTTATCAGGGAGTCCTGGGGAAAAACAAACAACTCAAATCTAGGAATTGAGCTCATTGATTTGCTGAGGCACTGACTGCAGTGAAAGAGGGCAATTTGAAAGAGAAAGGTGAGATTTCATTGAACATTGGAGTGGATGGGTGCGTACACTCTGACCTCTACATGAGGGGAGTAAATGGTCAATTTGGCAAACGGAGTTAAAATGAGGACATCAATAGTCAAGCAAAGGGACTGAATGGAAATGGAAGAGGTGGAGACTGGAAGGTCATCAAGGACACAAAAGCAGCAATACTAAAGGGAATGTGAAATAGGAGGGGCAGAGGGGGCTCATCTTGCATCTCAGGCAGAGATCACAAGTCAATACACTGACACAAAGTTGAAAGCTTGTTTTCTTTGATCCACAGCCAACTATACACTGACGATATAAAATGGCTGTTATCACGTGAAGAGCGGACAGAATAAGTTACTTTTCTTTCTTTGGGGTATGAAGTAATATGGTTTGAATTTGAGCCCCTGTTACCATCAATTGCATTAATCATTTATCCACTGATTCAGTACTGCCACTGATCTGACATCGAATCATACTTCATCAGCAGGTCATTCAATGTCCTAGAATGTATGTTAAAAATTATGGGCTTAATCATCATAACATTGTGCGTATTAATTGCTTCTTTGGCAATTCAGCTAAGCAAATGCAATCAAACAAGCTAACTTGAAATTGTCACTTGAACCTGACATTTCTGAAACATATTCCAAAGATATCACTGGAAGACAATACTTCAGAGCTGCCATATTCACACACTAAACTGTAAGTCCACCGAGAGGGTCTGTGAAATGCAAAATTGGATGGGGGAGCCTATCATGATGGCTTACTGCCAGAATTAAATTCCTCCCAATGTTGCATGACTCAGGGCTCTTTGCAAAATCTTCCTGGCACGTTGTCAGGGCATAACATGAGGCTTTGTTATAATTGATGTGAGAGCTCGGGATTTCTGTTTATTGAAATGGTATTATTTTTCTGTCATTCCCCACAGATTATCTGCTCATGCATCTAACATGGACATCACCAATGCTGGAGTCCTTAAGGCAGCTGAAGATAACATTAAAGGGGAGAACAATTTTAATACTGTCAGCAAGACCAGCAATACAACTGATATGTCTTACACAATCACTGCGCCTGTATCATGCTGCATACATGTGTAATCTCAGTCTTTACAATTTGACCTCTGATGCATAGGATTTATCAATTTACCACTGTTCAACCCGCCAAATCATATAAAAAAGGCAGTTGTATTCCACGCAAGGTTCCCAGATCCAGTTAACACAAATAAGGCATACACCTATGACTTCTCTTTTAATTAGCTAACATCAGTCTTGATATAACTTCTTCCAATTTCCTTTCCAACCAAACATCTAAAAACATCTGATTCACAATCTGGACCTCTGATACAAATTGAATACTTTA
>NC_063343.1:35127012-35131416 GCF_021869965.1 Rhincodon typus | reverse complement strand
CAAATTGAATACTTTAATTTGTTTTTTTTTAAAATGGTTGCAGTCCCTTTTAGTTCTCATACATTTTTTTGATTTTTTGATACATGAGAAAGAAACAAACAGAAAACAAATGTTTTCATAGAGGATCTTGCTGGCTTCGTGTCAAATGAATTGTGTGTCTTTCATTGACTCTGCCTTCTTTTATTTTGTATCAAAATCAGAATTGTGGATGCCTTCTGTCTGCAGCTCTGTTTTGCAATTCTTCTTTGTGCCTCCCAACCGCATGGCTGCTGGTTTTAACTTAGTTCCTGTTCGTACTGTTGCCTCATCGACGATCACTCGGTCACATGTTTCAGGACTTCTTATTCTTCAAGAAAATTCCAATTGACCTTTTTACATTTGATGCAAACTCTTAAAAGTCCTTTGCAAAAAGTTAGATTCCATGTTTCAAAGAAATTACAAGTTTTTCCTTACTATATTGCTCCCAACTTAAAGATCACCAGACCTATTTTGGGGCAGCTTTCTTTAATATTTATTTGTTCCGAGGAACCCGAGAATCAACATTCAAGGAAACTAGCACCAGGGATTGCTTGTGACCAAGAATAACTTAGCCAATAATGCAATAGAGACGTGTTCCTTCCAGATCTGGTAGTTAATCTTGATCCAATTCTCCATCACTGTTCTTGAAACCCATTCTTTCATCTGTTTATAATGCAACCCCAACCCCTACCTGAACTTGAATAATACTTATCTGAAAAGTGGGATTGCTCTTCACCAGCACCCATCACAATCTGCTCCAATATTTTGTGTGGCTCAGGATCATATTTTATTTCATAATGCTACTGTGAAGTACTTTTGTTTATTACATTAAATGGGCTATACAAGTTATTGTTATAAACATGCTCATTCTTATGATGACTTAGGGACAATAAGGACTGAAAATGCTGGAAGCCAGAGTATATAGTTGGGAGGCTGGAAAACCACAGCAGGTCAAACAGCAAAGGAGCAGGACAGTCAACATTTGGGACCAAAACCTTTTGTCAGGACTGGGGAAGGAAAGGGGAGCCAATAAATAAACAGAGGAGGGTTGGGGCTCGGGGGGTCGGGGGGTGGTGGGGAAAGGGTAGGAGGGGTTGTAGAAGTCTACAACCTCATCCACAACCCAAGCTACAAATCTCAAAAAACGTTGAAGGGTAGTAGAGTTGGTGACAGGTGGATACAGATAGGGGGTTATTGTGATTGGTCCATGGGAATGGTGGACAGATATGTGGGTAGGAAGATGGATAGGTTAGGTCATGTCAGGGAGGTGAGGAGAAAGGAGGAGGGCTGAACATGGGATAAGGCTGGGGGTGGAGGGATTTTGAAGCTGGTGCAGTCAATGTTGAGGCCATTGGGCTGTAAGCTCCCAAGGTGAAACGTCAGGTGTTGTTCCTCCAGGTTATGTTTGGCCTCACGCTGACAGTGAGGAGACCAAGTCATCAGGGAAGTGGGAGGAGGAATTAAAATTGATAGCATCCGGAAGGTGGAGTTGGTTGATGCATGCAGAGCGCAGATGCTCCGTGAGCAGGTCCCTGAGTCTGCATTTGGTCTCCCTGACATAGAGGAGAAAACATCAAGAGCAACGGATGCAAAAGATCAGATTGGATGAAGTGCAGGTGAATCTCTGCTGGATGTGGAAGGATTGTTTGGGTCCTTGGATGGAGGTGAGAGAGGAGGTGTAGGGGCAGGTGTTGTACCTCTTGTGGTTGCAGGGAAAGGTACCGGGTGTGGTGAAGAAATTGGTGGGACTATAGCGCTGACAAGTGAGTCATGGAATGAACAGAAATTTGGATAGTGGACAGGGAAATATCTTTTGAGTGGTGGAATCTGTTGTAGGTTTTGGAAATGTTGGAGGATGATGCATTGGATTTGGAGGTTGGTGGGCTGGTATGTGAGGACTAAGGGAATTCTATCCTTATTGTTGTTTGGGGGAGGGGTTTTGAGGGCAGAAAAGTGTGGGAAATGGAAGAGATGTGGTTAAGGGCATCCTTAATTCCAGAGGAGGGGAAATTACAGTCCCTAAAGTAAGAGGACAGCCAGGATGTCCTGGGACCAGATGTGGTGGAGGCAGAGGAATTGGGAGTATGGGATAGCATTTTTACAGAAGGGTGGGTGAGAGGAGGTGTACTCATGGTAGTTGTGGGAGTCAGTGGGTTTGAAATGGATGTCAGCGGTGAGTCAGTTTCCAGAGATGCAGATGGAGAGATCCAGGAAGGGGGGGGAGGTGTCAGAAATGGTCCAGGTGAATTTGAGAGCTGGGTGGAAGGTGTTGGCAAAGTTGATGAACTGCTTGAACTCCTTGCAGAAGCACGAGGCTGCACCAATGCGGTCTCAATATAGCGGAGAAAGAGGTGAGGGATGGTGTTAGTACAGTTGCAGAAGAGGGACTGTTAAACAAATCCTTCAAAGAGGCAGGTATAGCTTGGGCCCATGCAGTTGGAATTCTATATTTATTTGTTTTAGTGGTGTTCACCAAGTTACTTTGTATAATTTAAAAAAGACTATTTTTCCAAGTAAAACTGCCTTTCAAAATACTGCTCAATTGAGCTGTTGCAGATTTTGCAGTGATATACAAATGAGTTTGAATGGAAATTGATCGGGGAAACAAAACTTTTTAACATGGGTGTACAATTGGAGTAGAATTAGCAACAGCGCTCTAAATATAAACTCAAATATCTGTCAGTCAATCCCTTTCAAGAGACAAATCACCAGTGGTGACTTACCAGGCCAGTGGTGACAAACTAACATCCTTGGCATATCCAAAAGATAAAAGTCAGCCTGAAAACTATAAACTGGTATCTTCTACCAGCATTATTTTCAAATTGTTTCAACATATAGTTCATTCTCAGGTCATGAAACACATGAAGCTCACACTATCTTGGTAGCTTAACAGCATGGGTTCAGTCAAAAAGATCTAAGAAAATACAGCTTTTACAGTCTTTCAATGACCTAGCTTCAAGTAATAAAAGAGATAAAATTACTTGTCTGACAATAGAAAAATTTTAAAAGCTGGTGAAAATAGTCCCCATGAAAAGTGTTTGTGTAAACTTCACTATTATTATGGAATCAGGGGAACATTATTGAATTGGACCAGGCACTTCTTTACTAACAGTAGAGAACCAATGGAATGCGACGAGCTAGAGATGTCCTCTCTGGAGTGCCCCAGGTACCTTCGTGTTGGGACTCTTACTCTTCTTAATACACATAAACTGCCATTCCAACAAGTATTCAAAAAAATTTATAGATGACTACATGGTTTAGACATAAGGGAAAACTCAAGATCATATTAATTTATTATAATATGATGTTCTAGAATTGTAGAAAGTGGCAGGACCAACAGAAGCTGGCATTCAATACCAAAACAATTATGTAACATGCATTACCAACAAAAAGGATCCACCAAAAGATTGCTTTATGCTCTGTAATCAAATTCTTCACACAACAAACCTCCGGTTCATCATAAAAGCAATCTTCAATGGTGATTCAATATTCATATGACCTCCTCCACAACAGGGTGTGTTTTTTTCGGTATCAAACTAGGTCTCCTTTATTTTTATTTTTTTCATACCCAGAAGTGTTATCACACACAACTGAGTGACTTTCACACCATCAAATCACCATAACTATGTTTTTTGATTTAAAAAAAAAACTACCACCACCCATGTAATCAATTAAATATTTACAAGCAAAGCCCATTAGGGGAATGCAAACCAGCAAAGGTGAGGAGTAGGTAAGGAGAGAGGGAAGGGGCTAAATCCAAATGGAGTTGAAAGGGGAAATAAAGGACTGCATCCACTATAGTGCCTACCTCTCTCTAAAGGCAGCAACAGCATTGATGGACACTATGTGCTCCCTCTCCAGGGATACCTGGGCACAAATGTAGCCATGGAAGAGGCATAGACAGTCAGCAGATATGGTCCCCTCTGCAGCTGAGTCTGCTTTTTAAAAAAATTAGTTTCAAACTGGGTCTGCTTTATTAAGGACTCAGTTCCAGCTGGACAGGCCTTTGTCTGTTGCCAAGGGAACTCACACTCAACGATTAATTAGTGGTTGCCATGAACCTTGTAGGTGTTATTACAAACACTACATTTAAAAGGGAACTGCAAGTTCTACTGCAGAGAAAGGTTTACTGACACGTTAGAGAGTTGACTCTGATTGAGCCATCAGTTTCTGTAGAAGATGCAACAGAAAACAGTTATCCCTAAGAATTTTAAATTTTTTTTAAAAAAGCTGACTCTGATTGGTTGAGGAATTGCCATGGGGAAAACACCCAACAACAGTTGTCCCCCAAACTTCTTTTTGACTGAAAAAAGGCATAATACTTGGTTAGAGAGACAGACATAGTAGGAACTGCAGATGCTGGAGAATCTGAGATAACAAGGTGTA
>NC_063343.1:35040537-35107012 GCF_021869965.1 Rhincodon typus | reverse complement strand
CAGAAGGGTCAGCTTTCCTGCTCCTCTGATGCTGCTTGGCCTGCTGTGTTCATCCAGCTCTACACCTTGTTATCACAGTTTCAATATTCATGTGATATATTAAAATTTGGAGTATTTTCTCCAGGAGGACAGGGTTTAAAAAAAAATTAACGCAGCTTTTCAGCAAGGATGACAATTCTGCATGACTGTATCGAAGCGTACATAATTACAACATTAGACTGGTGTTTATTAAAAAGGATTATCACATGTTCACACTAACTTTTTAGTAACTGAATGAGAATAATCATTCCTTTTGCTTGAGATGCAGATTTTTTTTAAACTTAAACAATGAGCAAATAATGAACACATTACTGAAAATAATCCCAAATGTCAGTGGTAACTTCCATGGGGTAGAACAACTTCTCAAAAAGCTGTCAGTCGCATTTTTTTAAAACTTGCAATCTTTCCCATGGGAAGTCTTCATTAAAATTATTACTTCTCATCCTGAAAATTCTTCCGACGACTGACAAATTTGTAATATACTGACTAACATTTTCACACAATCTGTGAATGATTTGAAGATAAGCAATGTATTCCATCTTCAACAGAGGAAACTCTTTGTGAAAATTCAATTACGCCTTGATAGAGAGTTTTCTGATGACTATCTGAAAGTTTTTAATTAATGGCTAAACCTGGTTAATGTTATGAATAATTTAAAATATCTAATGCTCCGAATACACAGTTAGAATATAAAGCCTATATAAACAAATTCAAACATTTAACAGTTATTTAAGAAGTCACTGCATTTTTAAATTTACCACAACACTTTTGATATTTGCACAGTTTTGAAATACATTCCTCTGCACATCATACTTGAGTGTTCTATTCTGTTCAAATAAAAAGCACTGAATAGCCAATATAAAGCCACTAAAAAGTATGAGAAAGGTGTTTAGAACCCACATAGACGCGAATGTAACTGAATAGTGATTAAAGATACCGCCACCAAATAATGTGCTAGTTTTCTGTCACCAGCATATTTCACCCAGGCAGGGGGAGGGTGGTCCTCATAACATTCCTAATCTGGCAATAACTGCAGTTAAGCTCATCTAAAAGCTCTTTCAGGGCAGTTTTCAGATGTTGGTAGCAGCTGTCTGCTCAGGCAGGCTAAGTAAATGGAGCCAGACGCACAGTGGGTAGCCAGCAACAGCAAGCTCTGGGAATCAGGTGAAAGCTGGAATGGTACAAAAATAGGTCTTAGTATTGGCACAATTCAGGTTGCCGGAAGAATTATCAGAAAGCACTTGGACAATGCATGAGATAGCTGTGTGCTGGAACCATGGTGGCATAAGGGGAGGGGCACGGCTTTCAAATATAACTGGAAAGCCACCTGAGCAGAAAGAAAATTGCAGGTGACAACAGATATGCCACTATCTGATTTTGATAAAAAAAACCAACAGCCTCCTCAAGACAGTCAAAGCCCTGGGCATCAGGCAGGTAGATGAGAATGATAAGAGATAGGAAGGCAAGAGGGACCATTCCTCAGCATTGGATAAGATATTGAAGACAGAGATACACACAGAAGACGAAAAAAAAACACTGGAGGACACTTCAACTCTCCACGCAGTTAGTCACATAAATGTGTTTTCTTATTGTGGAAAACCTCACACCTCACAGCTCTGTTGGCTATGCCCTGGCAACTGGGCAGGAACAACTTTTGGTCTAGCTCCTTCCAAGGATCAGCTATGCATTATTCCATCTTGCAGCTCAGAGATTACCTTTTTTTGTTTGCAAAATCAGAGCAGTAAATACAATTCCAGACAACTGGACCTCACAACCAGATAGGTCAGTGCGTTCCATCTCATGGCTGAATTCCCCAGATACAGAATCACACCAATTGTACCAATATAATTATAAAGACACAATATGAATGTCAGGTGAGATTCATCAACAGAAGGTCTTCGACTCCCTCAATGTTCAACTGATCTGTGATCACAACAAGAGCTTCCTGCGTCCGAGTGCTCACTTTTCTGGCTGCAGCCATGATTACTTCATTTGATGGCAGTCCAAGGTGCTCCAGTTCGTTATTCAACCCCACAAACACAATGGATAGATCTAAGAGATATCTCTTAAAGAGATGATTACTCACCCCTCTTCGAGAACTCAAAACAGAGATGCCAAAAGGCACCATCTCAAAAGCATCAACCAGTGGTCCTTCTGGGTTCTAAAGATGTTGTTTCAATGCCTGCATTGGTCAAAGGTACCCAGCAGTACACTCTTGTAAAGCCCTCATGTACAATGGTGATTTGCTAAGCTCTCCATGCATAGCTCTCCAGAGAGGTCTGGACGTTGAAGACACTGTAACATTGAAAGGACACAACTCATTGAAGAAAGGAGGAGGAGGAGAAGTAAGATGCGGATCACAGAAATTCCCTAACTGCACAGGAAAGCAATCAAGCCTACACCAAGGCCTGAGGGTCACATCAGGAAGATATTAACAGGGATTATCTGATCCAGGCACATTTCAGCTGAGCCCCTCCAACACAGGCGTGGTATGGAACTTACTTTTAAGATGCCTCTGAGAACATGCCCACAAAAAAAAACACAGCTTTAACTCCTACCAATGATGAACACACATCTGTCCACAAGTTTCAATGTCACTGTTCATAGACCCTTACCCCTTCTTCAAAGTACCATCATTAATAAAAGGAGGCTCACACACATCTGGGTTCATGTGTCAACACTTACACAGTGTTCAAAAAGGCAAAAACTGTACAGTAACCCAATTGGTGCTCTGCCTTTGCCCTCAATACCTTCTCTGCAGTGTTCCCAGTTGACTGCAATAGATCTGATTGAGTCATCTAGCTTACTAGTTTTTGCAATTGGCTGAGACACATGTGGCAGTCATCTCCAATGTGGAGCTGGCAGCCTGGAAGGGGGATTTGAATGAATGCACCTCTAGAGTGATTGCAGGGGGAGATGGATACTCCTTCAGAGGATCCAAGGAATCGATGATGATGATGATGATTGCGCCCCATGAGAATGGCACTCTCATCCTCCTCAGTGGCAGCCTCAGCTCCACACAGGAGCACCAGCTGAGGCACAAGTGGCATTTCCTCCGAGTATCTCTGCACCATTTGAACCACAGACCAATCAGAGGCTCAGCATGGCATGCAAAGATCAATGCAGTTCCTGCATAAACTGCAAATGCTGCCATGTATAATTTTTCCATGTGATTGGTCACTCTTTTAATGAAAAGAGTTAATACATTCAAATCCCCTAAGCCATAATGATACACGAGCTGGATGGACTCCTCCATTCTGAGCCCATGACTGTACACTGCCACAGGGAACTCGAACCTGTAGAAGTACCTCTGTTACTGCTAATCTAACTATAGCATCCGTTCGGACTCCTGGTGTCCTGCATCTGCATCCGGCTGAGCAGGGCTGTGTTTTATCCTCGATCCTCCAAGGGGACACTGCCCACAGCTGCCTCTTTTACATATTCCAGCTCATCCATGATCTGCTCACTCATCACCCTGTGCTATGTAATCACACATGAGTACCCACCAAAGAGCCAGAATCGGCAATAGTGGAGGGTGTGCTTCTAAAGATGCGTTAGTGCTTAGTCTGAGCTCTACTCTAGCACTGGCTGTCCCGGAGTTGGTGAAGGAGTCTGTCGTGGCACCTCAGGCCAGTACCTAAGGGAGACACAAAAAATCGTGAGAGCTAGCCTTCAACAACAGGGTGGTCCTGCAGAGTGCAGACTTCCCAATACATGCTATCAGGTGGATAATGGCACAATGCATCGATGTTTGTAGTGAGACAAGCCCTTCTGACCTTCCCCAACTTTCTCTTCACCAGCAGCCCTGGCAACTCCATTGTTCCCTCTTCCATCCTGCAGCCGGGGAATATCTCTGCCCACCTCGGCCCACTCGTGGATATTATGTGCCAATTTTTTCCTACAAGAACAAAACAGAAAGAGATAAGACATTGCTGGCCTCGGTGGCCAATGCCAACAGCTCATACACGTAAGAAGTTGTAAATATCAATGCTGGTAGGATCTCAGCAGCATGATAATTCTGAACTTTGTTTAGTTATTAAGGACTCTTGCACACACTTCTCCCATGTTCAGCAGCTGCATTAGGCCTCAAGCTTCTCAACTGAGTTTGTGTGTAAAGCTTGTCCTGAAGCTTGAGTGCCAAATGAATAAAAACATTGAACTTCTTCCAGCAACTGATTCAGTTCCTGTGCACCACACATGATCTACTAACTGTGGCAGTAGTCTCCATCCAAACCTGCTTGGTCCAAGAGGGCTGATCTCCTCCTGCCACCTTGCAAGAAAAAAACCACCTGTCTCTCCCTCATAAAAGAGATCACATGGGTCTAGAAACATTGAAAATTGGAGCAGGAGTAGGCTATTCAGCCTTTTGAATGTGCTCCGCCATTCAATATTGTCATGGATGATCATTCAACTTGGTACCCTTTTCCTGTTTTCTCCCCACACTCTTTGATCCATTTAGCCCTAAGAACGGTGTCTAACTCATTCTGGAAACTACAATGTTTTGGCCTCTACCACTTTCTGTGGCAGAGAATTCCACAGGCTCACCACTCCCTGGGTGAAGAAATATTTCCTCCTTTCGGCCCTAAATGGCCTACCCAGTATCCTCAAACTGTGACCCCTGATTCTGGATTCCCCAGTAATTCAGTACATCCTTCCTGTGCTTACCCTGTCTAGTTCTGTTCGAATTTTAAAGGTATCTATGAGGTTCCCCAGCCTTTCATTTTTCCAAACTCCAGTAAATATAGTCCTAACTAATCCAGTCTCTCTTCTTGGTCAGTCCTGCTATCCCAGGAACCAGTCTAATAAACCTTTGTTGCGCTCCCTCCATAGTTGGAGCATCCTTCCTCAGAGAAGGAAGCCAAAACTGCACAGCGCTCCAGATGTGGTCTCTCCACGGCCCTGTACAATTGCAGCAAGGCATCCCTGCTCCTGTATTTGAATCCTCTTGCTACAAAGATCAACATACCATCAGCCTTCTTCATGGCCTGCCACACTTGCATCCTTACTTTCAGTGACTGGTGTACAAAAACGTCCAGGTCTCATTGCACCTCCCACTTTCCCAATATGTTGCCATTCTGATAATAATCTGCCTTCCCGTATTTGTATCAAAGTGGTCAACCTCATATATATCTGCATTATACTTCATTTGCCATGCATTTGCCTACTTACTCAACTTGTCCAAATCACACTGAAGCACCTCTGCATCCTCCTCACAGTTCACCCTCCTACCTAGCATTGTGCCATCTGCAAATTTAAGAGATATTAAAATTTAGTTCCCTCATCTAAATCATTACTGTACATTGTGAAAGCTGGGTCTAAGCACTAATCCCTGTGGTACCTCACTAGTCACCGCCTGCCACTCAGAATAATTCCTGTTTATTCCCACTCTGTTTCCTCTCTGCCATTAGCTCTCTATCCATATCAGTACACAACCCCTAATCCATAGTGTTTTAATTTTTACACGCTAATCTCTAATGTAGGCTCTTATCAAAAGGCTTCTGAAAGCCCAAGGAAGCCATATCCACTGGAGTATCCTTATCAACTGAATTAGCTACATCCCTGAACAATTCCAGCACACTTGTCAAGCATGATTTTGCTTTTGTAAATCCATGCTGAGCCTGTGCAATCCTGTCACTGTTTTCCAAGTGCTCTGCTATCAAATCTTTTATAATGGAGTCTAACATTTTCCCCAATACTGATGTCAGAATAACTGTTCTAAAAACCCCCTGTTTTCTCTCTAGCTACCGCGTAATCCACAGGATGTCCTACAGTCTATAAAATCTTGTGGTTGACCATGGATGCAATCTATGTCCACAAAGTGAGGACTTGCCTACCTGGGTATCTGCCAGTGCTGCACCATCTTTAAATAATGGACTGAAATGGCAGCCGCAGGGACAGCTGCTGGGACAGTTTAAATAGGGCTGGCACTCCTTCAAACTCACCTCATACTTCCTGTAGCCACTCACGGGCCACCAAACCCACTTTCTAGCCAACTAACTGTCTGCCCTGTGAAAATCTTTGACTACTTCCACCCAGGACCAGGACCAGGACACAATATGTTTCTCATGATGAAAGGAAAATCCTGCCTCCATTTGTTTTATTCTTTTTATATGCATAAAGCAACTTCTAATTTTCTGACTAATTGAGCTTTAGATGAGAAAGTTTTGAGCCTCCATAATAATTGCTCCACTTACCTATTACGGTGGACCATAACAATATTTATTTTCTACCTTATTTGCATACATATTTCTCTGCTGTGTTCTGGGATTTGCCACTTGAAATCGAGGTGGCTTTTCCTTTTTGTTAATATAGACAAGTACTCAATTTTCTCTTCAACAGTTCTCTACTGAAGGAAAACAGGCACCAAGCTAAATAACTGAGATGTTATAGCTCCATGCAAACACATTAAGAATGCATCTTCCTCCTTATCATGAACAATTTTGTGCTTCTTGTTGTGAAGTAGGCATGGTTGAGTACACCATTAAAGGGAATGATTTTCTTGACAAGCTCTACATGAAAAAGCTCCATGGTCTCAGTGGGTTAAATGAGTAAACTGTCTTAACGAACAGCACTGGTTGAATTAGCCAATCTCCGCCTAGTTGGTTATAGGAGGCATCACAATTCTGTTGGGGAGAATTAAGTCAACAATCAAGAGCAGAAATCTGGCTATCTTTTATCTCTGGTTAACAATGTGAATGTGGGCATTGACTGAGGCTGGATTCAGGTTTGGTGTGGATACCCCATGTTGGAGGATTCCCTACAACAACTATCATTTAGATTTACAAATGAGAAAAAGACACTTGGATAAAGCACTGAGCGTACATCTACCGAATCATTCACAGCAGAAGTTATCAATATCAGAAGGGGAAAAGAGGAATAAATTGTCCGCTGTGCTAACAGTATCAACATTGGATAAACGGATATCATAAGTAGCAACCTTGACAGTTATTTAGGTATCTACAAACATCGGGAACAGAATTATTCTGTAATGTTTAATTACTTCAGTCAGGACAACTAAACATCTCAAAACTAAGCATATTTTGCAAAAGGCCTTATGGCTGCCATGTACTCAATGCACATAATTTTATTTTCTGACCTCAGACAAAAGACTAAATACATATAAAACGAGCCATATTTATGAGGCAAGAAATGAAGATACAATAGTCAATGACACATAGGGGTTGGATCTGAGAAAAAAGATTATGAACAAATCTGAGCTGGTTCCCCTGTCTTGACTGAAGTACAGAGACAATTTTGACTGAAGCAAATTATTTAAACAACACGACTGTTTTCTTGGATGTAGACTTGTTTTACATTTTCCCTAAATTCCATTGATTAAAGGAATTATGCTGAATCAAGTGGGAAGCTTTGACTTCTAGGCTTAATGCAGAGAATCTAGAATTAAATCAAACCTGTGTGAAGTTATGACAAATGTAAAAAGATTCAACATTTGAAGTCTGAAATAAGAACAAAAAAAATGCTTGAGTACTCAGTCGAGCTGGTAACATCTGTGGAGGGAAAAAACCGATTTAATGGGTGCAATTTCCGGGGGCTACTTTTTAGTTTTTAAGAAGGGCAGGTGAGGGAATTTAATTGGGTGGGAGGCAAAAGTTGGGGCAAAATTTTGCTGTTAAGTTTTCAACAACTTTTAGACCAGTCAGCTTTTGTGAGCTTCGTAATTAAGATTCTATTTTCCATTTACAGTCAGTTCTGCTATTATGTGTGCTCCAGCAATGCAAATTGCCTATAATGCGACTGATGAATAGGGCAATGCTATTTCTAAAACGTAAACTTGTGTTGGCTATAACGCAATTCCATTGGTGCGCAGAGGAGTACACGTTGACATCACACGATCATTTTGCAGGCTTTGTCCTGAATGTTCGGCGATGTTAGTGTCGAAAGAGTCTCTGTGCTGGCATCACGTAATCATTTCGCAGACTTTGTTGTGAAGCGCTTTCTGTGAAGTACAGTACTCCGTGATTTTTGGGTTTTTCTTTTGCAAATTCTGCCATGTTACGCACAAAAATGTGAGGACAAAGTGACAAGAATGTTAGCAAGAAGCAGCCTAGTGATAAAACTGCAGGTGGTGAAAGTAAAAGAAAGGCTATATCACTGGAAGAGAAGCTGGACGTTATAAAACGTTTTGAGCGTAATGAGAGAACATGTGATATACTTCGCATAACTGGAATAAAGGAGTCTACCTTGCGCACCATTAGAGACAATGCAGAAAAGATTAAAGCAAGCTGTATTCCTGGAGCAAATCTGAGTGCTAGTAAATCTGAGAGGTCATGGACAAAGGAACTTGAGGAGATGGAGCAGCTTCTAAGCGTATAGATCGAAGATCAAATGAAAAAGTGATCTGGGACCACCTTTCTCACCACAAAAGAGAAAGCCTTATCGATTTGTGAAGATTTATCAAAAAAAAGCTGAAAATCCTTCAAACGCGTCTGCCTTTAGTGCTAGCAGTGGCTGCTTTGCTGGTTTTAAGAACTGCTATGCTTTTCATAACGTAAAGTTATGTGGCAAAGCTGCCAGTGCAGACAAGGAACGTGTGATGGCATTTCCTCCCATAGTAAAAAAATTAATTGATGAAGAAGGCTACAACTTGGAATTTGGAAGCAAATGCCATATGAATGAAGCACACGCTCCAGGCTTTAAGGTGGCAAAGGATCATATGACTGTCTTTCTGAGAGCCAATGCCAGTGGAGACTTAAAGCCTAAGCCTGTGGTAGTGTACCACTCTGCCAACCCACAAGCCTTGCAAGGTTACCTTAAGTCTAATATAGGCATCTACTTTAGGTCAAGCAAAAGAGGTTGGATGACGGGGCCAATTTTTTCTGACCTTATTGTTGATGTTTTGGAATAGGTTTTCAGAAAGTGTTGCAGGAAAAAAAAATTTGGATTTCACGATTCTCCTCAACCTGGAAATGCGCCAAGCCATCCTCCCACCATTGGTGAGCTTTCTGAAAATATCAAAGTGCTATTTCTACCCCCAATCACAACATCTCTGCTTCAACCCATGGACCAGGGTGCAATAGCAGCTTTTAAAGCATCTTATTTGAGGTGAACATTTAAGAAGCTGATAGCAGCCACTGAGGGGGATAAGGACAGTGTTCTTCAATTTTGGAAGAGCTTTAACACCATCAGTGCAATTAACATTATCATGGAGGCCTGGGGTGATGTCAGTAAGGACAGCTTGCATGCAGTTTGGCAGAAACTTCTCCCAGACTTCTTCAAAATTTTAAAGGCTTTGATCCCAAGAATCAAAGAACATTGTGTTGATCTTGCAAAGCAAGTTGGATTTGAAGAAGTGGAGAGTGAGGATGTTGAACAGCTGCTTGAGTCCCACTGTAAAGGTCACTCTCCAGCTGATCTATAACAATGTGTCTCTGAGGGGGAAGTGGAAGCTGTAGATGAGGTCCAGGATGCAGCATCACGAGAGCATCACTTCTATTTTGTCTTCTATCCTGAGGGAAATTGAGATGCAGCTGCAACTGTTAGAGGACAACGATTACAATGCAGAAAACAGCAGGGTTGCAGTTTGTGGAATAAGATATTATTTGACACCCTATGAACAGCTTCTTCATGAAAGAAAAAAAAGGGAAAAGCAACAAAAACTGGATTTTTTTTAAGCCAACTCCCATGAAACAGTCAGAAGGCAATGAACTATGTCCATCCACTTCTGGATTAACTGTTTTTCACCCTAAACCTGCAACTACAACTGCACCTGAGGATGGTGATAATGATGATGATGATGTTGATGATGATGACGACCCTCAGCGCCTGCATTAACAACATAGCAACCTCAAAATCTCCTTCCCCAGCAAGTCATTTTTTCAAGATAAGGTGTTAAATTTAATTTTATTTCATTATTAGATATGAATTAAACATTAATTCAAATTGTGCTTCCTTTATGTTATGCTTTTGAGAGATTCGAGCGATTTTGAGTGATTTTTTTGGTGGTCTGGCCCTACCTCCGCTTTTCCCATAGGCCCCGTTATTTCTGTCGCACAATTTTCCATAACACAATGTTGTGGAGGAACGCAACTATTGCATTATTGCAGATCTGATTGTATTAGCATATCATGTATACACTCGGATCCTGCTGGGATTACATTCAAGGTTGCAATTTTGTCAGGCAAAAATGGAAAATGTGCATTCACAAGCCTGACTAATATGACAACATGGGCCTGGTGTGGTAGACTTCTCCCTCCAAGCTCTGGTGAAGACAAACTTCTTCAGCAACTTAGCCCCTTCAGAACCAAGGCACTTCTTCACGTAAGCACTTACAACGTAAGGGGTGAAGACTCACTGGGCAAACAAGTCTGCCTAAGTGAGGGGGTCGCATTGGATGACACCAGCAAACCTGACCAGGGTAGGCAAGCAAGGCTGAAGTCAAAAGGGACTCAAATGAAAACACCATGTTATGTGGTTGTGTCATTATTCTGTGCAAACTTGTAGTGAAATGTTATCAGGTGTATACGCTCTCCTAGTTGTGACAAAAAGTCAGTGACTGGACAGTGTGTAAACTGCCGAGCGCTGAGCTCCTTTCATGTTTTCACATCCTGACAGATGTATGAGAAGCGGTACCACTGTGGTGCAAATATTGCTACTTGGGTTGCTGCAACATAGTGACAGACATTGATTACACATAAGGCAAAGAGTCATAGAGACATGCACCACAGAAACTGAGCCCATTAGTCTAGTTCGTCCATGCTGACCAGGTATCCTAAATTAATCTAGTCCTATTAGCCAACATTTGGCCAATATCCCACTAAACCCTCCCTCTTCATGTACCCATCCAAATGCCTTTAAATTTTGTAATTTTACCAATCTCCACCACTTTCTCTGACTGTTCATTCCATACATGCACCACCCTTTGCGTGAAAATGTTGCCCCTTAGGTCCCTTTTAAATCTTTCCCCTCTCACATTAAACCTATGTCTTCTAGTTTTGGACTCTCCCACCCTGGGGTAAAGACCTTGACTATTCACCCCATCCATCATCCTCGTGATTTTATAAATTTCTATAGGGTCACCCCTCAGCCTCCAACACTCCAGAGAAAATAGCTCCAGCTTATTCAGCCTCTCCCTATTGCTCAAACCCTCCAACCCTTGTAAATCTTTTCTGAACCCTTTCAAGTTTAACAACATCTTTCCTGTAGCAGGGAGATCAGAACTGAACGCAGTATTCACCACCTATATGACAGTCCTGTGCACTGACAACATTACAATGCTAACTCTCACTCACAGGAGCACAAAGCATTAAGTGGCCTGTGGCAAATGGTCTGATAGAGCACAGTAAAACATTCATCCTGTTGTGGTCCAGCTTCTCTTCAGTCACTTCTGGGCACTGACCTCCACTGCCACCTCTGTCCAGGCTGCTTTTGTCAGTTGCAATGGCCTCTTGTTGCAATCCACAGGAAAAAAAGAGCTTTCCCTTCTTTCCTGGACAACTTTCAGGAGAATCTCTACAGAGGAATCACTAAACATAGCACTACTTTTTGCGTGATTTCTGACATTCCCAGGAATGGGTTCGGGGTGATGAGCAAAGGTTAAGTGATGCTCCTGAGTTTCAGTGTAAAATGTTATTCAGATGCCTCTTAAATATGCTGCTTGATCTTGAAGCCCAGAAGTTCCAGCAGACTTTAGAACTCCCTGCCCATAAAACCTCTGCATGTGTATATGCAACAGACTGAGAAGAACATACAAGAAAAAACCCACTCACCCCCAAGTTAAAGTCCCACCTGCTTTTAGGCCTGGACACCATTTAGTCTCAAAATAAAATGAAAATTCCGCACAATGTTTTAAATCAAAAACCTTCAAGAAAGAAAGCAGCCAGACTTGCTGTGTATTCCAGAATTTTATGTTTGTATTTCTGTGTTAATATGCAGCTATTACAGAGATGATGACAAATAGCAATAATAGACAATGTTTTGCATTAGAGAGCCTATGGAGAGCTTCAGCATCAATACTTTATACATTTAATTTGTTTGTGTAAAAATATGAGTTACACATCAATGTATCTCTTCATGTTAAAAGAACAACTCATTCATATATTCAACAATAATGTCTTCTTGCCTACAGACTGCACCTACCCTTTATTTTAAACAATTATTTTACCAGAGTAGAAGTATTTTAATGTTGCAATAATTATCCTTCAGGTCATGTATTGTGATTCCAATATGTTTATTTCTCTAATAATATCTTTTCAATTCACAACTTTTATAATTACATATTAATTATTTAGTACTAATTACCAAAAATATCTGACATACACCAGTTTGACTGTAAACTATTACCAGCAGGATGACTATGTTTATGTTGTAATCACAAACCTTTGCAAGTCAGTATTATATAAATAACTCTAAGCTTAAAAATAACAGCCTAGGATTTCCAACTCCTTCCTCTTTTATGAATTCTATGAATGAAACAAAAATGTTCACAGTTTAAAGAGAAACTTTATCTGTGGTACTTGGAATATTTATACATTTCTTAACAGATAGACTGCACTGTTAAAAGATACTAATTTAAACAAAATAGTGTTAACAAGGTTGTCGTGGTCATTGAGAAAACAGCAACATTCATTTGACACATAAATGAGAAAATATTGTATTTTTGGCACACTGATAATAATTCCTAGATTTATTCGTTGGAAAAACTGTTTTCTCTCCCACATTCAAACACTCTAAGTAACAATTACAGATGGTTTTTAAGGGAATCAAGAGCTAATGCTTTTGAAATATTTTGTACTAATAAAAACTGTCTCTACTTTTTACCAAAACACTAAATTTAACATAACAAATGAATAATGTTCATAACAACTTAAAACAAAAATAAGGCATTTTTGAGAAACATGTAATCAAAATTAATTTCAAATTGTGTCTTCATTTCAGTGATCTTCAGTACTTAATGAATGAATACAAGTTCAAA
The DNA here is from genome assembly GCF_021869965.1 of Rhincodon typus. Classification (NCBI taxonomy): domain Eukaryota; kingdom Metazoa; phylum Chordata; class Chondrichthyes; order Orectolobiformes; family Rhincodontidae; genus Rhincodon; species Rhincodon typus. Next base: position 35,094,042 of record NC_063343.1, on the reverse strand, counting down.
TAAGGTCAAGGAGAAAAAACAGCAGTTGTAATGCTTCTTCTGGCAGTGTATTGGGTTTCATACTGAAACTGCTACCACAGTCAAGGAGGGGCTATTGCATCTAGCAAGGGAGGAGGACTGTCAGGGAAGTTTACTATTTAATCCGTTAAACATGTACCTTTTCCACCAGAGGTGTTCTTTACTTTCATTCAGATACTCGATTATACACTTTCCAAAAATGCTTCACAATACAACTATTTGTCTTCAGCAATATAATCTGCTTGATATCTCTGTCCAAACATATTCCTTGCTGCTTTAAAAGTACTCATTTGAAATGGACAAAAGCGGAGACACTAACATTAAGTGGTAATTAAGTACCCCTGTCATGTAAGGCCTGTAAATCTCTAGAAATAGGAAAAAAGCCTCATCCAGTATTAGCACTGAACTACAAAAATCATTAGCCCTGAGTCCTGCAAAAAAAGAGGTAAGAGCCCTCCTTTCATTCCTTCTGCTGCAGACAGAACTAATCAGTGGTGGAGGTCAGTGAAGGCTGAATCACAGCCATTGGGAGAGATGTCTGCGCAGTCACAGTAAACCAAAGTGTATATAAAGGACAGACAGTGTGTAAAATCAATGCAAACTGAGAGACTGCAGCAAAGTGCAGATCTATAGTGTGTCTGATTAATTATACTTATAAATAATATGTGATTTTAATAGATATGAATTGAATACTTGTGTGGGCCATTCATCTCCCAATATAAAAGGTTAAGATTATATCACATGTTTCCAATTGACCAATTCCAACTCTTTATCTTAACAAAATTAAATTTACAACCCAAAAATCCAATGATTACTCATTTCAGTTAGCCACTTGTTGGAACATTGCTCTGTATTAAATCCTTACATTTTGAAAGCAGGTTCCACTGATCACAATATATGTAGTAATTCAACAAGCACAAGCCTACAACAGAGCAGCAGCACAAGGTTCTCCAGATAACTAAAAACAAACATAGATGCATAGTTTTGAGATCAGTCCTAAAGACTGTTATTACTATTGCTGAAATGAACAGGGCATAATCGATCATCGTGACAAAAGAAAACAGGCTTCACTTCTTTGCCAGTACTGAAAAGTACAGGTGCTTAAAGACAATGGGAATCATTTTCAGTTTTGATGGTGGATGTCAAATTGGCAGTGGTGAATCATTACACCCTTCCCAATTCTCCTTTTGATTGAAATCGATAGCAGGGAAAATTGGGAATTGCATATATCAGACATTTGATCCACTATTGCCAGGCTTTGTTCCTTTCCTCAGAGCAAAATATGTCCCTGGTGTTACATTTTTTTAAACCATGCGTTCCTTTCCTTTATAAACCAAGGGATTACTCATGTTAGCCAAAATTAATACATCCAGATGCAAGAATCTGAACTGCAATCTCTTATTAGGACACAACAACAACACTCATTACAATTTGCTCCCAATATTCTTCCTTCCTGAAGGCAACGGCTCACACTTAGGTGCATACGGGCTCCAAATGCCTTCCAAAACTCAGCCAAATAAATACTCTTCACCTGCCACTAGATGTTGATAAGCCATACAATCACTGGATAAAGAATACCATCACCAAGTGTGCTTTTATTCTCCCCTACTTGGCATCCACAAATATGCTTTGTGAAATTACATAACTATATAGCAGATAAAGAAGGGGGACTCTGATTTGATGTCCTTCCCAGGCATTAACCAGAGGGCAACAATGACACTCCTACTGGGCCAGTTGATAACAACAAAACAGACCAGCATTCCAATCATACCTTTCTTGTCTGCTCAGTAGACTATGAGGCACAACTACTTTCTCACTGAAGACCTCAGTACTTTAAAACAAAACGTTCCTTTTTTTGATGTTACACTTTGTAATAACTACTGGTAAATTTTCAGCACATTTTTAACACGTATGCTACCTGGGATACACAGTTACATTTAAATGTCCTAATTGGCTCTCAGGTAATCCAGGTAACTCGCCAAAATATGTGTTATTGTCATCGTCATACAGGATCCCAATTTTGACTTTTGTATTTACCTGCATTTTTTGCTTTATTAACCAAGAAAAATAAATAATATAGATCACAAATTTTTGCGCCTCATTACTTGATAAACCTGCATTTTACCAACTGCTTCGACCGACCAAGTGTTCAATGTATTGTGATATCAACCTCACTACCTTGCAGATATTAGCATGTTGCCAACTGTACCCACCTAACAACTGCTCCATAGCACAGTCGTGATTCAGGGACCCCAAAAGCCACTAGGGCCAGTCAGAAATTCCACCCATTTAATGAGGTATTATATAAAACATTGCTCAGCGGTAATGGGATAAATATCCACTGCGTTTTCGACCCCCTTTTCCTTATTTCAAGATTTACTTTTAAGTATTTCATGCTATTTAAATTTCACAGAATCGCTGCTGTAGCAGTCGGGAGTACTTGATCCACAGAAAGGTTGTCCAGTAAAAAGGTGGCGATAACATTTTGCACAATCGCTCGGCATGCTCCGCTTTGATCACGCGCACTATTCAGGTTCAGTAAACTAATTTATTTATCCTGTCGAACTAAACTACAAAAGCATTGCAACAACTAGTTTCAGAAAGACATGGTGATTCTGGCTAAGAAAACAAAACGAGCATGGACACTTTTCCCCCCCATTGACAATAACAGCAACTTCTCGATTAAAACACATTTGGAAGGAAAGCCTCGTTTAACAGAAGGTGGAGCTGGCCAACATTGCCCTCGAAAAACTCTAAAGGGGAGGGGGAATATGAAGGAAAAAAGAGACTAATTGAAAAAGAACCAGATGCATACATTGTTTTTAAGTCTGTAAACACGCCTTCGCCAAACTAAACCAGTTACAAGCTTAGCAGAGTGGAGTGTACGCTTTCACATCAAATACTTTGTTTCATTTTTTTCTCTCTTTGCTAATTTTCAACAATGAGCTGAAACCCGTATGTTTACAGCGACCACCGCCACGATACAACCAATATCCGCTCGAAACCAACTACTTTCCTTCCCCACCGGCCATCCAAAAAATTGCATTTTTTTTTGCCTCTGATCCACCACAGCGCACTAAGATTTCAGCAATGATAACATCTGCATATTTGCAAACACAGGCCCCCTTTTTTTCCCCCCGCACCTACCAAAGGCAGATCCAACAGAGGGAGGGATGCGCTGAGCAGCCAGTGTCTAACAGCTGCAGCACTGAGGATCAAACAAACCCGGAGACCCAGATCACAATCACACTTCAAAGCATCAATAACAATCCCGTGCAAAACTCTGCAACAAGGTAACGGTCTTGCAAAAACTCACTCAATAACACAAAGTGAGAGGGCTACAACCTTCCGATTCCTGCAAGCCTGCCTCTACATCCCAGATCGCTCTGGAAGTACATGCAAATACATTTCATAGATTTTTGGAGCTCGCCACAAAAACCGAAGTGGATCTTCGTGAACCGAAGACCCAACCTTTTGAACTGAAATGTGATCCAGCGCAGCCAGCGATAACCTATTACTTCATTCTAACCGCGCCTCTAAACATGAAATTCAGTTTTGCAGAATCGCACAAATGTATAAAAAAACTGACGGGAGAATTTTGTCCAGAAATGAGCAATTTTTTTTTGTTTTAAGAAACACCATCGTTCGCAATATTTCATTCAATCAATCTATTCAACAGAAACGCCAGCAATATATTTCCCAGCGTGTGAAATGCGTGGCTCTGAGTTCTGGCAGAACATTTTAAGCGTTTCTGATCCTTAATACAGATTACCAGTCCATCTTTTCGATGTGCTTCTCCTCGAATTTGGCAGGCTGCCAAGTGAAGTGTGTGGAAACGACACTGCCAGGGCGGCAGAGATTTTCCTTAATTTCATTTCTCCCCATCCTGGCTAGCCGGAGACACGCTGACATTGGTTGGAAAGTGGAGCAGCTCGTCAGGGACAATCAATGAGCATCGATCGGGCTGAGCCTCTGCAACTAGCAAACAACACATCAACACACAGCCACCACACACTCACTGCTTTAATCTTTCGTTTCACAGTCGGACTGTCGAAGCCTTTTTGTTTCCTCACACAGACGCGCTCTGAATTCTCACTTCAGGCAGTCTCCATATTTTCCGTGATGAGGTCCGGTTGCACACAATGTGCACACAGTTGATTTTAAGATATAACCTCACGCCCCGTTATTACTGTTGTTCGTGACAAAATCTGAATGAACAGTCGATTCGGAATTTACAATCACGTGCAAAGAGAACTGAGCACATATTTCAGTCTTCGTCTTACTGCTAACGTGGGCACATTGATTCAACAAAGCTTGAACAGTCTTGTTAATATTACAACTAATGGCAGGAAACCATGAAGTAAAGTTTTACCGACTTCATTTTACTTAAAGAAAATAATTATTTCTTTAACATTTTAAAAGTGATTGTCATATTTTGTTGAGGTGTTTGGTAAGGTCACCATGGTCCATTGATTTTCCCATGACATTCTGGATAACCGCTCTGTGTTCTGGATAATTATTGCTTCAAGGTGTCAGCAAAAAGTAATATATAACCAGGCTGAATGAGGCTTCTTGAATATTACTATTGGATGGTTTGACCTGCTGAAGGGCTTTTTGTCACTCAAGATATTACAGTTTTCCATGCCAATAGAATTCTCTTCCATAATTTTCAGTTTGAAGGAGAAAATTTATGGTAGTTCTTTGTTTTCCCTTTGCAATCAGTTGGGCAAATGAATACTTAGTGGATGTGGGGCATTGGATAGTTTTCTAGTTATATAAGGGTGCTGGTTAACAAAATGTATTCTTTTAATCCTTGATGCAGACACAAATATCAAAATATTTAACTTGATGTATTATAAATTAAGAGTTTATAAAGTAGCTAGTTACTAATGCCTCAGCTAAAATGGAACTGATATTCAGTGCTGTCAGCACTGCTTTGGACTAGGTACTTTGAATGATAAAACAAATGGCAAATCTCAGGACTCTATGTACAGAATGTGGCAAAATGAACTATAGAAATGTTTCCAACACAGAAAACCTATGTACATTGCGAGAAACCCACTTTGTTAATGACATAAGAATATGTTTATCCTGCTCACCTGAAAGCATTTAAAATGCTCAGCATGCGTCAAAATTGACACAGCAAGAAAGGCCCATTCCATTATGTTGGATCTTTGTTCTTTGAGTGGATTTGTTTTGTACTTGATAGTTTTCTCGTTCTTTTAGTGGTCTTTCCTGTTCAGCTATTTCCACCACATAAATAAACACACTTTCCTATAGTTGGACACCATTTGCCAGCATTGCACATTTTCTATCCAATTTGAAGATGAATTCACCCATATTTACAGAAGTTGGAGGGAAAGATATGCACATATGACATGCCAGGCAAGTGTGTTTACAATTTAGATATTCACTTAATACTCACCTTTATACCTCCAGAGTTTTGACATCCTGAAGATCAAATTCCTGGAATGAATAGGGGGCATGCCACAGTGCATATGTACTGAGGCAAAGAATTGTACCTGTGTACGTTCAAAGACATTTGCAATGGCAAGGCAATAATTGCTTATCGAGACTGATGCTGAACTCTACATCGCCCTACAGTTCATTTTGCAAATCACTCATGGACAAAGATTACTATCAGTAGTTGAGAAAATAAAAGTGGACTGAACTTTAATGCAACTCTAAAGCAGCATCACAAAATCTCTGCAAAATCTTCAAGGTTACAATGCACAGTTGAATCATTCAGGTACAGATCCCTTCGTGGATAGTTACATTTGGTGAAAATGTGAATGTGTTGAGAAGCTAGTTCCAACTCATCAATTCAAACTGCGCTGTCGTGCTGCTTGCACATGACCGCCTTGATAGAGACAAGTTACCTATTAACATATGGTAGCTGCTTGATTAGAATAATATTTCAATTCTGTTTTAAATTAACAAAATAACCTCAATTTTCAAGCCATCCCAAAACTCACCATTGAAGACAAGGTGAGAACACTGTGGCAAGTGGGGTACACAGTCCAATCAATCTCAAAAATAAGACACTACATGCATAAACTCAGAGTTGTATTTTCACTTGATAGTGGGAAAGACTTCACTCAATCAAGGTACCTTAGGACAGGACTTGTAGAGGGAATTAAATTTGCAGGGCTACATGAACACAGTGCAGCAATAGGCCTGATTTGATACTGTACAGAGACCTGTATTGATTCAGTGGACTGAATAGGCTCCTTCTGGTGTTGTGTGCTACGACCTTAATTAATGGGGCAAGCTGACACCAGACTCTTGATAGAGTAGGCCATTGGCACACTGAAGTTAAAGTTTAGATTCTTGGAATGAACTGAGGGTATAGCACAGGACAGGTTGATTAAAGTGTCCAAATTGATTGTTCTGTTTGCTGTAAAGGGGGTCTTGCCTTAGGAAAAGCCACTAGCAGAAGCAGCCCGAGGCAGCAGCCAAGTGAGACAGACAGAGGCAGGAGGAAAGGTAAGTGGCAGAAGGGAGAGTGGGGAAACAAGGAAAGGTGTGGAGGAGGGGAACAGGCATGGGGTCACAGACTGCTCCATAGTTGTTCCCAAACTTATTGAAAAGTCACTTCTGATGCTGACCTACCAACTTGAGGGCAATTCTGTGACCTAAAAAGCTCTGGGGTCAACAGCTGTTAAAGCCCTTAAGCTAATCCTCTGTCCAAAAGACTTCACCTTTTAATTCCCTTTGCTCCTCTCAGTTGTACTTTACCAGCTGCAACACACAAACTGCTCCTCCCTCCCCAGATGAAGATAATCAAATGATGTGATGAGCTATGCTACTGATACCATCTACTTTTCTCATTCCCTCCTTCAGTAAAGTTTCTATTTTTACTTTAGGAAATGAATAAGCAAATGAATAAAGAAGTAAAGAATGAAAACCAAAGGAAGGTAACAACTATAATTCTGAAGAGATGTTCCAGTCTCTTGGTCCCCACCCCTTTTGCCTTCACACCTTGTATTGCCAGCAGACTTCCTTACAAAAGAGACAGAGGCTTTGACTTTGATATATAACCTGCATGTACATTCACTGGTGCTGGTTATGGCCATCTGCAAACAGATAGAGTTATGCATCTGTTGGTATGAGTAAATGTCAGTAATCCATGTGCTATTATCAGCAACCATCTTCTCCATCATTTGCAAGTGTGGATATGTGATATTCAGGTGCCCTGTGTGGGCACAATTCTTGCCAGATTTCATGGAGCACCTATAGCTTTTTCAGATGCAGTCAAAGGCTGATGAATGGAATTCTACATATGTGCTTGTGTTTGCCTACTGATTAGTGACAAGTTCACAATGGCAATGTAATTTGGTCCCCTTTGCTCGTATTTCTGAATAACAGCTTCTAGTATTTGTTTGGACATATATAAATTTTGTTCATTGACAATTATCCTTTTTTGGCAATGAATGTTGACTTATGGAATATTTGGCACCAGAATATTAATTCAACATTCCTTCTCCATTTCAATGAGTAGAATCAGAACTGAGTTTCCCTGATGGCTAACAGGATGATGATGCCGCCAGTTACAGCAGTGCATACCAGGAAATTTAATGTTTCATTCCTTGATTTCATTCAGGTTATTAGCTTGAGTCTTACAATTAACCTTTGTGAACTTGGAATCAGAAAGGAAAAAAAATCAGACCTCGATAGAAAGTAATAGGAAGTGCATATATGTGAACATAACATGAGAGTAGAATCATGCTTCGATCAAAAATATTACTGATTAAATTGGCTGTGATCACTCATTGCCAGTTATCAAATAGATAGCTACTTTGCTAAGGTTCTGGACAGCTTGTCTGTGTTGAGCTGATTTCCGATAATGAATAAGTGTCTTCAGGGAGATAATAGGAAAAAAATCCTCCTCAGTTTGGTTCTCTATAGACAGTTGACCAATGATTTTTAATAAATATTATAAATATAAACATTTTTACAATCTTGTGCTTCTACTGGCAGCAGGAAACAAGGGGATGGGCTGGTGCAATTAAATGTACAGGAGGCAAATTGTCAGCTTTCCGGGAGGGGTGCGGATGGAAGCAAGGGATTGAGACTGAGCTACATTGAAGTCAGGTCGAGCTCACCAACAATAAGCAATGGGAGCCTATTTTTAATTCATTAACATTTCATGTGTGCTCATTAAAACATACTATCACCAGGTTACATGGTAACTTTGCAATCAACTCTCCAGTGAACCAAAAACACATGCTTTCAGACTTAAACACGGTGTACTGCAAGTGAAATAGTTTGCCTGATGGATTTGGACTGAGTAGGAGCTGTTTTTCTTTCATGGGAAGCTTCGTTGGACTTTGGGAGAGAAAGCGTTGACGCATCGACATTGGCTGATGGCAGTGAAAGGGGATTGGGGTTTGGTTGACTGGTATTGGGTAGATGGGTCATGGCAAATCAGTTCAGGCCAAACCTTTGCATGTTTTCAAGAAGGAATTAGAAGTAGTCAGATTTGGTTCTCAGGGCTAAAAGGATAAAAGGGTATGGTGAGAAAGTTGGAACTGGATACTGAGTTGAAGGATCAATCATGATCATATTGAGTAGCAGAGCAGGTCCGAAGGGTAGAATGGCCTATTCCTGATTCTATTTTCTATGTTTTCTATGGAAGATGAATATGCACACAGAGGATGTAAATCATGATTGCAGGATTGAGATCCAGGTTACATGGTGTGTTTCTGAGAGTCAGGGATAACAGAAGGCATATCAAGGATGATGGAAGTTTGTTGGTAATGGATGTCAAGTCAAAGAAATAGGAAGGAAGGCTGGTCCGGAATGCTGGATGCCAATAGATTATGATAGAGGCAACTCCCAAGTGAACAAAACATGAGGGTAAAAAAAAGTAGGGAGACAGTGATGAAATGAAGTTTGAGGTTGGTGGAGAGAAGGTCAAAGGTGTATAAAGGAGGGTGCAGGTTGATGGTCAGCTCCAGCATCAATGTGGGAATGTTCAGAGACATAGCAGTGACAACATGGAGATGTCTCTGAAGTACAGGCCAACGGTGGGTGTGTAGGGATCAGGAAGCAGTTGATGCAAAGTATAAGCATCTCCAATGGACAAAATGTCTCAGGTCAGGAGGGACATATTATGACTGAGCTGACCAGACCTTTGTCTTGTGCCCACAGTTTCCCTCAGGCTCAAGATGATGGCAATGAGGAGTCAGCCACTGAGTGTTACCATTATATTGAATATACCACAGATGGAATAACTGCAAATGTCAGGCAAATGTGTGGTTCAGAAGTAACGTTGTTACTCATTTATGTCAGCTGCTCCAGGAAGACCTACCTCTCAGTGGACTGAGAGGCAATCCTATGACAGGAATTTTAAAAGTCACTGCAGTGGTAAAGTTCTACGTCACTGGATCATTCCAAGGTTCCTCTGGGGACATGTGTGTTATCTCACAGTCAGCCACTCAAATGCACCAGGGAGATCACCAAAGTCCATCAGAGGAGTTCAATGATTTTTTGTGATTCATCATGGATCCCGAGAGCCAGGCAGCCAGAGCTGGGAGTTTTGTTACCATTGGTGGACCTCCATAGGCATAAGGTGCATTTATTTGCCTAGATTCTGGGCTAACAAGCGTCTGGCATCATCCATCAGCCTTCATAAACTAAAAAGGCTTCTACTCCCTCAAAGTGGGGTGGATGTATGAGCCCAGTAACAAATCCTTCAGATGTGTACTCACTTTCCAGGAAGCTCTCAATGACTTTTACATCCTCAGTCACTTGCAGGCACCACTATTCAAGTACATTTGTTCCCCCTCAGTAATTTCTAAAGATGAGATTCCATAGCCTGGACTGGACTTCTCAGATGGAGTGCTGTAGAGTGGGCCATAGGGAGTTTCCATTGTAATCTGATCTACCCAACACAACCTCACCCCCAGCAAAGCAGAGAGGAATTACCAGGCAGGGAGCTGGGGGAGCTAGAGACCTCCACAAATGAGAAGGGGAGAAGCCTGATGATCCTATGATAGCGGATGTTACGGTGAAAGCTGCAAATGCCAAGGTGATGGGGTGATGTGTAAAACAGCCCCATAAACCCTGAATCAAGAGTGAAACCTCAATGTTTTCTCTTTAACGTCACAGTGGAAGTGCGAGAAGTTCTGGCACACACTTTCGACACTAACCTATATTCACATGACTGCTCAACAGGAAAATCTTCAGGCCCTTATACATTTAACGCAGTAAATCATTTCAAAACACTTAACAGGAACATAATCAGACAAGTTTTGATACCAAATCATGTAGGGACTACTCAAGCAAATGAACAAAAGTTTGGTCAAAGAGTCTGGTGTTAAGGAACAATCTAAAGGAGGAACTAAGATCAAGAGATTTTGGAGGAGGGGCAGTTTCGTAGGAAACAAATGAAGTAATGGACACCGATGCTGGGACAAAGGAAGCTAGAGTAAACTAGCACAAAAAGCAAGAATTGTAGCAATAATTGAAATTACAGAGGCGAAAGTTGCTGGATGTATTTACACATCACAATGGGTATTTTAAACATACAGTATTTCAAAATTGAATGGCAATATAGATCATTGACCACAAGGGTAACTGTGAACAGAAACTGCTGCAACTTAGTAAGTGTAGCTAAGTTTTGGATGAGCACACATTTATGGAGGGTACAAGATGACAGCTGGCCATGAGAGCATTTGAATAGTTGAGTTTGGAGACAACAAAGACAAAGGTGAGGATTTCTATGGCAGATAAGCGAAAGTGGTGATAGCAGATTATAACAGGCATGAAAGTTGCTGATCTTGGTGATGGAGAAGGCCATGTGGTCAGATGCTCTGCTCAAATTAGATGTTGTGTTTCTGAATAGTCTGATTGAGCTTCAGGATGTTTGCATGGAGAGGAACGTAACAGGTGACCAAGGAATGGAGTTTGTGGCAGAATCTGAAGAGAATGGCTTTTTTTTCTCATATTCAACTGGCGCAATTTTCTGCCACCTCAACACAAGATAATGGACAAGCAGTGTGGCAAATCATAGACAGCAGGCACCCCAATCAGGATGGGGTAAGGTAGAAGTGGATGTCACTGGCCCATTGCTTTATTGATTTAAGCCTTCCTACTCTTAAGAAAACAAAGGAATTGTTTATACATTTGAATTGTTTTTCCCAAATGTTACTTGAGACACTATGGGAGCAAAGTACATCATACCCACTAGATAATAATCATCATAGAATCCCTACAGTATGGAAACAGGTCCTTTGACCCAACAAGTCCACACCAACCCTCAGAGTATCCCACCCAGACCCATCAGGCAATTTTACAATGGCTAATCCACCTAACCTGCACATCTTTGGATTGTGAGAGGAAACTGGAGCACCCGGAGGAAACCTGCACAGACACAGGGAGAATGTGCAAATTCCACACAGACAGTCACTCAAGGGTGGAATTGAACCCAGGTCCCTGGTGCTGTGAGGCAGCAGTGCTAACCACTGAGTCACTGAGCCACCATGCCACCCATACTCCATCAGGTTGTAATGGTGTCTATGTGAAAACCTAAGTGGTAAGAGTAACAGGCAGTCAGTCTGTTGCAAGTGGTCACCAGCTGCTCCTTTTGCTGCCAACAGCTAGGATCAGCAGGGTTTCCTCTTCAGTCTAGAGGAGGGTTGTAATGAAGGCTGAAAGTTCTGGTCTTCTCTCAGCTGTTATGACCCATTTTATGCATGAAAGAATTTAAATGAGTAAGTGTATGCTTCTTTTAAAGAGTTTTGCAGATGTGTAAGGCAGCTGAGAAGGAGATGTGGCAAACTGTAAGTTGGGGAGGTGATAATATGCACAAAAAGTGGTTCCACTGTGAAATATGAGTGCAATTAACAAATGATTGACTTTTTCTTTGTGGTCGCTACCAGGCACAGACAGATTTCTGGTTGTGCTTGTTGTGCAGGCAGCAGCAACAGGCAAGTGTGTGATTCAATGAGGACAGATGATGCAACATTTCCTCGAGGTGCAGGGGTGCACCAGAGTTCTGCGCCTTTTGGCTCTGCCTGATACTACAGCTGGGAAGCTGATGTATATTATGAGGCAGGATTATTGTAAGTGTCTTAGAGAACTGATTTGGTTTTCACTTCAGTGGCTCATTTGGAGTGGCTATGTTACTTAAGAAAAGCCAATAGCTCTAAAACTGATGGTCAAGGTGGAAATGGAGGGCTGGACATTATTAATTGTCATGAAAACCAATCCTATGCTGATATCATGAATAGATAAAATATATATTATGATAAGGTGGCAGCCAAAGATTGCATGAGAAAGCGGCTGTCGGCAACAAATCGTAAAGGAAAAGACTCGCATTTATATAACACCTCAGATAACCTCAGAACATCCCAAAGCACTTTACAGTCAATGAAGTATTTATAAAGTATAGTCACTGCTGTAATGCAGGAAATGGAACAGCCAACATGGGCAAAGTAAGCTCCCACAAACAGCAATGTGATAATGCCAAGGAAATCAGGGTTTTTAATGTTGATTGAACATAATTATTGACCAGTGATAATTCTCATTCTCTTCTTTGAAATAGTGCTATTGGATCTTTTCCTGTCCACCTGAGAGGGCAACGGGGCCTCTGCTTAACACTCCATCCGAAAGCTGGAACTTCTGACAATGCAGCATTTCCTGAGTACTGCAAATAGAGTGTGCTCAAGACCTGGAGGGAGTCTTAAACTCATAACCATTCATTTCAGAGGCGAGAGTATATTACCAGCTCGATGGCTGAATCTACAATAACGTAGGATGGTTTGAATAGAACCAGGAGTACCTCAGTGATAGATTGTTTTCAGACAATAATATGTTTTAAGTGATTATGATGATAAGATCATAGCCATCATGGATTTCAAATACCAGCTATGCCAACAAAAAAATTAACATACGGAAAGCATAAAGAGCTATAAAATTAACATAGAAAATAATGATAAAACCTTTTCTTTTGAGGTCTGTGAGGATTTGCATTCTTCCATTCATTAAATTTTGGTTGCAAGCAAGTGCTTTGGCAATTTTCGATGAAACAGTGAACTGGAGTGTTTGGCTGACTATGATGAGTGTAAATTCATTCATGTCAAAGAGAAAATATTAGGAACATTCCTGTAACAATTATATTCTTTTGCATCTGGAATGACTAATAAGCTTCTTGATTGGTATAATATTAAACTGTATGAAGTTGAGAAATTTGACTCCTTAGAACACATTTTTCTGGGTGTTGCGGGTGACTTTAAACTCCGAACTGCTGTCTGCAACACTGCTTACACTCTTGGGATGAATTATAGTGGATCTATGTTAATGTGGTCATCATTGTGCACACATTAAAAGTCTGACAGAAGTAAGCAGGATAAGCAGGTGGCCTTCAAGCTTGACATGGTGGTCTCTCAGCCTGGCGTGGCAAACTTTTGACCTGACGTTGCGGTGACTCAGCTGGAATGGATGTCTCTCAGTGGCCCAGCGTAGCAGTCTCTGAGCCCAGCATTGTGGTTTTTCAGTGGTACATGTCAGTCTTTCAACCCAGAGTGGCCTCAGCATGGACTTCTAGTTTCAAGGTGATTCCTTGAAGTGTGGTCCCAATGTGACTAAGCACTTCGGAAAGACTGTAGTGTTCGAACTTTCAGCTTTATTTCTTTATTTTTGACTTAAAACTAAGAATCTGCAATGTGTAACTTTTCACCTTACTTCGTATGTTTTATGCTGTACTATAATTACCGCAATGTTAACTTTTAACTTTGTTCTTTCTTTCTACCTTGTTCTTAAGATTCTGCACCGAGGTACTTGTACCTAAGTTGGGGCCTTGTGTGGCGACATTACACACTTTTCACTGTACTCCTGTACTTTTGTACTTCAATACACATGACAATAAAATTAAATCAAAAACAGATCTGTACATTGCTGATTTGATACCAGCAGGCCATTTTGGAGTGTAATGCTTCAGCTAATGCTCTCTGTTAACCTTGCGTAGCCAAACACATCCTCAGCAACAGGAAAGAACTCCACAGTGCGATTTAAAGGGATCAACAATGTTCTCTATAACTTTTCTTTTTTGGTATGACCTGTTTCTTGCACCAAGCAGTAGTTTCAATTTTGTTTCATTGCAATGCATACATCTTAAAGGGAATGTTGGTGTTCATGCCTGTTTGCTGTACACAGTATGTACAAGATTGCTGAGTAACCACACATTTGCACCGCTAAGAGGGAACATTTATCATTAACTATTTACATGCCAGTTGCTGGTCAATTTCCTCTGGCTATTGCTATGATCTCACAGTCCTTGCTGCTTTCTATCATTGTTTCAAGTTACAAAAGTGATGAGATAGATGTTGAAAGACTTTATGCTGACTTCAAGAGTGCATTATTAAGCGTTGCTCTTGGAATGTAACATGATTTGGAGAAAGCACAGATTACATGCAAAACAAAACAAGCTGCTGAAACAAGAAGGAAGAGAAGGGGAAGAAGAACTCATGTAGGGGCTATAGCCACTAGGGGGTTCAGGGAGCTCTGACCTGAACTCGAATGAGTGTTAATTTAAATATGAAGTCTTTCAAAGAATCGGGGGGTTTGGTTGAGTAGGAATGGCATTTATTATCCATTCCTAACTGTCCTAAAACAGGTGGTGGTGAGGCATTGTTTCCCTTGAGTTTAGGGCCACTGATGGTCCTGTTATAGAGTCAGAGAGGCACACAGCATGGAAACAGACCCTTCAGTCCAACCAGTCCGTGCTGACCAATTTGAACTAGTCCCTACCTGCCTGTGCTTGGCCTATATCTGTCCAAACATTTCTTATTTCATGTACTTATCTAAATATCTTTTAAACATTGTAACCGCATCCACCACTTCCTCTGGAAGTTCATTCCACACATGAACCACTCTTTGTGTAAAAATATTGCCCCTCATCTCTGTTTTAAATCCTTCTCCTCTCACCTTAAAAATATTCCCCCTAGTCTTGAAATCCCCCTTGCTAGGGAAAAGACAGCCACCATTCACTTTATCTGTACTTCTCATGATTTTATACACTGCTATTAAGGTCACCCCTCAACTCCAATGCTCCAATGAAAAAAGTCCCAGCCTATCCAGCTTTTCCTTATAACTCAAACCATCCATTCCCAGCAACATTCTAGTAAATCTCTTCCGAATCCTCTTCATCTTAATAATATCCTTCCTATAACAGGGAGACCAGAACTGGGCACAGTACTCCAGAATAGGCCTTACTAATACCTGTACAATCTCAACATAACATCTCAACTCCTATACTCAAAGGCCTGAACAATAAAGACAAGCATGCTAATGACTTCTTAACTACCCTATCTATATGTGATGCAAACTTTAAAGAATTATGTATCTGAACCACTAGGTCTCTCTGATCTACAACACTACTCAAGGCCCTATTTTTAATTGTATAGGTCTTGTCCTTGTTTGTTTTTCCAAAATGCAATATCTCACATTTATCCAAAATTAAACTCCATCTGCTACTCTTCAGCCCATTGACTCAATTAATCAAGATCTTCTTGTAATCTTAGATAACCTTCTTCACCAATGTTGGTGTCATCCACAAACTTACTAACCATGCCTTATAGATTTGCATCTAAATCATTTATATAAATAACAAACAAAAATAGATCCAGCATCGATCTCTGTGGAACAATGCTGGTCACAGGCCTCCAGTCTGAAAAACAACACTCCACTGTCACTCTCTATCTCCTACCATTAAGCAATTTTATATCCAATGGGCAAGGTCACCCTGAATCCCATGTAATCTAACATTATTAATTAGTCTACCATCTGAAACCTTGTCAAAAGCAGTTAACTTTGTTACAAAGGGAGTTCCGAGATTTTGATCCTGTGACAATGTGATAACAGTTCTACAGAAGGTGATATGTGGTTCAGAGATGGTTGTGTTCCCTTGTCCTGCTGCCCTTCTAGATAATAGAGGCCACACATTTGAAAGGTGCTGTTGAATCAGTCTGGGTAAGTTACTGCAATGCACCTTGTCGATGATACATACACCTGCCGCTGTGTATTGATGTTGAAGAGACTATATGTTGGAGATGATAAATGGGATGCCATCCAACTTGATTGCTATATCCTGGATGTTTCAGCTTACTTGAGTATTGTTGAAGCTGCACCCATACAAGCAATTGGAAATTATTTCATCACACGCCTTGATTTGTACTTTGCAGATGGTGGACAGGATTTGGGGAGTCAGGAGGTGAGTTACTCATTGCAGAATTCTGACCCTCTGACCCGCTCTCATAGCGACAATATAATAATATTACAAGGTATTTACAGGGACAGCATCATCGCTCAGTGGTTAGCACTGCTGTTTTATAGCGCCAGGGACCCGCATACAATTCCACCCTCAGGCAACTATCTGTGTGGAGTTTGCACATTCTCCCCGTGTCTGCATGGGTTTCCTCTGGGTGCTCCAGTTTCCTCCCACAGACCAAAGATGTGTTGGCTAGGTGGATTAGCCATGGGAAATGCAAGGTTACAGGGATTGGGTAGGGGGGGTGGGTCTGAGTGGGATGCTCTTTGGAGGGTGGATGTGGACTCGATGGGCCAAATGGCCCGCTTCCACACTGTAGGGATTCTATGATTTATATGGCTGTTCCATTTCACTTTCTGATCAATGGTAATCCTAGGATAATGGTATTCAGCAATTGTAGTACAGTTGAATGTCAAGTGGCAATGGTTAGATTCTCTGTTATTGGAGATGTTTACTATTTGACACATGTGGAATGTAAATATACTTGCCACTTATCAGCCTAAGTGGAATATTGCCAAGGTCTTGCCACATTTGGACATGGACTGCTTCAGTGGGATGTATGAAATGCCTTCAGTAAGGACATCCTCATGAAATCTTCTACCTGCTTCAACCACAACTACAACATATACTAAGAATCATGTAGCTTAATGCCTGGATCCTGGCCACAATCATGATGTCTTTATTCTGTGTTAAGTCACTCTGCAGCTAAAGTACAACTACACAGTCTCAATAGCCAATGACTTCAGCACGTAGCCCACTTAGATGTGTGCAGCATGTGTACACTGACTGTCATTCTGCCACATGACATATCATAGTATAGACAATTTAGACAACAATTACACTATATGTGCTACTTGGGACAAGCTCTGCAGTGCTCACCAGAGCAGGTATAAAGGTTCAAGGTGGTTGCTGCGCACTGCCCAATTTCACCATCAATGGGAAACAGCCTCTGATGCTAGCTGAGTACCAAAGGTAGGAGGAGGAAGAAGACGGGAGACAGCCTATGCAGCCCATCCTTGCTGTCCACACCGTCCATCATAAATTCATCTGAGTGCAATATCTGTTCACATTGTACTTTTCCTCTTCTACTTTCATAGCAACCACTTAGGCACAATGCAAAAATAAATGCCACCACCAAATAAGATGTCAAACCAAATTTAAAATAGAAATAATGCCATATTATACATAGATGTTAACTGATCATGCTTGTGCATGAATCGCTAAAAGTAGGATTGCAGGTGCAGCAGGTAATTAAAAGGGCAAATGGAATTTTGTCTGCCATTGCTCGAGGGATGGAGTTTAAAAACAGGGAGGCTATGCTGCAGCGGTATAGGGTCCTGGTGAGGCCACACCTGGAGTACTGTGTGCAGTTTTGGTCTCCTTACTTGAGAAGAGATATACTAGCACTGGAGGGGGTGCAGAGGAGATTCACTCGGTTGATTCCAGAGTTCAGAGGGTTGGATTATGAGGACAGACTGAGTAGACTGGGATTATACTCATTGGAATTCAGAAGAATGAGGGGAGATCTTATAAGATTATGAAGGGAATAGATAAGGTGGAGGCAGGGAGGTTGTTTCCGCTAGCAGGTGAAACTAGGACTAGAGGGCATAGCCTCAAAATAAAGGGAAGCAGATGTAGGACTGAGGTCAGGAGGGACTTCTTCACCCAAAGGGTTGTGAATCTGTGGAATTCCCTGCCCAGTGAAGCGATTGAAGCTACCTCACTGAATGTTTTTAAGACAAGGCTAGATAAATTTTTGAACAGTAAAGGAATTAAGGGTTATGGTGAGTGGGTGGGTAAGTGCAGCTGAGTCTCAAAAAGATCAGCCATGATCTTATTAAATAGCGGGGCAGGCTCGAGGGGCCAGGTGGCCTACTCCTGCTCCTAGTTCTTATGTTCTTATTTGATAAGGTTCCCCATGGTAGGCTCATTCAGAAAGTAAGGAGGCATGGGATTCAGGGAAATTTAGCTGTCTAGATACAGAATTGGCTGTCCAATAGAAGATGGAGGGTGGTAGTAGATGGAAAGTATTCAGCCTGGAGCTCGGTGACCAGTGGTGATCCGCAGGGATCTGTTCTGGGACCTCTGCTCTTTATGATCTTTATAAATGACTCGGATGAGGGATGGGTTAGTAAGTTTGCCGATGACACAAAGGTTGATGGAGTTGTGGATAGTGTGGAGGGCTGTTGTAGATTGCAAAGGAACATTGACAGGATGCAGAGCTGGGCAAAGAAGTGGCAGATGGAATTCAACCTAGAAAAGTGTGAAGTGATTCATTTTGGAAGGTCAAATTTGAATGCAGAATACAGGGTTAATGGCAGAATTCTTGGCAGTGTGGAGGAACAGAGGGATCTTGGGGTCCATGTCGATAGATCCCTCAAAATTGCTGCCCAAGCTGATGGGGTTGTTAAGAAGGCGTATGGTGTGTTGACTTTCATTGGCAGGGGAATTGAGTTTAAGAGCTGCAAGGTTATGCTGCAGCTCTATAAAACCCTGGTTAGACCATATTTGGAATATTGTGTTCAGTTCTGGTCATGTCATTATAGGAAGGATGTGGAAGCTTTAGAAAGGGTGCAAAGGAGATTTACCAAGATGCTGCCTGGACTGGAGGGCAGGTCTTATGAGGAAAGGTTGAGGGAGCTAAGGCTTTTCTCATTGAAGGGAATTAGGATGAGAGGTGACTTGATAGAGATGTAAAAGATGATGAGAGGCATAGATAGAGTGGATAGTCAGAGACTTTTTCCCAGGCGGAAATGATGATTACCAGGGGCATAATTTTAAGGTGATTGGAGGAAGGTATAGGGGAGATGTCAGAGGTAGGTTCTTCACACAGAGAGTGGTGGGTTCATGGAATGCGCTGCCGGTGGTGGTTCTGGAGTCAGATACATTAGGAACATTTAAGCAACTCTTGGATAGGCACATGGAGGATAGTAAAATGTAGGGTATGCAGAATAGTTTGATCTTAGAGTAGGATAATAGGTCAGCACAACATTGTGGGCCAAAGGGCCTGTACAGTGCTGTACTGTTCGATGTTCTAACTGTACACAATACTCCACCTGAGGTCAAACAAGTATTCAATATTACCTTCAGAGATAGTAGGAACTGCAGATGCTGGAGAATCTGAGACAACAAGGTGCAGAGCTGGATGAACACAGCAGGCCAAGCAGCATCATAGGAGCAGACAGGCTGACGTGTCGGGCCTAGACCCTTCATCTTTCTGATGAAGGGTCTAGGCCCGAAACATCAGCCTTTCTGCTCCTATGATGTTGCTTGGCCTTCAATATTACCTTCTTGCTCTTGTATTCTATGCCCTTATTAAAAATGTCAAGGATATTGCACGCTTTATTAATTGCTGCCTTCACCTGTCCTGGTAACTTCAGTGATCTGTGCAGGAAAGCACCCAGATCACTCTGTTCCTGCACTCTCTTTAGAATTGTAGCCCTTATTTTATTTTATCTGTCTATGTTCTTACTACAAAAATAAACCAGCTCAAACTTCTTTGCATTAAACTTCAACTTCCATTCATTCACAAACTGTCTATGTCATTTTGAAGTTCAGCACCGTCCTCCTCACAGTTTTGTATCACCTGCAAACTTTGAAATGGTCCCCTGCACACCAAGATCTAGATCATTAATATACATCAGGAAAAGCAAGAGACCTAATACCAATCCCTGGGGAACTGGCTCAACAATTCTTTGTTGGAGGGCAGATTGCTGAACTGCCAGCCCTTTTGCACACTGTAATCCTGAACCATGCTTTTTAACATTGCATGCAGGCTTTTTGATAGGCTTCCCAAGAACTTTGATGTTCATAACAATCAGAGTTCTTCTATGGGTTTTGTCATTAAAATATTTACCTTGTTTTTAAAAACAGAATTCACATGCAACCTCGCCCCCTGTTGAGCTGGCACCTTTCCCCTCTCCTGGCTGCAGGCCACACATACCTGGTTTCTCACAAAGTGTGAAATTAAACGCAATATGAGTATGTGAACTGGTAGCTGTCTGTGTGAAATCAAGCATCTTCAGTATTGTTGTGTTCCTGCTGACCATGTTATAGTCCTTGAGTATATAAAAGGAGAATGGCACAAGGGGAAATTAGGGCTAGCTCCTGATGTCACTGGATGTGTGTAAAAGAATGCACAAGTGAGCATCAAGCAAGGCATTTGGGTGATATGACTGAATGTTGAATACCTTATAGTATTTGCAAGTTGTAAGATAAGCTTGTCAGTGCTAAGTAGGCAAGGGGTCCTGTGGAACATACAAATGCTAGCTAGAAGACCTTATTGGTTGTGTTAGGGTGTGGTACATTCAGCAGTATCTGTGGAAAGTAGCATAACAATGACTTCAATTCAAATCAATGGAACAAAACACCACAAAACATTTCACCAGAGCAATATAGAAAAAAAAAACCCACTAAGTCACATATTAAGTCAGATGATCAAAAATTTGATCAAAGAGATGAACCTTAAGGAGTATATTAAAAGAGAAAAAGTGGAGAGTCAGAGAGATGTCGCGAAGGTATTGGAATGCTTGGAGCCAAGGCAAGTATGGTGATGAAAAACAGGAATGTTCAACAGGCTAGAATTAGAGTAATGTCCACTAACAGATTACAGAGATAAGAAGGGGCAAGGCCATGATGGAATTTGAAAACAAGAATGAAAATCTTAAAGACAGTACATTGCTGTCATTGGAGACAATGTATCTCAGCAAACATAGGTGATAGGTACTGGGACTTTTCGCAAATTATAACACAGGAAACAAGAGTTATGGATGGCCTTGCATTTATGGAAAGTATAATATGGGATACCAGCTAGAATTATGTTGGAATAGTTTCAAGATTATGAAGACATGAACGGGAGTTTCAGCAACAAATGATCCTAGACAGGGATGAAATTGGGTCATGTTACAGAGGTGAAAATAGGCAGTTTTAATGATGGGCAAATATGACATCGGAAGCTCATCATGGGGTTAAAAATTGTGTCAGATATAATAGGAACTGCAGATGCTGGAGAATCTGAGATATCCGAGTTTAAAAATTGTGAACAGGTTAGCCCAGTACAAACTGCAAAATCAGTACTAATGATACTAAAGATATATAAGCAGAACCAGGAAAAAATGGTAGGTGTTAAGAATAAAGCTGAGGACAACGCATACAAACAAGACACTACAGGGGAAGGAGGAGTGGGTGTACTCAAAATAGAGGACAGTGCTCATGCTCTGAATGATGTGTCTTGAAGATTGTAAAATGGCTAAGCAGAAAATGAAGTGCTGTTCCTCCAGCTTGCAGTGGGCTTCACTGGAACACTACAGCAGTACTAGGACAAAAATATTAGCATGAGAGCAAGGTGGTACATTGAAATGGCAAGAACTGAAGTTTCGGAGTCATTCTTACACTCAGTGGAGGGTGTTGTGCAATATGGTCAGCTAGTCTGTGTTTATTTTCACTAAAGAAGAGATCTTCAAATTTTGAACGTGTACTTAGGCAAGCATACATTCTTTAGATCTGAAGCAGATAAAAAAGCTAAGCGTACTACTTCCTATATGCTTTGCCATGAAATAAAGCCAATCAATGAATCGCATATGCTGCTGACTCTTCTCTAATTAAGGCAGAGTGAGCAGAATGTTGTTCCAGTTGGTAACCAGGAGAATGAGCATGCTAGATTTGCAAGCCATTTCAAAAAAATTTAGCTGTAAGCAGTTTAAAATAAAAGTTATACATAAGATGACAACAATCCTCTGTGCATTTGAATAGTATTTCAAGTATTATTGAGATATAATAAAAATATTTATTTAATTGTAAGGTTTACTTATCGCGTTCTCTACAACACATTGAAAAATAACCAGTGAATCAGCAGGCAGATATTGTTAACACCAAGGCTCAGCGACATTCCCCAGTTCATCACGGCTCAAGTTGGGATCCCCAAATGGTTAAAATCCCAGGTGAGGAAGGTGTGTTGACTCCCCTCCTTCATTCACCCACCCAATCGGTTGGTTGTAATAAGATTATTTTACAAATGATCCCATTCCTTTCTCCCAGACGCAAATGTACTTATGTTTTAAAAGGAGCCAATTTAACCAGGCTTTCTTGAATTATATCAGTGTGTTTATTAATTACTAAATGCAAGAAGAATTAGTAATTCAATATACATACGCACAGATTAGAAATAAGTCCAAAAAATTAAATAAAAGGAAACGGCTATGCATTCTCTGAATTGTTTTGTGATGGGCAGATGACAGAGTTGCAACTGTTGTTGGGTTGCATCAGTTGCATTGATTTTGACAATCAAACAGCTGATTTAAATTCTTGGCTTTGTAGCTCCTTTGTCCTATTTTTTTTCTGCACTGGTAAGCAGTACTCAGAGCGAGGGGTAGTCTTTGCTTGCAATATCGGTGTAACCAGGGAATAGTTCTTCAACTGTAATCTTCACAGGAAGGTAACACTAAAATTCAGACGGGGACACATAAGAGCCTTCAGTCCCATTAGTCAACTCAAGTAGGGTATAAACTGGCTTTATAATCCCTGTTTATGAGTACACTTCAAAGCAAAAACATACAAAATATGTCTGCAGATTGGAATGGGGGTAGTCTGCAGGGGGTGGTTTGAACAGACCCATTATCTTTGTATTCACAAAGTCTGTTTGAAGTTTCTTTGAAACTTTTAGGTGTTACATCTCATACAGAAGTGTTTTTCTACACCAGCAGTTGGTGTCTCTGTAGCAGTTCTTTGTTTTAAAAAGAATTGGAATTATGGACTAAAAATGCCCATAGTATTTTGGCATTCTAATCCATCATCATAATGATATTGATATTTTTCAAATGTGCTGGGAGCTTCCTTGGATTCCCCATGTTTGGTCACTCATGTGGAAACCCAGACAGAGTATCTGCCATAGGTTGTGGTAGTCAGTCAGGAAAACACTTGAGAATCTCCTACTCATCATCAGAAAAGATAAACAAAGCAAATTTGAATATTTTTGTTACCGTTTTTTCAAATCAAAGATTTACTGGCTCTGGCTACCATGGTGTAATTGGCTCTGGTTACCATGGTGTAATGGTGAGCACGCTGGTTTCTGAACTCTGCAATTCGAGTTCTAATCTAGGTGTAGCCTTCTTTCTGGTGAAGTGAGTGGTGAGCCTCGGAACGTCTCGTTTAAAAACAAAATAGACACAACAGGGAGTGAGGTGGTTTATAAAGAAATGCGGTCGATGGAGCATAATTGCAGACACCAAGATGGTTTGAGGTGTGTATACTTCAATGCTAGAAGTAAAGCGGATGAACTTAGAGCATGGGTTGGTACTTGGAACTACGATGTTGTGGCCATTACAGAAACTTGGGTAACTCAGGGAGAGGAATGGTTGTTGGAAGTTCCAGGATTTAGATGCTTTAAAAGAAATAGGGAGGGTGGAAAAAGAGGTGGGGGAGTGGCATTGGTAGTCAGGGCGAGTGTAGCAGCTACTGAAAGGCCGTTCAAGAATGATATGTCTACAGAGTCAGTTTGGGTTGAGGTCAGGGACAAGAAAGGAGCAGTCACTTTGTTCGGGTTTTTTTACAGACCCCCTAATAGTTGCAGAGACGTAGAGGAGCGGATTGGGAGGCAGATACTGGAAAGGTGCAGGAGTCACAGGGTTGTAGTCTTGGGTGACTTCAACTTTCCAAATATTGATTGGAAACATTTTAGTTGTAATAGTTTAGATGGAGCAGATTTTTTCCAGTGCGTTCAGGAAGGATTCCTGACACAGTATGTAGATAGACCAACACGAGGAGAGGCCACTTTGGATTTGGTGCTTGGCAACGAACCGGGCCAAGTGTTAGACCTGTTGGTAGGAGAGCATTTTGGCGGTAGCAGTCATAACTCTGTTTCTTTCACGATAGTCATGGATAAGGATAGGTACATACAGCAGGGTAAAGTTTACAATTGGGGAAAGGGTAATTACAATTCAGTTAGGCAAGAACTGGGTAACATAAATTGGGAACAGATGCTGTCAGGGAAGAGCACCACAGAAATGTGGAGATTGTTTAAGGAATGCATACTGCATGTGCTCGATATGTTTGTCCCTAGCAGGCAGAGAAGATGTGGTCGAGTGAGGGAGCCATGGTTCTCGAGAGAGGTCAAACGACTGGTTAAGAGGAAGAACGAGGCTTATGTAAGGTTTAGGAAAAGAGGAACGGAAAAGCTCTAGAGGGATACAAGTTAGCCAGGAAGGAGCGGAAGAAAGAGCTTAGGAGAGCTATAAGGGGGCATGAGAAAACCTTGGCGGATAGGATCAAGGAAAACTCCAAGGCTTTTTACACATATGTACAGAACAAGAGAATGACCAGGGAAAGGGTAGGGCCGATCAAGGATTGTAAAGGGAATTTGTGCACAGAGCCTAAATAGATAGGAGAGGTCCTTAATGAAGATAGATAAGTCCCCCGGGCCTGATGGGATTTATCCAAGGATTCTATGGGAAGCGAGGGACAAGATCGCAGGGCTTTTGGCGATGATCTTTACATCCTCACTGTCCACGGGTATAGTGCCGGAAGATTGGAAAGAGGCAAACGTCATTCCCTTGTTCAAAAAAGGGAACAGGGATAACCCCAGAAATTACAGGCCAGTTAGTCTTACGTCAGTGGTGGACAAATTATTGGAAAGGGCTCTGAGAGATAGGATTTATGATCACTTGGAAAGGCACAGTTTGATTCGTGATAGTCAGCATGGATTTGTGAGGGGTAGATCATGCCTCACAAACCTTATTGAATTATTTGAAGAGGTGACCAAACACGTGGATGAAGATGAAGCAGTGGATGTGGTATACATGGATTTAAGTAAGGCGTTTGATAAGGCTCATGCAGAAGGTAAGGAGGCATGGGACAGGGGGAAATGTGGCAGATTGGATTCAGAATTGGCTGACCCTTAGAAGACAAAGGGTGGTAGTGGACGGAAAATATTCAACATGGTGCTCAGTTACGAGTGGTGTACCACAAGGATCTGTTCTGGGTCCTCTTCTATTTGTGATTTTTGTAAATGATTTGGATGAAGGAGTGGAAGGGTGGATTAGCAAGTTCGCGGACGATACGAAGGTGGGTCACCTTGTGGACAGTGCGGAGGGCTGTTCTAGATTACAAAGGTACATTGATAGAATGCAGAGCTGGGCTGAGAAGTGGCAGATGGAGTTTAACCCTGAAAAGTGTGAGGTGATTCATTTTGGAAGGACAAACTTGAAAACAGAATACAGGGTTAACGGAAAGATTCTTGGCAGTGTGGAGGAGCAGAGGGATCTTGGGGTTCATGTTCACAGTTCCCTGAAAGCTGCCACCCAGGTGGATAGACTTGTTAAGAAGGCGTATGGTGGGTTAGCTTTCATTAATAGAGAGATTGAGTTCAAGAGCCGTGAAGTTATGCTCCAGCCATACAAAACCCTGGTTCGGCCACGTCTGGAGTATTGTGTTCAGTTCTGGCCACCTCATTACAGGAAAGATGTGGAAGCGTTAGAAAAGGCGCAGAGGAGATTTACCAGGATGTTGCCTGGAATGGTGGGAAGGTCTTACGAGGAAAGGTTGAGAGAGCTAGGACTTTTCTCTTTAGAACAACAAAGGATGAGAGGTGACTTGATAGAGGTGTACAAAATGATCAGAGGTATAGATAGATTAGACAGCCAGAGACTTTTTCCTAGGGGGGAGGTAGCTTTTACGAGGGGACATAGTTTTAAAGTGAAAGGAGGTAGATATCGGGGAGACGTCAGAGGTAGGTTCTTTACTCAGAGAGTGGTAGGGGCGTGGAATGCATTGCCAGAGAGGGTAGTGGAGTCGGCCTCATTAGAGGCATTTAAGCAGCTATTAGATAGGCGTATGGATGATAGTATAAGGTAGCGGTGGAGGTTAGTGGGCCAAAGGGCCTGTACTGTGCTGTACTGTTCTATGTTCTATGTTCTATATTTACGCTGAAAGGGAGGCACATGCTTTTTACTTATTTAGTTGTTTCACTTCGAAGATTTTTCTGTATGATGGGGAGTACTTCAGAGTGACTCTGCACCCCTTTTCAAAAACCCACTAAAACCACAATGGACTTGACAAATAAAAACAAAATACTATAGATATTGAAAATCTAAAATAAAACAGGAAGTGCTGCAGAAATTCAGCGGATCTGGTAGCATCCATGGAGAGAAAAACTGAGTTAACATTTCAAGTCCAAAGTAATTTCTTCTCAAAACTGGCTTTGACAACTGGCAAAGACTTAGTCTCCTCCTCTATATAGACTATTTTATACATAAAAGTTTGCAGGCAAAATGCAAATATTCGCGTGGTTACGAAAATATGTACACTCTTTCTCCACTGGGAAGATCAATCAGTCCCCTGTTCCAGTTCTGCACAAATGCTGCTCTGTGCAAATGAGCACGGCCTGCACAGTTAATTTTGTCTCTCAGTTTTTTCTTTTTCAGGGAAGGTACCTGATATCACGTCAGCAATTCTTCCTAGCAGTCTAATTGAGACCAGGCACTTGCTGTGAGGAAAATCAGTGATCAAACTAAAACCATGACTTTCTGTGAAACAGCTTGTTCACAAACTAACATGCTGCACCACCACAATCAATTAAATTTATGATGCTGTGCCCTTTAGAACAATCGATAATTAGTAATTGCAGGAATTATTTCTTGGCAAAAAATTGAACACTACTGAAACCAATCGTTTTTACTGTATGGTAGAAAGAACATTTTCCTTTCTGCACACACTGCTCTAATATACCTTATCAGTGACCTGGCAACTGCACTGGCAAAATTGGTCTTTGTGTATCAAAATCAATAAGCTTTCAGTATCCCATCGATGTATGGTGCAGCTCTGAATATGAGAGCTTAGGCTTCACTGTGGGCTCCATACAACAGGAGAAGGCAGATTCCAATCAGTATGTCTGAGTTTAGAGATAACCTCTCCTCCTTTCTGCACCCTGTCCCTAATCCTTCCAGGAATGGTATTCTGAATATTTTATATCATACATATAAAGCATGAATCTAGTTAAATTCAAGTTTTCTTGCAAAGGAAATTTTATTCCACTTTGGCCATCGTGATTTTAATAACTGGATTCCTTGTACACTCTTCCATATGTACTTCTTGCATTGTGTTATTTGACTACATTTTTCCTTGCCATACTGATCAATTCTATTTTCCTTTATCACATGCTAGCCAGCAACCTCTTAATTGTATTAAATCTTTCTCTCGTTTACCTCAGCTTTACCTGTCTTCTTTCACTGCTGCTAACCATGCACACTAAACTAATGAAACAACATATTTATAGCCAGGTTGTGATCCTGGTCTCCACTGTTGACCCTACAACACTGCAGTATGAGTTAAGAGCCTTAGCTATACTAGGCTGTCTAATGAAACATTACAATAAGCCTCCTTACAAATCTACCTTTGCATAAACAATACTATTTAAAGGGAACAGAATATGCAGACTGATCTGTTAAAAAGGATCTTAGGCTCAAATTCCAAACATGACAACTTCCCAATTTCTTCTGGGGGATGTGCAGATCAGATGCTTGCTCAATGAGAGGAAGTGAAAATCTGGAGATCTAAACCACTGTTCTGCACCTCCTGGCAGCTGATTACAAACAGCTCTTGGGAACAGCTCATGGCTGAGGGAAAGAAGAACTAGCGAATAAAATAAAGGTTGAAAATGTGGATATTTATCAAATGTAAGTGTTAGAAAGCTAAACGTTAGGTAACAATGCTGTAATCATATCACTAGAATCAACCATATAAAAATTACAAATAAAAATATGTTCATTGAAGCAGCAATACACGGTGCAGCTATTTTTGCAGATGGACAAGCAGAGTAGACTATACCTGTGTCTTTCCACCCAACTGCAGGCTGACCCCATTCCCACACACTGTGCAGTAAAAGGTGTGCTCGGCAGAAGCATTAATTCACTTCCTATTAACAAGAAACAAACATATATTAATCACATAATCATGTCTTCTAATTGCTGTCTCATAGATTAACAAATTTTTCAAGTTCTTAAAAGCTTGCAGTAATTGCTATCATTCGGTATACCGTATCTTTAACATTTTAAAAGAATCGAGGTTGTTTTAATAAAACAAACTTCTTCTTCAATATCTAGTTCCCAGCTTAATTCATTATTTCACTAACAATGGGAAAAAAAAATTAAAATTCTAGATTCCCATTTTACCCGGATTGATTTTGCAGTATTGAAAAATTTGCTTAAAAGTCCTAAGTCACCAGATGGTGTGACACATTGCTTGCTATTGCTAACTAAAGCATACAGAAGCTATAAATAATTAAAAACAAAACAGGGGCTGTTTAATTTGAGAATCCATGAAAGAGACAAAATTGGATTAGACCCATTTTCAGGCGCAGTGGTCATGATGTGTGATTGCTGTAGATAAGGAGTGTGCAGGTTTCATGCTGTCTCCTCATTTGAATGATTGTAGGGTGCACTGACTGCATGCTCAGAAGGAGGCCCAGTGGTGTGCACCGCCAATATGTATTTCAGTTAGCCGGCTTGTCTCAAAAGCAGCCTGACTCTCTTAAAGGGAAACTACCCTCATTCTCCAGAAACTGTTGCTGATGGCAGGAAGTGATCGTGGCATTTGTGGGTGTAAGAAACTACAGTCATTCCTCTTGACTGGATCTAAGGCTCTATTACAGTGAAAGAGAAACAGCCACCAATGAGCCTTAACAAGGGATTCTTGTCTTTAACAAGATGTAAGTTATCACATGATAGCAATCAGGTACAATTTACATTAGCCAGATAAACACTGTTACTTATATTATGAAGAGACCTTAGATACAGCTCTGAACTCCACAAGTTGTTTAGATGATGCCTGACTCCACCCAAACCAGTATGACATCATCACATTGGTGGTGGCACAGTGGCTCAGTGGTTAACTATGCTGCCTCACAGCACCAGGGATCCAGGTTCAATTCCAACCTTGGGTGACTATCTGTGTGTAGTCTGCACATTCTCCCCATGTCTGTGTGGGTTTCCTCTCACAGTCCAAAGATGTGCAGGATAAGTGGCTTGGCAATGCTAAATTGCCCCTAATGTCTAAGGAATGTGTAGGTTAGGTGGATTTGCCATGGGAAATGTAGAGGTAGGAGGGCATGAGTCTGGGTGGGATGCTCTTCAGAGAGTAGGTGTGAACTCGTTAGAACAAATGGCCTGTTTCCATGCTGGGGATGGAATGTAGGGATTCTATGGATGGAGTTTCACACAATCTGCAACACAAACTCAGAACTATTACCTTATGCAGCATCTGCCTCAAAGCTATTTTTACGTTATTAACATTTATAAATCCATTTAAACAGTTATATGTGTCACTGCCAAGACTCCACTCCCCCTCCCCACCGAAAGTCTCTGATTTCACAAATTTAGGCACTCTGAATAGGTTATAATTCTTCCAGAATGCTTTTGCTTCAAACTTGGAAAATCAGTAGGTTTTTGGCTTGAGGAATGTAGACTTGGTTATGCTCTCGATTCTGCATGATCGGTAAAGTCTGTCTTCGCTGAAGGAGACTTATTTCTTGAACTTCTTCCACAGTGAAATTCTTCTCTGCTGAATCAGGTAGTTGTCCCATAACATCATCTTGAGACATTTAACATCATGAATTTCTAACATTATGGAAACAAGTATTTTCTTCTTTGCCACATTCTGGATTTCTGAGCCAGGTAATTTCTAAATGAAAGCACCCTGGGTCTCTGTTCAATATAGCTTCTCCCTAACCACATTCTGAGCTTAGACTTCCATTGAGTCATCTTCATTTTGTGTATGCAAGCTTTTATTCTCAATCTGTGGAAAGATTAATGTTGAAGTATATAAAATGTTTACTTCAACTTGTAGATTAGGCTGAATGCCCTCATTCCTACTCTTTGTATTATGTTCACATCCTCAGTCATTAAGGAAAGCAGCTGATTTAGCTCCGTTACTGATACTAATTATTCTTCTTTGGGGCTGGCAAAGAATTAAAATGTTCCTCTTGAAAGTTTGATGTTTTATCATTTGATATCAAATTTGTTCACCAGGCTGTGATGGTACCTGAAGAAATTGAGTTTAAGTAGATTATACTTCTCATTCTTCTTCATCTCTATCTTCTTGCCAACTTTATTGGTTATGTCATCTGATTTTCTTTATTTCAGTGATGATGGAAATGCTTTTCATTATTGACAATACTGAACAAGTACACATTTCACAATGAGTTCTAAGATCTTCAATCTTGCTTGAGATCTCTGGCTGCCACACTGCTGAATTAGCCCTGGCTCTACATCTGGTGACACTTAGGCATACCCAGAGTATTTTCTCCTCAGCATCATGCCAAAGGACAACTGGAATAACTAGTCTCCTGTGATCCATTACTAAGTTCCTTATGAATGTGAAATGCCCTGATGGCTCAAAGTATGTGTTTTTGACCAACTCACCATTCGATCTGGTCACCTTTGCACACAGATCCTGTGAGTGGTAGCACACTATCAGTCAGTCTTTTGCGCTTGTTGAATTTGCTTGAGCCTATTTTGGTTTGCTAGCCACTGGCTCTTGTTGGTTATATGGAACATTTTTTATGCCAACAAACCTAATCTTTCATATTTTTGAGTTCTGCCATGAGTGTAGGAAATCCAATGATCCAATTCTATTGATAACAAGGTGTAGAGCTGGATGAACACAGCAGGCCAAGCAGCATCAGAGGAGCAGGAAGGCTGATGTTTCAGGCCTAGACCCTTCTTCAGAAATGGAGACCAATTCTATTGGTTGTCCCTTCACTGGTCGTTCAACAACTGTTTGTTCCTGGACCAATTCTACTCCAGCTGGCTTGTTGTTGGACATAAGTTGGTCTCACTTAATCTGTTTGTTATCCATTATAACCAACCAAACTGCTTCCTCAAGGATGATGAGGTGAAGATGTGTATGCAGGCTCAAAAATGAAAAGTATTGACTGTGATTCACATATACATTCACAGATGTTTGTGTTTCAGAGTTGCTTGTAGCTTAGCTTCAACTTTGAGATTTATGCCACCTGGTTTCATTTCTGTAGGCTGTAAGTGCTATTTCTTCAGCCATGTTATTCGATCTGATAAGATGGTGATACTTAAGCTTATATCAAGCTTAAAATTAATGAGCTGTCCATTGACATAAACAAGTTCTACCAAATTCAAATAGCTTGGATTATCAATTTTGCCAGAAGAATACATTGGGGTGTCTTTTCTACTGCTGGCAGTTCTATAACATTGACATCTTTTTATGATTAGGCGTTTGACATTTTACTGCTCTGAACTGTCTTATTTCTGCATATCATCTGGAAGTGACCTATAGTTTTAAGATGTAGCACTGTTTCGTCATAGCTCAGTACATCTTGTGTTTATGAGGTTTTTCTTATTCTACAGCATGGACTCTTGGTATAAGTTGTTTGGACTTTATGTTAGTTTGTCATGTGTGTTTTTTTGAGTCTTTACACCTAATAAAGCAGATAGGGATTGATGCTCTCTTAGGATAAACGTGTGCTTCTCCTGTCAAGATTTGTCAGTGATTCCTTTAGTTTCTGCCTCCAGTTAGGTTGAAATGGAAAACTGATTAGTTTTTTTCAAAGTCAACTCATCTTTAAACATAATAAATCTGACAAAGACTCATCAATAATTCCAATAACAATTTTGTCTCTAATGATCATGATTTCGTCAGCTGTAGGTCCTATCAGATACGGTAGTATATTTACTTGTTCTGCTTGTAATTTAGTATTTAAATTTGCAGACATTTTGGGTGAACTATAGATTTCACCTAAATTGCTTTGAGAGCGTCAAATCTGCAGAGTGTGTCACTCCACAAGTCTTCTACTTCATCAATGTCTAGCTAACCAGTGACCATCGATGCCAAATTGTGTAGGTGTATGTCAGATATTCTAGAAACTGCAATGGTGCATACATACCAGAGAACTCACAGGTTCCTGTCTCCTACCAAAGTCCTTGGGTCGTACAGAAATGATTGCAGTGAAACAAGGATTAATTCCTTCAAACATGGTGGATGGCACTTTTACGGAATCTTGAACTGATGCAAAATGGAGATACAATGCTACCTAAACTTCCAGCAGGGCCACAGAGGAACAGATCACAGGCTTCTTTATGTTAAGGTTTTGATGCCAGGATGCTCTGGCACAGCCTTGCAATATGAGTGAAAGTGAAAGTGCCTGCTGCATCATTGTGGCATGCTGTGCCCTTCACAACTGGAGCTAAGAAATGAGGGATGTCCTGAATGCAGATGAAAGGGGAGATCAAGAGCAATCCTCAAGAGATTAAGAGGAAGATCAAGGTTTAGAATGATGATTAGGACATTGACTTGGAAGGATATCTACGTGACCGTGACGGAGCCTTGCATTGTCAAGTAAGAGGCTAGACAAAACTTCAGTGAAATTCACGTTGAAATGAATGAACTAGATTTGGACTCAATTTCATTGTATTATCTTCCGTTGGTTATATGGCAACAAGTCTCTGGTCTTTCCATAGTACTTGTAGACCTGGTTATTTCTGCATTCCTCAAATTATTTTGTGGCTCAATAAATATTTTCTTATCTATATGATTATATGTGTATCTTTGGCTGATTCCACCTTACAATATCAGCATTTTACAGGCCCTCCTCACTGCTCCGGAGGAAGCAGCAGTCTCTGAGACAGGAAGTAATCTGGAATGGCACTGAGGTTAGGTTTAATGCTTCAATCAGCAAATGACATCTGAGCGTTGTATCGTGCAGTCATTCATGATAGGCAGCAGGTTGGAAGCAATCACAAGGCACTTCCCTTTCACCCTTTTATCATCAGTTAGCTTTCAACATTTCAGAGATTGTGTTGATTGCTAAATTGCCTTGAAATATTTCAGCATCTTGTATGACAGCATTTAACATGAGAGAAGCAGGTTTTTCTCAGCAGGCCGCTGAACAATGAGGGAGAGAAGAGATATGAACGTCCCATTGGTACACCCCCAGGCAGGAATGGCAGTTCATTCTCAAGCTGAAAGATGGAGTGAAGCATTGCTTGCAGAGATGTGTGTAATTATCATCAATTCTGCCCTCTCACTCATTGGGTAAGAGTAAGCGTGGGCAATCTACACAGGGCAGGACCTAGCACAATCCCTGTGTATTGCATCGAGCCAGTGTGAGTTGTCCAAATTAAAATGCAAACCCTTGGTTGCAGCCATTAATGTCCTGGTTCAAGGATCCCTAATAGTTGATGACATCTTCAGTCAATGAGTCAGATGCTTGTGAGAAATTAGCATTGTTGACCATTACAACTTCTTTCGTGCTTAGGAAGTCTGAAGAGGCTGCTCATCTCTCAAATGGGTGTGACTTCACCAGGCCAGAAGCCATTGGCCCAAGGTTGCTCACATTCACCTTCTATCAAAGTGGAAATCGAAAGGACACAATGGAAAAGGAAATGATTGTTACCACAGCCAGAGTGGGCAGCAAAGTCTCTAGACATGTGAGGGAGGGAGCTGCAAAATCTACTACTGTAAAGTCCTTTAAAGGGAAACAACATTACACACAGGGCTATGCATCGTACATGAAGCAAAACCTGTGGGAGTCTCTAATCCTTGGCAATCCTAATATATTGGCTCCCTGTGCACTGTTCCACCTAACTGCCCCAGACATCACTTACCACCTCATTCACATCAAAGCTATTGGACATAGAGGCCGGGGAAAGAAAAGGCATTTTGTAATTTTAGGGACAATGGGATCAGCCCGTAGTTCATCTTGTGGCAGCAGGCTCTCAACACAGTCATTGATCCATGGTACATCCTATAGGGACATGAAGTTAGGCATCTTGCTGCCACAGTTAAATTCACAGCTACAAGTGTTTCAAACAAATACATCAAGGCAATAACAGTGATTTGTAAAACAAACGTGAGAATTCATGTACAGTGCAGTCTCACCCATTCAGCAAAGTGTCCTCAAAAGGTTTTCTGCTTTCTACTACATTTAAGTAGAAAAAAACCTCCGTTTCTACAGGAGTGGTTGTGAGAGCCTGCTCTACACTGGAGCCCCTTGGCTCTGGAGGTCTTTGCACTTGGACGACCCAAACATAGTAAGAGGCTTCTTGCCAGAGGAAAGTGAACCCTCTTTGCTTTCAACTTCCAAGAGTCTAAGGGGGACAGGCAGAGTGGAGCTGTAGTATATGGCCTCTGAGAGTCCTAAGAAGAGACTTCTGAGGG
The DNA here is from genome assembly GCF_021869965.1 of Rhincodon typus. Lineage (NCBI taxonomy): Eukaryota > Metazoa > Chordata > Chondrichthyes > Orectolobiformes > Rhincodontidae > Rhincodon > Rhincodon typus. The sequence goes on along the minus strand of NC_063343.1, from coordinate 35,059,574 downwards.
GCTTGCCCATGGTCCCTCCTCTGGCTGAGTGCCCTCTGAGGAAGGGACACCTGGAGTACTCACCCTATTGCTGTGCTCTCAGACCAATGGCTGGGTCAGGTGTTTGCCCCTCTCTAACAGACCCTGAAGATGCTAGAGCTGGCTCTCCATAGCAGCTGCCATCCTGTGCTTGGAGACAGCCATACGGTTGCATGACTTAGGCTATGGGTGCCATTGCCTCCCATATCCCTGCCTGTCGCCCCTCTTCCTCCCTGTGCATCTGGATGAAGTCCCTGATAGGTAACACAACAGGCTCCTCTCCTGCCTGCAGCTGAGCAGGTGCCCGCTCTCTGGCAGTCTTCCAAGTGCCAGCAGTCTTGGTATTTCTTCCTATGAAGTGCTTGCCAGTTGTGCTCCCAACTCTTTAAGCCTGGCATTCCCATTGAGGTATCAGTATCTGGGAAAGAGACAGGGTGGGGGGTGAGCAGGACACTGTCTTGCCAACGTTGCCCCAAGCCTCCATGTCCTCATCCTCAGAGGGTGACAAGGTGGCATCTGGTGGAGCCAGTCAGTTCTCCGTGGAGGTGCTGGACATCCAACTGGCACCTGCAAGACAAAAGAGGGAGAGGGCATTGTAGCCAGTGGTTGGACGTGATGTACAATGAATGAGACTGACACCAGGGTTACACTGAGAGGTGCAGTTGAATGCAGAATGATACTTACACATCCCCACAAGGGCAGTCCCAGTTTTGAACCGGCAAGGGCCAGGATTCTCTCCTCATTGGGCCTGAGGAGTTCTGAAGAAGGGTCACTGGACCTGAAATGTTAACTCCGATCTCTCTCCACCTGATCTGCTGAGATTTTCCAGAAATTTATGTTTTTGTCTGAAGAGTTGAATGTTGGGCACTCCCCTCCATCCAACTACTCCTTTCAGCACTATTGTGAATGGTCTTCTTCTGGAATGAGAGAAACGAAGGGATTGAGCGAGATGAATGTGGGAGAGTACAGCCAGTAGTGCTGGTGCAGGTAGTTTTGGGTTGTGGCGTGTAGCGAGCGAGTGAGTAGGCGGCACAGAGACCATAAGGAATTAACGGTGTGGAACATGGTTGGAGGTTGTTGAGATCAAGAAAAGGAAAATATTTCAGTCTACACTGAGAGCAAGAGAGCATTAGCTTTGGTGGGATGGGGTGTGGAAGCAGAGATAGAGTGACTATGAGGTGGCAGGGGGAAGAGACTGGCACTTTCCCTTGTACAGCAGAGAAGATCATTGTCCCTTTTACACTGCTCATTGTCATTCCACACCATTGAGAGAACACTGGCCTGAGTAGTGATCTCAGACCAGGCTGCCAAGGCTGGTTGTAAGGCCTCCTCTACAGGTCTGCAGGAAGAGGACACCCCTCCCTTTTACACCAACACCTTGACCAGGACCTTCAGGTCCCTGTTGTAGAACACCGGTTCCAGCTTCTTCTCCAACATGTTTGTATTCTGCTCTTAACTGAGCAGGGCAGCTTCAGAATGCCAGTGCTTGTCTGGAGGCACAGCATTTTTTTGAAAATTTGTCCTGTTGCAAAGGCTGCTGGACTTTCGGTGGATATCCGTCAAGCGGTGGTTTGTTCTGGGAAAGGCGGCATTTGTAAAATGGAGATAGAATCAGATCTGAAGCACAACATAGAGGCATGGTAGGTCAGTAATGACGCTTGTTTGTTAAAGTACAGTGAGAAGTCTTGCTGAATCTTATGGCGAGAATACCTCCAAAAAAACAATGCAACTCGCAGTTAGTCAAAATAAAAGTAAAGTTCAGGTCAAGTTATTTGAAGATATATTTACTGACCTTGACTAACTTTATGAAGTGCTGCTTGAGGTTACACTGTTAGCACTATGATGGCTATCTGCTTCCATTGTCTTCTCAGTGCTTATCTGAATAGCCCTCTGGTCCCTTGTGGAAGCAGATCTCTCTTCTCCTGTCCAGGTCATGCACCAAGAACTCTAGTGTTGACAGAGAAATCTGGAGCATGCTCTCTACCTGGTGCACAATTTTCACCCTTTTCTGCTGTAGATGTCTTTTCTTACCAGTTCCAGTGTACGTCAGAGACAAAAGACACCTCTGCTTTAAGGGGTGCGGGATGTCTTAAGTAGGTCAGGCTAGCTTTAAGTGGTGCTAGCCTCACATGAACTTGAGATTCCCGCTGAGGATGCAGGCGCTCAGCATTGCACTGAGTGCTAGGCTGAATGCTGCTATCATTTAAATTAGCAGGCAGCACCAAGGTTGTGTTGCTTGCATCAGAACAAGTACAGTGGGTTAATCCCAATGACTTTGAAATGACTTCTGACCACATAGTCACAACATCACTAAGACCATTGATTTCACCTCAGCCCAAGGAGGTCACTGCCTCAGCTCATCCTCGCTGAAGCCTTCATCTTTGTCTTTGTTATGTAAAGACAGTATCTTTCTACTTATCTGTATTTTTGATTATGGAATGAAATTGGAACAGGGCTAGTTTAAAAACCAAGGCTTGTTGAAGGGAAATGCACAATTTTTAAAAGCAAGTTACCTGGCCCTTATTATAAATGCTGTTTATTCAGCTGTTGGTTCAAAGAGTGGGGAAGTCGAGTTTGCAGACAAGCTGGAGCCAAGGGACTGTGTGCAGCTGACAAGTAGCTATTGGTCAGTGGACGAGTGACCAGTTATTGATGACAAAGGCTTCCTACCTCCCAACAACAATGTGATTGGCTGTCAAAAATATGGGGGTTGTGAATGTTTGAGAGAGAAGCCATTGGACCTCTTAAAGGATAGAAACTGTTTTTAGTCTTCAGTAAAATGCATTGTAAACCTGAAGATAGCCAATTTATTTCCCATCATCAGTTGCTGTAAGCTATTACTTTTTACGAATCAGTCAGAGACCTTCATAAGCGTGAACCAATCACCCTGTCCCTCCTGCAAAAAATTGAAAAATATTTGGAAAGGGAATACTAAGAAGCAGCATTCCAATCAGCAAAAGAATCATCTTAGCAAACCCTCATGGACAGTGACCACTGAGCAGCCTTCTCCTCCACCCAAAACACACTTATTTTGTGGCTGTCTATGTCTATCTTTATGTGGGTGCAGAGTGGTGTTTATAAGTGGATTAGAATTTTAACTAGTTACATTTTTATTATCTGTTGTTAGAACCTATTGAATTGTAATAGCTACTAGTAATTCTTGTTAAGTACAGAAACATCAGGCAACGTTGGTTTACAAGACAGGTAAACTCAGGAATTTTAAGTACTTTTATAAAATCTTTAACTTTTATAATGATTCAGGTCTTGATTTTCAATGCACTACCCAGTGAGGCATAACAGTTACCTCTAGACTGAGATCTATCAACCAGGTTTCTTAATAAACATAATATGGTTTTATTTTCAAACCAAAACTTATGCAATGAAGATACAAAATTTGACAAAAATACGGAAAATAATATAGGAGTATAAATGTTTATCATTCTAAATGTTGCCAAAATACGCCACACATTCTTCAGGAAAAGAGAACCTAACAGACTTCTCTGCAGAGATGGCTTTCTGAAAAAAAAACACCTTGACCAAAGTATCATTCTTTCAGGCAAAGGGATAAAATGTAGAATGTTTTGGAGTCTGTTTCTCTAGTGTTCTTGCACGTGTGGTTAAGTCATTAATCATAAGTTGTCTCTGATGTCCTGCATACACAGCTTGCTCAGGAAATACAGTTTTGAGATGTACTTTCAAAAGAGCAAATAGTTTTCACCCTGAACTGATGTACAGGATTTTCTTTTCAGAAATGAGTGAGCTCAACTGAGCAACTCGGTCATAGCAAGCTATCCTCCAGCTTAGCCAGATAAAACAAGAATCTCTCCAAGCCAATCAGTGTTCAAAAAGCAACCATGTGATTATAAGGAAGACTAGTTAAAAATTCTGTAATATGAACTTTCAATGACCTCGTTAAAAGAAATCATTCTAGATATGTCCACAAAGCTTGAAACAAATTCCTTTTTCAACAATCCATCAAAATTTAGGTGGCTGTCTTTTGGTGCTTGCTAAAATAGATCTGATCCTCAAGCAGGTTGAAGACCATTTACACCCCACTGGGGGGCCTATTGATCAGTCACTTTCTGTCGATAAGGTACCAGTGTGTGTGAATCATCTTTCTCATGCCATGTCTGGCTGTGTGCAGAGTAGTTCAAGTGTTTTTCATAAAACTGCCTTAATTTTTCACAGCAATGGTCTCTTCAGTTGTGATCTTCTCCCTCCACACAGCTCCATCTCCATTCTAACACAAAACAAAGACTAAACATTTCTGTCAGTCATGATGTAAAGAAAACAAAATGCCTTCCAGCATCCAAAACCGTAGAGCATTGGAATGGCAAAATACAGTGCTTGGCAATTTAGAAGGTGGAACCTTGTGACCTCCCCGTGGAAAGTTTGATGGAGGGGCTGTATTGTACCAAGTGGGAGATTGCTGGGTGGGGACCCCATCACCTCCACTCTGATTAAGTTGAAGTCAGGAATGGACAATTGTTGCCTTCCTGCCCTGCAATCGATTCAGTCCCTTAAATGTCCATCAATGGCAGCTTAAAGGGCCTTGTCCCACCACCGCAGTTATCAGTGTAGGTGGTGGTTGGGGTATGGGGGTTCCACCACGCAGCATGCACATATATGACAAAGACCCTGGCACATTCGTTTTGCCGTTGCCCTGGGAATTAGGGGGTGGGAGGGGCTCATTCAAAGTTATTCAGTGCCTGTTTGACAGACGCAGAATTACATGGAGGTGGGCGTATTAAGAGCCACCATCCGACTTGTTGTGTATCCTCGTTACACTACCCTACATCCTGTTCCCTGTAACATAACCCCACCCCAACATCACTCACCTGAGGCCTGGGTCCTGAGCTTCAGCTGCTGATACTTCCCTGGTGACACTGCTGTTCAAATGATCTACCAGTCTCTGACTGGCAGGCAACTCTCAATAAGGTGTGATGTCCCCCCCTCTCCCCACTCTGACACCCCAACATCCCCCACCCCTCCAACAAGTCACTCCCACCCACAAGGGTCCTGACTCCAGGGAAACTCCCTGATTGTCCAATATTACCAGCAAGTTTTCTCATGCTGAAGCAGTGGTCTTGCATTAGCCAAATCCTCACTGCTGGCACAAGATTCCAACCAGGGAGTGGGGTGTGTGAGCTGCTGCAGATTGCCAGATGTAGCTGAATCAGCATGTGTACTCACTTTTCCTGACCGGACCCTTAAACATTGGAATCACACCTGAGACAGGGGCAGAATGCTGTCATTGTTCACCAATGCCTTAACAATCTCTAATCACAACATTCTGGTAATTTTCTTCTTCCCACTGCTGGGGATAAACAATACCCCTCTGGTTACAGAGTGCACATAGAGACTATTGAAAGGAACATCTTTCTATCTGAGCTCAGGCATTACTCTTTGTGAATCCATGTTGAACACCTTCTATAGAGTCATACAGATCTACAGTACAGAAAATGTCTTTCAGCCCTTTGATGCAGCGCCAATCAAAATCACCCACCAAACTATTCTAATCCCACTTTTCAGCACTTGGCCCAATGACGTGTAAGTCTTCTCATCATAAATGTGCATCTAAATACTTCTTAAATGTTATGAGGGTTTCTGCATCTAACATCTTTATGGCCAGTGTGTTCCAGATTCCCACCACCCATTGGATGGAAGATTTTTGCCTAACATACTCTCTAAAACTCCTGGCCTTTACCTTAATTCTATGTTTCCACTTCATTGATCACTCCAACAAGAGGAGATGTTTATTCATTCTGTCTTATCTATGCCCCTCACAGTTTTATACGTGCCAATTGTGTCCCCCTCAGTCTCCTCTGCTCCACAGAAAACAAACCTAGTCTATTCAATCACTTTTCATACCTAAATCTCTCCAGCCCAAGCAAAATCTTGGTAAATCTCCTTTTTACCCTCACCAGTGCAAATTCACCCTCCCTATAATATGGATTCCAGAACTGCACACAATACGCTAGCTGTGGCCTAAATAACATTTTGTTCAGTTCCAGCATAACCTCGCTGCTCTTAAACTCTATGCCTCAGCTAATAATGGCAAATATCTCATATGCCTTCTTAACTACTTTAACTACCTGGCCCAGTACCTTAAGGGACTAGTAAACATGCAGGTCCCTCCTATCCTTGGTGCTTCCCAGGGTCCTACCAGTCATATGTTCCCTCAAATTGTTCGTCCTGCCCAAGTGCATTATCTCATGCTTATCTGGATTGAATTCCATTTGTCACTGATCAGCCCATCTGCCAGCCCATCTATGTCCTCTCATAATGTAAGGCCATCCTCCTCACCAGAATTTCTCCTGTGGCCAGACAGAAATCGAAAATTTGAGAAATTGAAAATTGTTTCTTCCCTTGCCTCACTCAGCAGATACCTTTCATCTGGCCTTGGAGATTTATCAACTCTTAAGCCTGGCAGACAACTCAGAACCTCTTCTCCTTCTCTGCTAATTTCTTTAATTATATTACAGTCCTTCTCCCTGATTTATATGCCCACATTGTCCCTCACACTAGTGAACAGAGCCACAAACTATTCATTTAAACCCTCCCTACACTCTCTGGCTCCATGTATGAATGACCACTTAACGGGCTTTTTTTCTGCTTGTTAAACTTTTACCTTTAAAGTACTTAAAATAAAATAACTTAGGATTTTTTTCTCTGCCATTTCGGCTTCTTCAACCCCCATCGATTTGCTTCTATCCTGTAAATAGTCAATTGGAGATCATATGTGGGTGGTCATCACTCCTGCTCTGCAACTGGGAGATGCAAAACTCAGAAGGAAAATATCAACTCTCTCAATCTAGTGCAAATTTGAGAATCCAACCCTCTCCAGATATTTTCTTCCATTACTGGGCAAGGTGTGGGTTCCCCCTGCATTATTGTTCGTGAACAGGGCCATCACTGACCCATAAAATCCCAGTCCTGTGTACAGCAGCACAATAAATTAACTGAAACTAAGTATGGTTAACCAATTGTGTTGTGGCTGCCACAAGAGAAAGTGAAAGTGGAAATGTTTTATTCTAACACAGTATCAGCCTGCTCATGGCAATGGGGAGAGTTGAATGGCATATCCACATTCGGTAAATTTTAACAAAGCCAACAGTCCTACAGATGATTCAACATGCAACACAAATAACTTGAAAAGCTATATCAGGTTTGACCAAGACGTAATATCTTAAATCGAAACAGCGTGAACCATTAATACCTCAATGTATGCTTCAGGAATTCTTTTTATAGCATGACATATGTAAAAATGTTTGTGTTTTTCACAGCAGATGTGAACAAAGAATTGGAAGCATAAAGACACTTAGAGAATGAATTAAAAAAGGGACCATTGGAACAGGACGTTCAGCCTTTCAGAGCTGTTCTATGAGTTAATTAGATCAAAGTGGTTCTGTATTGCAGTTTCATTGCCTTGCCTTTAATTCTTTAACTTACAAGTAAACTATTTGTCTCTATTCTAAAAGTTTCAGTTGAGCCAGGATTTACAGGTTTTTGAGAGAGAGAGTTCCAGATTTGCTTTATCCTTTGTAAGTTAATGTGCTTCCTAGTTCATTTTAAATAACCTGACTCTAACTTTAAGGTCATGACCCCTCATTCTGCATTCACAAATCTGAGAAATTAATTTCTTCCATCAAATCTCTTTATCATCTTAAACATACCAATTAGATTATCTTGCAGCTTCAAAACTTGATGGAATACAGACTGAATTTAAATAACGTGTCCTCATAATTTATGCCTAATCAAACATCTGCAAATTTTAAGCACCATTTTCTCACCTTTGTACATGGACCCTAATTTCTTTGCATCCCACGTCCAAATCTTTCACTGTTGAACATACTGTAATTTGTTCCCCTCGTACCTAGAGTGCAAGGCCACACACTTCCCTACATTGATCTCTATCTACCATTGTTTTGCCCATTCATTTAGTTTATGTCACATTGTAATTTCATGTTGCCATCTTCATCACTTAATGTGCCTCCTAAGTTAACATCATCTGCAAACTCAGATATCACAAAAACCCAAACACACATTGTCTCTGCACTGCCTCTTCAAATGAGCATCATTACTTCCTGCCAATCTCCTGCATTTTCCCCACACCCTTACACCCTTGTGGAGCACAGCCCTGCTGGATGATCCAGCACACTCTGTCTAAATTATAGTGAAAGACTCCACACCCTCTTCAGACTAGTTCATGCAGCAGAACTACATCCTCAACAACCTCTATCATCATCTCCATCTGATCAAGGCATGGTAGCTTATATCTGCACTCTGTATCAGTCAGGACCAGGAGTTGTGCAATGGTGTCAACCATGGTCATAGAGGGTATTCCTTGTCCCCCAGTAATCAATCACACCAGGTACACAAGAGCACTCCAGGATGTAGGAGTCATGCCATCTGCCAGGGTAGTGGGCACACACCTCCAGTAAGTGGTAACAGTGATAGCAGGTTACCTGAACAGTAATGGAATGGAATCTCTTCCTGTTAACGAATTCTGCAGCATTGTGATACAACCTTCTCAATGCCATGTCTGTACAGGCTATGGCATCTTGCACCTGGGCAAAGTCAACTATGTTCCTAAATCTTACTGCCTAGGCCGCAGCATTAACCTTGTGAAGGGTCAATGAATGAACCGGTGTGATCGTGCACAGGTTGCATTGTTCAATGTCCTGAAGAATTTTTGGTGCTCAACTGAGAGATCCCACAGAGGTCACCTGCTGCTCCCTAAAAAGAGCCAGTGGCGTAGAGGTTCAAATTGGCAGTCACCTTCACAGCTACCAAGAGAGGATGGTCTCCTATTCTTACAGCCCTCAAGTCCTGCTCCATCATCTGGCACAGTTCCATCACAATGTCCCAAGGCGTCCTGAGCTTGCATTTCCACTGCACCTCATTCATCCCCAGAAAGTGGAATCGGGGCCACAAAACTCTGAGCTTTGTGTGAATCCCCGACATCCTGAGGATCCCTACAGCTGGGGCCCAAGCCTGAGCTGGTGCTCCTTGTCCTCAGTAGTGGTCTACTGCTGCTCCTGGATTTCCTGTCAGCTCTGGACCTGCTTCATCGCCTTCACCTTCTTAAAGAAGTAGCCAGAGCAATCACCGTCCCACCAATGATAGGGCTTAGGGCTCTCAGTGGAAATGACCTACATTGGAAACAGAGGAGTGAAACAGATATTTGGATTTCACAAGAGTCATTGGTGGCATAACCTACAAATATCAGCTCAGCACACTTCTCCATTCAGTGACACAAAAAATCCCAACCATAAGGGGCCACGTCACTAACATTTATTCAGCTTCAACCGCTGGCTGAGTGTATCTCAAAACACATTACTTGCTGAGCTCCAAATCCCTTTCCTTTCCAACTCCATGTCAATCATTCAACTTCTCACTGCATTATTTACATCACTGGCCTTTCTAGCTAGAGGTCTTGAGTACAGGGATGCAGGAGTTATGCTGTAGTTATACAAAACCCGGGTTAGACCCCACTTGGAGTACTGTGAGCAGTACACCTTGGGAAGGATATATTGGCCTTGGAGGGAGTACAGCATAGGTTTACAAGAATGATAGTTGGACTTCAGGGGTTAAGCTATGAACAGATATTATACAAATTAGGCTTGTTTTCTCTAGAACTTAGAAGGTTTAAGGCATGATCTGATTGAAGTCTTCAAGATAATAACAAAAAAAGATAAACTATTTCCACTGATTGACAATTCCAAATCTAGGAGGCACAGTCAGAGAATTAGGGCTAGACTGTTCAGGTAGGAAGCACTTCTACAAAGAGTGGTAAATGTTTGGAACTCTTCCACAAATGGCAGTTGATGCGAGATTATTTGTTAGTTTTATATGTGATATAGATAATTTTTTGATAAGCAAAGCTAATAAAGGATATGGGCCAAAGGCAGTTAAAGGAAGTTAGGCCACAGATCAGCCATGATCTTTTTAAATGGCAGAACAGGTTTGGGGAGCTAAATAGCCTACTCCTGTTCCTCTGTTCATATGATAGATGTTGAAGCAAAGTTATGCACTGCCCACAGCGCCCTTGGAAGTTACACAAATAATGGTTTTCTTTTAGACAGCATTGTTCTCCTTTTAAATCACTGCTGATAACTTCACCATCACTGAGATGCCAATGTTCAATTTGTGGGCACCAATGGCACAATGAAAATCGCCTGTGACCAGAATCAGACTCCTAACTACCTTCACTCTGCATGCATAGCAAATGGGTGATAAAATGATTGCAGCTAGGGTTTCAGCAAACATGAAAGTGCACTTTTGCCCATCAAACTGCAACTAGAGAATGGCAAGTGATGTCAGGAAACACAGATCACGGTGGACACTGTCAGTATTGTTTTCCACCTGTTTAACAACTACTCCACCCCCTCCCCGAGCCCCTTTGTCACCTTTTACTTCACATCAACCCAACAATCCATTTCCCCCATCACCCTCTTTGGAGACCAACCGCATTGTACTTTGCCGACAACCATATGCCTTTCCCTGTGTACCCTGGCATTACATTTTGAGGTGCTCACCTTGTTCTTCTATGTTTTCCCAGTAGAGGCTATGGCGGTGGTCACTGCTGTTAACAACTATTCCCACTCACCAACTACTGTACTCCCTACCATGCCTGCTGATGCTGTACTGCATTCCCCCAATACATCTGGAGTTCCTAGTCATTGCTGTCCTTGTCTCCGCCTCTATGTCCCCCACCTCCACACCATTGATTCCCCCCACTCCTTTTGGTTGTGACATACTGCTTCCTGTACAGGCAACCCTTGAATCTTCCTGTCAATTGATGAACAGATCCCAAACCTATTCATCTCAATTCTCTGATCAACTTCAAGAGACATGACTGACCCAGGTTCCCTGACTGATGGTATGTGATTCCCTGGACTACTTGTGATGCTCTTGAGAGGGGTGGTGTTAGTTAATTCAGTTGGCTGGACAGCTGATTGGCAATGCAGAGTGATGCCAACAGTATAGGTTCGATTCCTGCACTGGCTGTGATTACCATCTCAACCTCTCTCCTGGCCTGAGACATTAAACCACCAACTATCGTCTCTCTCTAATAAGAGACCAGCCCTATGGTCTGCTAGGATTATGGTGATTTTACGATGATGGCTCTGTGATCTGAACATTGTCTACTCTCCAGGCTATAGTTGGACAGATCCCCTGTCAGTGAGTGCCCCAAGTGGACAATTAACTGTGGCCTAGTCCTGAACTCCCTGCAGATTTTGCACATGACTGATGATATTGGGATGCCTTGACAAAGAGCCCCCACTGCCTCCCCTGTCCCTTGACTAGATTGAGGATTAACCTCCAAATAGTTTCCAACAGGGTCACTTGATTGAATGAACAGGCAATCTGTTTGCCACACAGGGCAGCAGATGCTTTAGGTGTTAGATTGCCATCTTGGTGTGACATTCAACATGTTCCTCCCCTATCCCTTCCCATACCACATTCTGACAAGCGTGATTAGCAATCTGTCTATCTGGGCCAAAGAGCATGTCAACACACAATATGCATGCCACGACAGACATGAATGCTACAAGCATGCTGCTGGACACTAAGTGAATGGGCACCTAAGAGAGCTAGTGGACAGCTCTGAGATGCAGCCTAGTGCAATTGTGAGCTGGGTGCCTGACCCTGTGTGCAAGGTGTCCCTGTTGCAGTCCTTCAATGCCCAGTTGCCAGTGTGCCCTGTAACACAAGTGTGTGCATTCTGAGAGTCCTGTAACTGTACCAGAGAGGTACAATGATGGCAAATGCCACATTCCAATGTTCATGAATAATGTGTGCCTGTGAATCGTGCCCTGAGATGCTGTCTGGTCCTACACAACATGAAGGTCTTTCAGAGCAAGTGGTGAGTTGAATTTGTCATGTACGTGCTCTAATTTCCATGTTGAGATTTTTCAACGTCCAGCTTGTTTTTGCATTTGGTAAGGTAGGAAGCTAAATATTCGTCAGTCGAATTCGGCCATCAATAAGGTGTTTAACAAGCTATAATTCCCCTTAATTGTCAACTCACTGCTACCAGAGAGACTCAAAACACACCAGTTTTCAAAAGCATAAAAATTGAAGTGAGATTATATCTCAATGTTAAGATTGAAGTTGCCAGGCTTCTCATCAAATTTTGCCACAAAACTTGTCATAGTCTACATCTCTCAGGCCACTATTAGGTTCTGCCCTTTTTTGTTTTTAATTTCTTCCTTAAAATGTTATGAAATGCTTGTCACCAAAGCCACCATTGTCACAGAGGGCTGTTCTCTGATCAGGGAGAGACAACTGGTGGTGAGTTTAACCTGAGGATGACCTTACATTGAGTGAAGGGTGAGGTTGGGAAGGTGGGACTTTCATGGCTACCTGAGCCACTACAGGAATTAAACACATGCTGTTTGCATCACTACCCAGCCACTGAACTAATCAAATTTTACCTTACATTTCTGCAATACCATATCAACAAAATAGGTACTCCTCTATCCACCATAACCAGCATTACAACATCAAATACATTGGTCAAAAAAAGACGTACCCTTCAAAAAGTTTTCTGGCCCCTTTTAATCAGCCTATCCCTCCCAATGCGATATCTCTTCTTGACGGATTCCAGTTACTTTTCAATAATTAAGCAAAGAAGACACAAACAGATCAATCATGGAGGGGTGAAACGATTAAATAATCTTAAAGATAAGATCTCAGAGGGATGGGTGAATATGTGATGGAATTTAAAATAGGCCTGATGATCCATTCACTGGAGCAATTGGCACCAGAACCACATGAAGACATGAATAGAAAAAAATGTCACAACAGAAGTTATCTTTGGGGTTCTGGGTTAGCTGACGTTGTACGGCAAAGGGTTAGGAGTGCAAAGGCAAGGGACATATTCATGGTCAGCATTTGTTAGTACCCCTTCAAGAAATGAAGCCAGAGTTAGGGGTTATAGCAGCAGATGAAATAAGATTGCACTTAACAGACAAAAATATAATACAAGTCAACGGATGTTAGGTTAAAGATGCAGCTTTAACTGAATACTGCTTTTGAAGATCAGTTTAGTTGAGCTGGCAGTCAGGGAAGTTGATGGAGCTGGAGTCAGAGACATAACCAAAGAGGCTGGCTTTGTTTTTTCTGACATTGAGTTTCATGAACATTAAGCCATCTATAATTTGATTTTTGATAATGCAGAAACATATTGCTTATGTGCTTGATTACTTTGCAATTGGATTTAGCTTTGTGAATTTATGAGCCACAGCTTCACATTGTAACGATTGCTACTTATGAAAGAAGCAAATGAATGTATGGAAAGAGAATGTAAAGATAAGTTCTTCTTTCTCAAGGAGGGAGACATTAAATACTTCTCCAAGCTAAAATAATCCTCAAATTGAAGAAGGATTTGAAGATGAAGCTAGGGAAACTGCAAACATTGCTGCTTTGGAATTGTTAAACACTTTACAATTCCTGAAAACAGTTCTACTGAACAAAATATTTCAGGGGAGAGAGGAGGAACAACTGCTGTGTTCAATAAAACAATAGGATCTTGCAGTTATAAGATTAGAGAGAAGTAGGCAAATAAATCAACTTTCCACAACAATAAAGAGGTGAACTGAGAGATGTAGGTTAACATCTATGGGAATGAATGTCTGTTGCAGGTCTTGCAGAGATCAATAAAGTATTATTAGTCAGAACGGCAAATCTTACAATAATCTTTGCTGAGGTAAAATTTGTGAGAAAGTGATTAATTTTTCTTTTAGATTCTTGCACAGATTGTTTTGCATCTGCCTGTTAAATCTTAATTTACAGGAGCAGTGAGTATCTGACAGGTCTGTACAAATTTGCTGGATGTCAATCCTTCAAAAATGTGTTCTCCTGGGTTTTGGCGTCTTGAAAAGCAGGAAATCTTTGGCCATTTTGGATAACCATTTTCAGCAGAATTGCAACTAGACTTTACACACTGCTTCCCCACATTACATGTGAAAAATACCATGTTATTACTGCCACAGACAATTGCTGAATAATACCTAGAAACTGGCACAAAATACTAGTCTTATGCAAATGATTCATGATCGTGACTTGGCAATTTAGTAGTCATGTGAAGCATATTAAGAAAATACGTCTTAGATATGATAGAAAAGCACAAATTAATGTTAAATAAAAATCATTTAATGATATAAACATGAATTTCTTATCCTTGTCCTGGTTTTATGTTAATTGCATTTGTGCCTCAAATTTGCTAACTCGGACCATAGGACCATAAAATATAGGAAGAGACTAAGGCCATTTGGCCATCGAGTCTTCTGTGTGATTTGATCATAGCTGTTATGTTTCTCAACCCTATTTTCTTGCCCTCTACCCTAACCTTTGATCCCCTTACTAATCAAGAACTTATCTATCTCTCTCTTAAATATAGTCAGAGACTTGGCCTCCACAGTGCTCTGCAGCAATGAGTTCCACAGATTCACCACCTACTGGCTGAAGAAATTCCTCCTCATCTCAATTCAAAAATGTCGACTCTTCACTCTGAGGCTGTGGCATTGGGTCCTAGTCTTTCCTACTAGTGGAAACATCTTCTCCATGTCACTCTATCCAAGCCTCTCAGTGTTCTGGAAGTTTCAATCAGACACTTTCTCATCCTTCTAGACTCCATCAAGTACAGAACCAGAGTCCTTAACCGCTCCTCATATAACAAGCTCTAAACCCCCAGGATCGTTCTTGTAAGCCTTCCCTGCAACCCCTCCAATGAGAACACATCCTTCCTTAGATACGGCATCCAAAACTGCTCACAACACTCCAAATGCGGTCTGACCAGAGCCTTATACAGCCTCAGCAGTACATCTCTGCTCTTGTATTCTAGTATTCTTGAAATGAATGCTAGTATTGCATTTGCCTTCCTAATTGCCAACTGAACCTACATGTTACCATTAAGACAATTCTGAACTAGCACTCCCAAGCCCCTTTGTGCTTCAGATTTCTGAATTCTGAAGCCTTTTTCCTATTTAGAAAATAGCCAATGCCTCTATGCTTTCTACCAAACTGCATAGCCTCATACTTTCCCACAGTCTATTTTACCTACTACTTCTTTGCCCACACTCCTAGCCTGTCCAAGTCCTTCTGCAGCCTCCCCCACTTTCTTAGCACTATCTGTCCCCTCACTTATCTTTATGTCATCTTCAAACTGAGCAACAATGCCCTCAGTTCCCTCATCCAGATTGTTAATGTATACCATGTGGTCCCAACGTGGGCCCCGACTAAACTTCACTAGTCACCAGCTGCCATCCTGAAAAAGACCTCTTTATCTCTACTGTCTGCCTTCAGCCAGTCAGCCAATCCTCTATCCACGCCAATACCTTGTATCCAACGCCATCGGCTTGTATCTTATTTAGCTGCTTCTTGTGTGGCACCTTGTCAAATGCGTTCCAAAAATCCAAATAGATCACATCTACTGGCTCTCCTTTGCCTAATTTTTTTTCATTACATCCTCAAAAAATTCAAACAGATTTG
The DNA here is from genome assembly GCF_021869965.1 of Rhincodon typus. Taxonomy (NCBI): domain Eukaryota; kingdom Metazoa; phylum Chordata; class Chondrichthyes; order Orectolobiformes; family Rhincodontidae; genus Rhincodon; species Rhincodon typus. The sequence continues at coordinate 35,044,055 of NC_063343.1, read as the reverse complement.
TTAGGCATGGCCTCCCCTTGATGAAGCTATGCTGACTCCACCCTATTTTATGATGCACTTCCAAGTACTCCGCAATCTCATCACTAATAATGGACTGTAAAATCTTACCAATGACCGAGGACCACCAATACCTCTACAATCTCCTCAGCTATCTTCTTCAGAACTCCAAGGTGTAGTCCATCTGGTTAGTTGATTTATTCACCTTCACACTTGTCAGCTACCCCGGCACCTTTTACTTAGTGATGGCCGCTACACTCACATTTGCCCCCTTACTCACTTGAAGCTCTGGCATGCTGGTGGTGTCTTCCACTGTAAAAACTGATGCAAAGTACCTATTCAGTTCCTCCGTCATTCCTTTGCTCCCCATTAACAGTTCTTAGCCCTGATCTCCTTGCAGCCACATCTCTGTGTTACCCACAACTTCGTAACAGCCAATTTCAAACTGTGCGACAAGTCCATTTTCCTTGTTTCGTATACCGTGTGCATTCAACTACAACATCCTCAGTCCTGCATTGACTGCCCCTTTCTCATAGTTATCCCCTTCTCTGCTCTGCCTGAAGTTAGATTCCTGACCCTTTCCATACTCTCTGTCCTATTACTTGTTCTGGAAACTTTAATAACCTCTGCTGAGTCCTCCCCCATCTTTAACATTTTCCATGTAACCAAAACCAACACACATGCACGCATATATACACACACACACACACACACACACACACACACACACACACACACCACCCCTGCCCCCCAAAACATCAATTTGCTCTCTGGTGGAGTTTTGTGTCTAGTTCTAGGTGCCACACTTTAGGAAGGATGTGAACATTTTAAAGAGAGTACAGAAAAGATTCGTAGGAACAGTTCCAGAGATGAGAAACTTAAATTATGTAGCAAGGATGGAGTAGCTGGGACAGTTCTCCTTGGAGAGAAGGCTTAGCAGAGATTTATTAGGAGTTTTTAAAATCATGAGGGTCTTGGCTGAATAGAGATTGAGAAACAATTCCCATTGGTGAAAGGATTAAGAATCAGAGGGCATAGATTTAAAGTGATTTGCAAAAAGAAGAAATTCAACATGAGGAAAATCTTTTTCACACAGCGAGTTGTCAGAATTGTGGATGTGCCACCCGAGAACATGGTGGCAGCAAACTGAAAGATGGCATTCAAAAGGAAATTGGATCATTTATAATGGATTTGTGCTGTGGCATCTTGGATGTCGTCACACTGACTCTAAGGTAATTTGGATGTTGGATGTTCAAACTTCCAATGGGTTTATTGATGTTTATGCAGCAATGGGGTAGGAGTGAGAGAACAAGGAAAATATACAGGAATTTAATCCTCTAGTGGGCAATTACAGGACATTTGGGACCTTCCGAAAAGGTACCCAACTCCGATTTAGTGTCAACAACTTTGGCACTCACTTGTCTCAATATCAAGGCAGCAAAAGGTAGGTAAATTAAAATCAGCTGCATCTCCTGGTGAATAACAAAACTGACCCAACAACTACTACCACTAATCACCCCACCCCCATAACAGATGTACAACCAACACCCCATGGACAGCCTACTTACCAAACCAATGTCCTCCACCCTCATCGAATCTGACTGAATAGTGTTGGCCCACCCCACCCCAAAATCTGTCCCCCTCCCCCCAAACAGACAATGCCAATGGACACCAAAACACTGAATGAAACACGTTACAATTCTAGTGAAGCTGGTGCATACAATCTCTCAGAAATACAGCAAACTCAAGGAACACTTTTTTTTTGACATTCCCAGGTCAATGGATACATTTTTGAAATTCCAGGAACTTGCAGTACACGTTTACTCCAGATATTGTATTTTTGACTGCCTGCCAACACAGATCATCAAATTTCACTGAGCAGAGTTAATCACCCCTGTCGCGGAGGGTAAAATACCATACTGGCATGTTCCTTAAATTAGAGATTTTCTATGGAACAGTGCAGAAGTATACCTGAATTAATGCTAATAAGTTTCTGGAAGTGCACTTCAAATTAAATTTCTAATGGGAATTTCATAAAAATGAGCTAACCTGTCGACACTGAATAAGTACCGAGGCTATCTTCCGCTTAATAAAAATGCAATACAGTATAAACTTGAATATAATTTGACAGAAAATTCATTCATTTCGCGATTTTGAACAGTTACTGAAACAAATAACACAACAGGGGCAGAAAGTTTAGAGTTCCTATTACAGCATTTGATCCTCTGCTTACCTCTAGGTGAGGATGTGAACTCCATTCCAGTTTCAGGGTTATGTAAAAAAAACTACAGGTGCAATTAAAGCATTTGTTTATTTTTACCACTCTGTGGAAACTTCACGTGACACACCACCATTCCATGGGTGGAAGTTGAAGGCATTAAACAGTCCAAAGAGATCAGTTATTCCCTTATCTCGTTGAAAAGACAACATTGCCTGCTTTATTCATTTAAATCTCCTCTGGGACTGATTATCTTAGTTGGAAAGCATTTTAAAGTCTTTGGAAACTCCATTAACAAACTCATACAAGGGACTGACTTATCCCTACTGTCCAGGGATCGATGGCATGGTGACATTCCTCGCATCTACCCTGCTACTTCCATTCTCCCCCACCCCTCCTGCAATTTGACCAGCAGTAGGAGAGGGGTTAAGAGGCTCATTCATCCTGTGACAAATTCATGGCCAGTTAAAGGTCTGCACCCACCACCAATGGGCAATGAGAGGTTGGCACCAGAGACCTGCCCATGTAGTGAAACCTGCCAGGCTGATGGTCAGACAAGGTTGATAGGACAGAAGAGGTAACACGTCCTTTTTAAGTCCCCTGTCAATTGGATGCCACTCCCATCCACCAGGGTAAACCTGCCTGCATTCCCCTTTCCCCCACCCCGCCTGCTCCATTCCCTCACCTTCTTCAACAAGGCCTGTTGGCCTGGCCCTGGACTCACTTTCAAGTTTAACTTGGTTGCTGCTCATCTTCCTCTGGGACTCAATGCAATCCCAACAGTGGCCACCACTTCCAGTGGCACTACTGGGAGCCAGCGATATACCAGCTATCAAATGGCTGTGGAACAAGTCAGGTAAGCTTGGTGATCATTTGACATTTATGCTGGGAGCAGAGATGCCATCCCCAGTTTAACCAAGATGGCATGTCTTGCACTGATCTTAAGAAAGAAACAATGGGCAAAATTCTTTAGCTAACCTAAGAATTCTCCCCGCTAAGCCTTTTGTAAACACAAGAACAGTGCTGAGCAAAAGACTAATCCATTCTCTTGCCAGTTTGGATTGTGAATGAAAGTGAGATGATTTTGGAACCTGATGGGTTCTAAAGTATCTTCCTGCCTGTCATTTGTGAGTTGTGAACTTTGGACCTCTGGACGTTTGTAAAAGGGAAAGACACAGTTTGAAAGTATGCCATTGATTATAGATAACACGGTGTAGAGCTGGATGAACACAGCAGGCCAAGCAGCATCAGAGGAGCAGGAAAGCTGACGTTTCGGGTCGAGACCCTTCTTCAGAAAATGAAT
>NC_063343.1:34988672-35040137 GCF_021869965.1 Rhincodon typus | reverse complement strand
AGATTCTCCAGCATCGGCAGTTCCTACTATCTCTGTCATTGATTATACTTAAGTTTTTACTGTTAATGTTTGTCTGAAAAGAGAGACTGCTTGTCTATATCAATGGGCGGGTCAGATTTTGCAAGACTCCTTCATCACCATGGCAATAGTATAATTTTCATAGTTGCTGTACAACAAACCGAGCTCAGTTTACCCAGAACTGAAGGGAAAAAAGTAAGACTTGTTGGAGTGCTGCTTTCCATCTTGTTATTCCCCTAATAGGTAGTGAAGAGCAACTTGGACGGAAATTGGTTACACTCAACTATTAGATTTTCAGCATTCCCAATTTTCTGAGGAAGGGATTTTTGTGGTATTTAAAGAACCTGCTTCATTATGTTAAGGTGAAACAAAGATGGGGAGGGACAATGTTAATTTCCTATTTAAAAAACAGCTGAACACCAAGTTACCAAATTCATAGAGAAGCTACTTGCTCCTTCATCTTGTAGAAAGTGGCCCAAACATGTATTTGAAGTGGAAGATCTACAGATCCTTTGATAAGAAGTGTTTTCAGGCCTTTTATCAGTCCTTCTTGTAAACCCTTTTCTTCTATTTTCTGTTCGCATCTAAGCTTTCATTTGCCTTGAGACATCTTTTTTTTTTGGTAGCTTCCTCAGATTCGAAGGTCATTTGAGCTGAAAACGTAGAGGTAAAGGACCTCCATTGCTAGTTCAGAATGCCCAAGTGATATTCCTTTTGGCTTCTATAACTTCAATAAGTACAGTGAAATGTTAACATTCACTTTCTTTTGGAGATGTTGCAAAGTGTATTTTCACAAAGGAGTTTGCTCCAGGATCAGTCTGATCCCCCCACCCTCCCCAACACTAATCATTATTATTATTATGACATTAATAAATCTAGCAAACAGCTCTGTTGTCAAATTCTTCACACTATGTTATTTTTACATGGTAGTGCAAGGGAGAAAGTATGTCAGTGTAATCAGTGGCCAGTGTTAATTTCTTGGCTGTATCTACAAAAGCAATTTCTGCAGGAATTATTTCACCTTATTTGAACATTATGATATTATCCGTTGTCTCAAAATCATACTCAGCACAGTAAATGTGAAACACTCCTGTCTCTCCCAATTATCACGTATTTTCCTCAGAATTCTCTCGTCTTTACCTGCATCAGCAAAATTCACGATTGTTTCTTCAAAGTCTTTTATTATTACTTGAATTCTGTCTATTTGACTGAGATAGCCTGTTACATCATTCCACTGATAACATTTGCTTATTTGTTTGATTTTTTTGGTATTTTTCTGATCATTTTAATATGCCTAGCCATTTCATTTTTCTCCACTACTGAAATTTGATGCTGGAGAGAAGTAAGCTTCCTTCAGATATTGACTGACATGTTGTAGATTTCTACATTTTAGGGATTTTATGTCTGTTTTCCAGCAACACTGTATTTAATTTGGTGCTCCTTTGCATAACAGAGGCACAAAAGGAACCTAAATCTTTACTGCACTTTTTTTTCTCACACATTGTTTTACAGGATTAGTGCTGTGGAGTGAACCGCAACTTCAGCAGTCCTCACACACAGAGCTGGGTGTTGAGCTGCTTTGTCACTTGCCTACAGATTTATAGTTGTACTTGAGGAGTCCTTACCTTCACTTTGATCAGCCACTTCTTAATCAGCCTTAATCATCTCATCAGACTTAGCAAAGGCCAAACATGATGCCTTTTAAAATTCTCGAACAGCTTTCTGAATTTGAGTCTCTTTTATTTTTGTGTTCCCTAGAGATGTGTTAATTTAGGTAACGTGATGTTAACTTTGCTAATATGAATACTGAGACTGGGTTCATAATGAGAACAAATAACATATAGAGCAACAAAATACATTACAACTCTATTACAGACATTAGTACAAGGTCAAAAATCACACAACAACAGGTTATAGCCCAACAGGTTTATTTGAAGACACAAGCTTTCGGAGTCTCGTTCCTTCTTCGGGTGTCAGTGAGAGAGGTGGCATCAGACACAGAATTTATAAACAAAAGATCAAAGTGTCGTAGAACTGATGCGAATGTATTGAACAAACCTAAGATGGCTGTTAAATCTTTAATCAGTTAGAAAGGATTAATATGCATATCCCAGAATTTCTTTCAAGTCACTGCCCTGAGATAACTAAAGGTTGTATTAGTTCCCTCAGTATACCAGAAGTGACAGCTCAGGTCAGACAATGCATTTTAGGTGGGAGGCCTTGTTTAGAATCTGGCTGCGTATTAACTTGGAGTCAGACTGGATTTATTTCCAAAGTAGGAATTTATAAAATGCCACATTGAGTGTCTACAAATTGCGTGCTTTTTGAACAAAATAGAATGTATCTGCAATTACAAATCTGGAAATGCAAATTCACCTCATAGATTTGTGTGTGTGTGTGTGTGTGTGTGTGTGTGTGAGAGAGAGAGAGAGAGAGTGTGTGAGGGAGAAGAAGAAAGAGTGTGCGTGCACATACACTCTCTCTCTCTCTCCCTCCCTCTCTCTTACATACACACACTCTCTCTCTCTCTCCCCCTCACACACATACACACAGGTCACCTCTGATATACTGATAAAACCTTTAGTTATCTTGGGGCAGTGACTTGAAAGAAATTCTGGGATTTGCATATTAATTCTTTCTAACTGATTAAAGATTTAACAGCCATTTTAGGTTTGTTCAATACATTCGCTTCTGTTCTATGACCCTTTGATCTTTGCTTATAAATTATGTGTCTGATGCTACCTCACTCAGTGACACCTGAAGAAGGGGCGAGACTCCAAAAGCTTGTATCTTCAAATAAACCTGTTAGACTATAACTTGGTGTCCTGTGATTTTTGGCCTTGTCTACCCCAGTCCAATACCGGCACCTCCATATCAAGACATTATTACAGTCTAGGTTCAAGCTGGTTGACTAACTGACTCCCTTGATGGATTACAAACTACAGCAGCAGTTAATCAAGGTGGAACTGAAATCGTTATACAAGAGTATCACAAAGCATGATATCATGCTAATGCCACCACTTAACTCTCTTAAAGGTACATGCTTGCTTGATTATACATACCTGCAATATCACAACAGCCTAAATTCCCATTAGCTACACAGTCCTATAGTTCTTCTCATAAAATAAATTTTGAGAGATTTCCTTTCCAAATATTTCCGTTGGCCTTTTCTACTTCACAGTTTCTGGTAATGAAATGACAAAATGACGACTAGCTTCCAGCAAACAAGAGACAAAATTTCTGGTTCATTTCACTTTTTCTTGTAACCCAACTTCCATACATTTAGTAATAGATTTATTTTTAAACATTTCACATCCATTGAATTCTTAGGGATTATTAGTTAATTTATACTGAAGAGGAGAAATAAAACTGCAAACTGCACAAAGTCTAGAGCAAATTTGATTCCTGGGCCAAATATAATTGCAAAATTAATTTGTTAGTATGGCAAGTAGTCTTAAATTTCCATTTAATTTTCAGAGGATCTTTTCATTTTAAGTCGGTCAGATCAATAATTTATTTTGGCTGCCACAAACTCTGTGTTTTATTATTATTTGCTTAAAGCAGAATCAGGAGTCAAAGATGGAATATAAAGTATTAGTTGTTCAGTATCTCATAAGAATTCCAAAGCTGCTCTTTTCATTGTCTCTTATGAAATATGAAAATTACTTTCACCTTGTTCTGCAGCTTTCACATCATGAACTGCCAGACTAACTTTGAGTCATAGAGTTGTACAGCACGGAAACAGACCCTTTTGGTCCAATTCTTCTGTGCCAGCCAGATATCCTAAATTAATCTAGTCCCATTTGCCAGCACTTGGCCCATAGTCCTCTAAACCGTTCCTATTCATGTACCCATCCAGAAGCCTTTAAATGTTGTAACAGTACCAGCCTCCACCATTTCCTCTAGCAGTTCATTCCACACACGCACCACTCTCTGCAAGAAAATGTTGCTCCATAGGTCCCTTTTAAATCTTTTCCCCTCACCTTAAACTATGCCCTCTAGTTTTTAACTGTCCTACCCTATCCATGCCCCTCATGATTTTATAAACCTCTATAAGGTCACCCCTCAGCCTCCCACTTTAGCTCAAACCCTCCAACCCCGGCAACATCCTTGTAAATCTTTTCTGAAGCCTTTCAAGTTTAACATCTTTCCTATACTCAATGCACAGACCAATAAAGGCAAGTGTACCAACCGCCTTCTTGACTACCCTGGCTACCTGCGACTCCACCTTCAAGGAACTATGAACCCTACACCCCAAGGTCTATCTGTTCTGCAGCACTCCCTGGACCCTACCAAAGTGTATAAGTCCTGCCCTTAATTTCCTATCAAAATACAGCACCTCCCATGTATCTAAATTAACCTCCATCTGCCACTCCTTGGCCCATCAGCCCACCTGATCAAGGTCCCTTTGTACTCTTGAGGTAATCTTCTTCACTGTCCACTACACCGCCAATTTTGGTGTCATCTGCAAACTTACTAAGCATACTACCTATATTCACATCTACATCATTTATATAAATGACAAAAAGCAGTGGACCCAGAACTGATCCCTGAAAGAACACCCTTCATCACTCTCTGTGGTACTGCAGAACCGCAGCTAGGTTATTCTTGTTACTGAGGCATCTTTCCTCGTCAGCCTTGCTTCCCATGTCACCTCAGATCTCCCATACTTTGCTGTCACAGTTTCCTAGTTTGCTATTGCTTCCCAAAAAAAGGTGAAGGTCAGATAGCGTTTTGAACAACCTTAGGTTGGATCTTTAATCGGTTACAATTGCTAAAATTCGGCACATTGTCTTTTTCTTGTGAATTTAAATATCTAGAAGTCAGAAATGTAAAAGAAAGAATGCTGAGCGAGTTCAATGAACAAAGAAATCCATAGGAAATTGGCACTCAGCTGATTTTTTTTTGTTGTAAAATTCAACCCCACACGTTCTCCCTTTTACAGCATGGAAAATAGTCAATTCCCCATCATAGCATCTTAGGTGCCACCTAATGGTGATTTTAAAATACTGCATATGAATGCATTAAACATGATCCACATGGTGGTGCTGTAAACAGTTTTTTTCCATTTGATGGAAAAAGGGCAATAATCAAAATTTAAAACAGTATTTAATAAACCTGAATAAAAAAACCCGAAAGAACTGCAGATTCTGTAAATCAGAAACAAAAACAGAAGTTGCTGGAAAAGGTCAGCAGGTCTGGCAGCATCTGTGAAGAGAAATCAGAGTTAACGTTTCGGGTTGTTAACTTTAATAAATCTGTATGACTTAGCGGAGAAAGATAAGTCCTCCAAAAAGCTTAACTTTATACTTGAATTATAAAGATACTGTAAAACGTTTTGTCTCATTTCACTTCAATTGAGTACACATTTCAATTCTTGTATTGAGATTTGCTTGTTACTATACACTTCTGAAAATAATTGCATGTTGCATAGATAACGTAGACTGTACATAACAAAATAATTGTATCAGTCACCACAAGTAAAAGGAGTAATTAATTCAGATTCTAAGTAAAGCCAATAGTGTATGTCTAATGAGAAATTAGGATGTAAAATATGAATATAACTAATGAAAACCTAATTTGAAAGAAGATAACAGTTGCTGAGACAATTATTTAATTGCTGGTTAATGCTACGCTGGTCATTAACTTAATTTAATTTGCTCTGTGCGACCTGGCTGCCATACTGGCCACATAAGAGTCATTGCATTTTAGGAGTAATTCATTGTTTGTGAATATTGTTTCTGAATGAAGTGCTGTATGTGTTGTATAAATGGAGTGTTTTATCATTCAATATATCACTAGTTTTGTCTCAGTTGGAGTGACTACGTCATCACTAACTGATGCACCAAGTTGCTTTTTGTTGATCATCAACAACCATGTGATTTTCAGTTTGGTACATTTGTGACAAAGCAAAATTGCATTCAGCTTCAGTTATAAAAATGTAAAGATTCTACATGTTCCTATGAAAAGTTAGAATCATTGAATCCCTACAGTGCAGATAGAGGTCATTTGGCCCATCGAGTTGACACCAACCCTTCAAAGAGCATCCCAAACCTGCACCCCAACCCCATAACCCCACATTTACCACGGCTAATCTACCTAGCCTGCACAACCCTGGACACTATGGGGCAATTTTTAGCATGGCCAATCCACCTAACCTAATTGAACCCAGGTCCCGGTCACTGTGAGGCAGCAGTGCTCACCACTGAGCCACTGTAACTCTCCTCATGACTCTGAGAACAGTAAGAGAAGATGCCAGTCCAGAATGAACATTTGAAGAGAAAAGTCTTCACTATACACTGGAGAGCTATATTTGACAACTTACTACAAATGGACGGAAATAACGGAGTTTTATAGTACTTAGTGATAGCAAGCAGCCCCAGGGATAACATATGTGCAGACACCAAAGCCCAGAAATACTCCAGACTACTTTCACAAAGTGTAGGTAGCAGTGTTGGTTTAAAGCAAACGATAAAGCATTAACCACTTGTTGGCTCCTTTAGTGGCATGCTTTTTTAATGTTTCATACAGATGTCTCTGCTTTGTGAACAATTAAGGTAAGAATTTTACTGTAACAGTAAGTTCATAATGATTGCATAACAACAATGAATATGTAATTCTTATTGTGAGTTAGAACACTGTGAAGTTTATAGGTTTTGACAATATTCCAGCTGCAGCATATTTCAGATTTGCACGACAGCAATAACTGCTTTCTAGCGAAGCTACACAATGAAGCTACAAAACTAGAATCAAGCTGCTAATGTGAAAATTGTCCAGGTATGTATGTCTGTCCATTAAAAGCAGTGCAAATCTAGTTCAGCCAATTACCACTCCATTTGCATCTTTGCAATCATCAGCTAAGTGATGGAGGGAGCCAGCAAAAGTGCCATCAAGCAATTGCTTACCAAGAAACTGCTTTGTGACCTTTCAATTCTTACGCTTCCTGTGGGGAGCCAGTTTCTCAGGAAAGGCTTGCTGTTTTAATTCAAATAGGGCTTGTGCATTAAAACAACAAAAGCAGAATAACCTCAACCACCGCCTACTTAATTAACATGTGACCTAAATCTACACCGTCGAAATAAAGGCATTCACCAAAAAGATGATTGATAGTATGTGCTATCTTTTGCTGTTTTCTTTGCCAACATCATCCGAGAATTGGAAGCAACATGAGCTACACTGTCACTATCTGTTTTCCCAGTCTGCTTATCAAATTCATCTGCCACCAGTAAATATTGCTCCAAGTAGTTCTGGCTGACTGAATCCCCAATCTGCAACAGGTAATGAATACAGGCATTAATGCAATTAACTTTACTTAAACAAAAGGCAGGAAGCAGAATTGTGGAATATATTTAATTGATCACTAGTCCTGAAACAGTAATTTGATAATTGTGAAACGTCAAATTTCTCTATTGTGACAAAAAGACTTCCACAACAACTCGTATTTACGTTGGTTCATTTACAGGATGGGGGCATCGCAGACTGGCATTTATTGCCTGTCCCCTAGTTGCCCTTGAGGTGACGGCGACGAGTTGCCTTCTTGAACCACTGCAGTCCATGTGCTGTAGGTAGACCCACAATGCCTGTAGGGAGGGAATTCCAGGATATTGACCACAAGAACTGTGAAGAAAATGCAATACATTTCCAAGTCAGGACAGTCAGTGGCTTAGATGGGAAATTGCTGGGTATTCATGTTCCCTCATATGTGCTGCCCTTATTCTTTGAGAAGAAAATGGTTGTGGGTTTGGAAAGTACTGTCAACGGAACCTTGGTGAATTTCTGTAGTGTATCATTGTGTCGATGGTACACACTGTTCCTTTCGAGTGACAGTATTATAGGGAATGAATGTTTATTGATATGGTGCTAATCTGGTGGGCTGTTTTATCCTGGATGGTGTCAAGTTTTTTGAATGTTGTTGGAGCTGCACCATCCAGGCAAATGGAGAGTATTCTGTCACACTCCTGACATGTGTCTTGTAGATGGTTGACAGGCTTTACGGACTCAGGAGACGATCATAGATCATAGAATCCCTACGGTGTGGAAACAGGCCCGTCAGCCCAACAAGTCCATACTGACTCCCAGAGCATCCCACCCAGACCATCCCCCTATAACCCACCTAACCTACACACCCCTGAACACTATGGGAAATTTAGCATGGTCAATCCATCCAGCCTGCATTTCTTTGGACTGTGGGAGGAAACCCACCCAGACACAGGGAGAACATGCAAACTCCACACAGACAGTCGCCTGAGGGTGGAATTGAACCCAGGTTCCTGGCGCTGAGGCAGCAGTGCAAACTACTGAGCCACTGTGCTGCCTTAATAATCAAGTGTTTACATGGTCAACATTCGGTTAGTTTTCTATTGCTAATTCAATTTTCACCATCTGTCATGATGAGGTTTGAACCCATGAGCCCAGACGAGTTACTTACTGCAGGGTTCTGAACCTCTGACTTGCTCATGTAGCCACTGTATTTGTATTGCTTGTCCAGTTCAGTTTCTAGACAAGGGTAACCTCAGGATGATGATACTGATGATAATGCCATTGAATACTAAAGAATGTTGATTAAATTCTCACTGATTGCAAATGGTCGTTACCTGGCACATGTGTGGCATGCATGTTACTTGCTATTTTTCAGTCCATCTCTAAATGTTGTCCAGGCCTTGCTGCATTTAAACACAGACTGCTTCAGTATCAAAAGAGTCACAAATGGTGCTGAGCATTGTGCAATCATTGCTGAACATTCCCACTTCTGACCTCCTGATGGAGGGGAGATCATTGATGAAGCAGCTGAAGATGGTTGGGCCAAGGACACTACCCTGATGAACTCCTGCAGAGATGTCCTGGAGCCAAGATGACTGATCTCAAACAACCACAAACATCTTCCTGTGTGCCAGGTATGACTTCAACCAGTCAAGAGTTTTCCCCTATACCCATTGTTTCCACTCTCACCTCACCTCTGGAATTCAGTTCTTTGTCCAAGGTCAGGAGCTGAGTGGCCCTGGCAGAACCCAAACTGGGTGTCACTGAGCAAGTTCTTGCTGAGCAGGTGCTGCTTGATGTTAATAACACCTTCTGTAGTGATTGTAACAAGGTCAGCCAGGTGGACCTCATAGGATATGACTTTCCTGATTGGAGCTGGTAATGTGGTCCAATCAGGGAGCCCTAGCTGACAGATAAAAACAAGGGTGTCAAACATCCTGTTCACTCTGAGAGCTGAATCAGTATCAAGGACTCTCCATGTGTAAATAAAGGGTGATTTAGTAACAGGATACCGGCCTTTTTGGAGTCATTTCACTTTCCATCACTTTTCTGATGATTGAGATTAGACAGATTGGGGCAGTAATTGGATAGTTTGGACTTGTTCTGCTTTTTGCTTACAGGACATACCTGGGAAAATTTCTGTACTGGTAGAGGACAGTGCTGTAACTATCCTGGAACAGCTTGGCTAGGAGTACAGCAAATTCTGGAGCACACGTCTTCAGCACTATTGCTGGAATGTTTCAGGGGCCATGGATTTAGCAGTATCCAGTGTCTCCGATCATTTCTTGGTATCACGTTGAGTCAATTGAATTGGCTGAAGATTGGCAAATGTGGTGCTGGGGACCTCTGTATGAGGCTGTGATGGATCGTCCAGTCAGCACTTGTGGCTGAAGATTCCTGCGAATGCTTCAGCCTTTGCACTGATGTGTTGGGCTACCCCATTGTTGAGGATGGGGATATTTGTGGAGATTCCTCCTCCAGTGAGTTGTTTAATTGTTCACCACTGTTCATGAATAGATGTGGCAGGACTGCAGAGCTTAGATCTGATCTGTTGATTGTAGAATCACTTAGTCCTGTCTATTATTTGCTGTTTATGTTGTAAGTATAAGTATGCAAGTAGTCCTGTTTTGTAGCTTTGCCAGGTTGACATGTCATTTTTAGGTATGGCATGCCCTTCTGCACTCTTCATTGACAATACAAAACAGGGAATGTAATTGTAAAGGAGGTGCAGGAGCAGAGGTACCTGGATGTATTTGTGCACAGATCACAGAAGGTCACAGGACAGGTGGAGAGAGCAGTTAATAAAGCATATGGTGTCCTTGGCTTTATTAATAGGGGCAAAGAGTAATCAGCAAGTAAATGATGTTGAACTTGTACAAGCTATTTGTTAGACATCACCTGGAGTATTGTGTACAGTTGTTGGTATCACATTATAGGAAAGAAGTAAATGAATTGGAGAGAGAGTACAGACGTGACTTACAAGAATGTTTCCAGAGATGCGAGATTTCTGTTACGAGGATGAAAGAATTCGGGGTAATGCTCTCTGGAGAGAAGATGGCTGAAAAGAGGGTCCAGACCTGAAACGTCAGCTTTCCTGCTCCTCTGATGCTGCTTGGCCTGTGTTGTGTTCATCCAGCTCTACACCTTGTTATCTCAGATTCTCCAGCATTGGCAGTTCCTACTATCTCTGAAGAGATTTGATAGATGTTTTCAAAATCATGAGTGGGCTGAATGGAAGGAACAAAAATGAGGGCATAGATTTAAAGTGATGTACAAAAGAAACAAGTGTAATGTGAGGGAAAAAAATATTCCAGCAACGAATAGTTGGGGTATGGCATGTACTGCCTGGAAATGTGATGGAGACAGGTTCAACTGAAGCATTAATGAGAGCTTTGGATGAGTATTTGAATAGAACTAATGTGCAAGGTTATGGGGAAAAGGCAGGAGATTAACACTAAATAATGTTGCTCATTTGAACAGCCAGTGCGCACACAATGAGATGCATGTCATCCTACTGTGCCACAACACTCCTGTGATCCTGAAAAGTGTGGTAAAGAAATGGGGAGATGTGGGGATGGAATTTCAGAGCTTCGGGTCTGGTCACCTGAAGGCAAGGCCACCGGTGCTGGTAAGATTAAAATTGTCAACAATCAAGGTTACTCTGGGGGATTGTAGGTCATGAGGAAATCAGAGATGCAAAGGGTCAAGACATGGAGAAATTTGAAAACAAGAAAAGAATTTTAAAATCAATGCATCGTTTAACTTGGAGCTAATGTAAGTCAGCAAGCAGAAGGTTGATGAATAGTATTTGGTGAAAATGAGCAAAGACAGCATAGTTCTTGGATGATCGCAAGTTCATTGGGGTAAAATGTGGGAAGCCAACAGGGAATATGTCAGAATAGACAAGTTTACAGTTAACAAAGACGTGGATGAGGTTTGCAGCAGCAGATGAGCTGAGACAGGTGTGGAGTCTGCCAATGATATAGATGCAGAGATCGACAGTCTTAGTGATAATGGGACGTGTGTTTAAAAACTTGCCAAATAAGACATCAAAATTGTGAACAGGCTGGGTCATTTCAGACAATTGGAAGATTGAGAGATGGAATCAGTCGTGAGGGAATGACATTTGTGGGGGCAAATAAGGCACATTTTTACCAGTTAATTTATACCATTTGTCTAAATATTATTGTCTAAATTAATAGTCATTTATTTTGCTATATAAAAATATAAATAAAAAGTGAAACTATTCAGTGCTTTTAACTTCCTGGTTACCTGGCTGTGAGAATACTGCAGTGTGATTGGCTGCTTGTTCTGGTTGCTGACAACATTGCTGCTGGAAGCCTGGAAATTGCTTTGACTTGGTACCAGATTTAAACTACATCTAGAAAAAGCCCATGCTACAGGGATCACTATACATTTATGCGCAGGTTTTTTTTAAGGTTTTCAGAGCGCACCATTACTTCAACACTGATTGCAAAATCTAGATGTTTACTTAAGTTTGCCAGCTGCTTGCAAAAATTCTGGAAGATTTAGAAGTCAAGGGCATCATATCCAGTGCATCCTGGCTTTATACTGCAGCTTATTTGTGTTGAAATGTTTTCATAAATAAATTTGCAGGACTCCCACCATATGCAAAATTTGCACCATGAATGAATAACCTAATGAAGCAGAATAACCTTGAATTTTGTATTGAAACTGTAACTAATATTAATGTGTGAGAAATGGTTGCCCAATAAATGTAGGTATATTCTGTTGTAGACATTGTGCCTAGATTACTTGTGCTGATGCTTCTGCCTAATCCCAAAGTGTTTTAAGCATTTATAGTCAACTTATTTTCTGATGGATAGATTTGGTTTCCTGCCCCAAATGTTTACGTTTAACTCAGAAACCCTTTCCATGTACCAGTGAGGATTAAATACTATTCGGATTTAACTGGCATTGGGGCATTTTTTTCCTTGGAATAAACAATTTGCGATATACCCTGGAATGTATTGTCTGACAACATTTTTTCTAAAATACTATTGAAGTGATCAGGATGAGAATAGATAGCCTAGATATTTCTGGTTGATCCGGCAACAGCAGTAATTCTGACTCCACGTCCTATTCACTATAGGCATAAGGCTCATTAGAGACGTTATGTTGAGGATGTACAGGACATTGGTGAGGCCTCCGCTAGAGTACTGTGTCTAGTTCCAGTCTCCCTGTTATAGGAAGGATATTATGAAGCTGGAGAGGGTTCAAAAAAAATTTGCCAGGAATGGAAGGTTTCAGTTTTAAGGAGAGGCTGGATAAGCTGAGACATTTTTCATGGAGCACAGGAAGTCAAGACGGAACTGTAGAAAGGCTTATAAAATTATGAGGGGTTTAGATAAGGTGAATTTTTTCCCCCGAGCGTGGGGGATTTCAAAACTAGGGGGCATAATTTTAAAGGTGAGAGGAGAAAGATTTTAAAAGGATACAAGAGACAATTTTTTTTTTAAAGAGTGGTTTGTGAGTGTGGAATGAACTTCCAGAGGAAGTAGTGGATGTGGGTACAGTTACAATGTTTAAAAGACATTTAGATAAGTACATGAATAGGAAATGTTTAGATGGATAGGGGCCAAGCACAGACAGATAGGACTAGTTTAGTTTGGGATTATGTTTGGCGTGGACTGGTTGGACTGAAGGTCCTGTCTCTGTGCTGTATGACTCTATAACTGCTTCTACAAGTGGCATTTTGGTCTGAAGATAATTATCAATGAATTCCTACCAATATGCTGTCAATCTGATTTTTTTCTACTTATTTGTTGCCCTTATCTGTCGAGTGAAACTCGGCTATGATAATTGACACTGTTGATATCCATTTTAAAAAGTTGTTAGTGTTTTATCCTGAACCATCAACTTGTTTGTTTAAGAACAACAATGCCTTAATAATGACCAAGTTTAATTCTTGGCCTTCAATGTGAGTTGGTGACAGAGTGTGCTACAATTCACATCTAACCAAGGGAGATGAATAAAGTTCTTCTGTCATGGGCAGGTTTATGGATAATTGGTACTAACAGAGTTATTAATCTTACCCGCCACAAGATTAATGCAAGAATGTCCGCGTTGTAATATCCCACATGGATTGGAAGGTGCAGAACTACATCAGGGATGTCCAGCTTGGATACCAGAGAGGAAGAGGAATGAGGAAAGCAATTGGCACTATAAAATGAATGAGTAAATGCAGATTAGTGTTTGGACCTGATACAGGGCATTGCTCTGGATTATTGAGGCTGCACTGACGCAAGTGGTAACCTCAGACCAGGTGTCCAAGTCTGGTGTTGTGCCTTTTTCCTCAAGTCCTAGGGAAAGAGAATTGTCCCTGCAGCACCAAATCCACCAGGATCTCAAGGTCTTTGGCTACAAAGAGGGGTGCCAATTACCGCTTGTCTGCCATGTTGGAGGCAAATGTTATAAACTGCGTAAGGAAACTCCAGGTTGTCATTGCTTGACTTAGTGTACAACTGCCTTTGAAAGATGGTGTGGTGCTAGCAATCCTGGGTTACTCCAGCAGCAGCATGTACTTCCACCCACTACAAGTGGGAGAATTGAATTCACATTGGAGAAGAGGGGCACCATGGGGGTGTGGAATATGGTTAGTGAGGTGAGTTTGGGACAATAGCATGAGAAAACACATGAGGCATCACACAAAGGCATGCTCCACGAAATTTGCTGGAAGTATCATTTAGTCAATTTCTGGTAAGATTCTGCACTACAATTACTTTAGTTAACCCTTTCAGACACAGGGAGGCAATGGCCTAGTGGTATTATCACTGGACTGTAAATCCAGAGCCCCAGATGACATTCTGGGGACCCGGGTTCAAATCCCGCCATGGCAGATAGTGGAATTTGAATTCGATAAAATTATCTGAAATTAAGAATCTAATGATGACCATGAATCCATTGTTGATTGTTGGGAAATCCCATCTGGTTCACTAATGTCCTTTAGGGAAGGAAACTGCCATCCTTACCTGGTCTGGCCTACATGTGACTCCAGACCCACAGTAATGTGGTTGACTCTTATCTGCCCTCTGGGCAATTAAGGATGGGCAATAATTGCTCCATGGTCAGCGATGCCCTCATCCTGTGAATGAATAAAAAAAAAAATCTTATGACATACATCAAGGTAGTTGGACTTGAACCTGGGCTTTCTGGTTCAGAGGTAGAGCCACTATCACTGTGCTACATGACCTAGATTCATTACTCAATTACTATACAACTAAACCGTACCAACAATTAGTTACTTACTTCATATTTGATATATATACATTATATCTACTCTCCCGTAAATAGGGCAGGTGGCCAGTCACATCACTTTCCCACCCATCGTGTGCTCACCCCCACACTTCAGAGCAATAACGTTGATGTTTAAATATTTTAAACATCAACTGAGCTTGTTAAAAGATAAATTGCCACCAATATGATCTACAATGCCATAAAATAGTTTGTGTGGGCAGATGGGTGGGAGTGGGCAACTCATTTTGTAAAAATAAGCCTTTAAATGGACAGTGAGGAAAGAGGATACTATATTTCAGGAGGAGGTGCCCTTCTGTCCTCCCACCTGGCCTTTGAAACAAACTCCTTCACATATCCCCTCTCCTTGATCCTCCCCCTATGGTGGCAAAACCGTTCTTGCCCTATGCCCTGACCTAACTATATCTGGGGTTCCATGCAGCCTTCTACATGGCACTAGTTGCAATTCTGGCAGCATTCACCATCTAGCTCTGGTATTGCTGGAACTGCCAGCCAATTACAGTGTTCAACAGCTCCAGAGGGTGAGGCTTCCTTCGGTGTTGTTTATTGGGCTTTCCCACTTCCTTTTAAACTATCAAAATAGTGAATAACAACTTTTTTACAGCCAAAATGGAGTTTTCATGCTTTTTCAGAGGCAAAATAGATGTTTTCTTGTTTTTTGTGGTTGAAAACACAAAGTTCTTTAATCTTTTTTTCCCTGAGATGTTCTACTGTGAGACACTTTCATTAGATTTCTTTAAATTCACTCATTTTCAGCTGAAAGAAATTCTGAAGCCTCCCAGTTCTGTAGCCTCAGTCTAAATTTATTTTCTGGCCCTTTCAATGTTCCTTGCATATGTGCTTCATGGAGCCTAATGTTGATGGTGAAGTGCTCATAGTGGGATGTTTTATCCTCCCTTGGCTCTCTTTCTGGTTTTTGTACCATTTTTCATTAGGTTATTTGTTTTCCTCTTAAGAATCTCTATCTTTATCTCCTGGAGCCTACTGTTACTTTTTAAGGGAATATTCTTTGGCTACAGCCTCTGTATTTTCTAAGCCTGACAGACTCTTCTCTCTGTTTCTAACCCATGCCCTTACTTAAGCACTTCTTACAAGTTTCTAAATGAAAGTTTGCCTTTGGAGTTCTGAGGTTGACTTTTTGCTGCTGTCTTTCCCTAATGGTAACTGTAATCAACTGCTGACTAACTGTCTGAGTCTTCTTAAAGCAGTAATGCTCTTTCAGTGGTAACCTAACTTGCTTTAATTTTTTTCTTTCCTTTTTGGCTTTCTAGATTACACCTCCTTGTGGTCAGGGTCAGATCTGCACAGCTGCAAGCACATGGTGTTTTCCCAAATGAGCACTTCTGCTATCTGTGATATTTGCCACCTCTATCAGTATGCGGTACTGGCTAAGTGTTTTTGAAGTAGTTTCCTGACACCAATCCTCGTTTATCTTTGCTTTGTCTTGGACCTATTCAATGATTCGTGGTAGAAGATACACAACTGTAGAGTATTTACTGAAGAAGCACAGATTTTAGATAACAGGAAATGATTATTGCATGTTAGCAATAAACAAAACCAGATTTGGTCAGGCATAATTCCTAGGACTTCTGGGATCTGGTACAGATATATCTGCTTTCTGCAAAAACTCAAGGAGAACTCCTTGACTCTCCTCACAGACTGTGTGTGACGTCAGTAGAAAGGGTGGAACCAATGCGACTTTAATTCCTTCAGCACCAACAACTTATACAACAGAAACCATTAGGTGCTGAGGATGCGTCAATCATTGGTACCATTACCATTCAGAAATTTTTTTCTCTTGTTTATGTTAGCTTCAGTGAATTCCAGTCTTTGACGTGTTACAAATTTTCCTTGAATATCAGGCATATTATCCTTTTTCTTTACCATGAAGGCTAGTCAAACTAATTATTCAAGAAGTCTGCGATTTCGTTATTTTCCTTTGCTATAGCCTATGTCTATTTTTAAAAGGACCACATTACCCTTCATTACTCTATCTTCCAGCATAATTGTAAAAATCATTGGCATTAATATTGACATCCTTTGCAAGTTTTGTTACAAATTCCATTTTATTTGTAGTTGTAATTATCTACTTTCTTTAGTGGGAAATTGTGTCTCACAAACTTGATTGAGTTGTTTGAAGAGCTGACCAAGAACATTGATGAAGGCAGAGCAGCAGATGTTGTCTACCTGGATTTTAGTAAAGCCTTCAACAAGGTTCTGCATGGTAGACTGGTTCATAAGGTTAGATCACATGGGATTGAGGGAGAGCTAGCCAACTGGATACAAAATTAGCTTGATGGTAGGAGTTAGAGATTGGTAGGAGAAAGTTGTTGTTCAGATTGGAGGCCTGTGATCAGCATTGTGCTACAAGGATTGGTGCCAGGTCCACTGATTTTCATTGTTTATATAAACGATTTGATTGAGAACATCGGAGGCATGGTTAGTAAGTTTGCAGATAACACCAAAACTGGTGGTATAGTGGACGGTGAAGAAGATTATCTAACAAAACAATGGGATCTTGATCAACTAGGCCAGTAGGCCAAGGAATGGCAGATGGAGTTGAATAGATTGATTTATTTATTGTCACGTGTACCGAAATACAGTGAAAAGCTTTGTTTACAAGTGATGTAGGCAGGTCATAGTAAGCAAAGGATGTACAGATCAAAAAGACTTAGTCAGAGGCATACAGGTTACATTGCACAGGGCAAGGAGAGATCAAAGTTAGCAAATCAGCATTATTTGAGGCTAAAGAGTCCATTCATTAGTCTGATAATGGCCGGGAAGAAGCTGTTCCTGAACTTACTCATGCATGCATTCAGGCTTCTGTATCTTCTACCTAATGGAAGAGGTTGTTGGAGGTCATTACCAGGGTGCGACGGGTCTTTGAATATGTTAGCCACCTTTCCGCGGCAGTGAGCTGTGTAAATCAAGTCCCCGGATGGAAGGTTGGCTTCCGTGATGGTCTGGGCTGTGCCACATTCTGTAGTTTCTTAAGGCCCTGGGCAGCGCAATTGCCATACCAGACCATTATGCACCCGGATAGTATGCTTTCAATGGTGCATCTGTAGAAGTTGGTGAGGGACCTTATGGACATGCCAAATTTCCTGAGCTGCTTGAGGAAAAGAGGCGTTGTTGTGCCTTCTTGACTGTCGCGTCTACGTGGGAAGTCCACGATAGGTCGTCAGTTATCATCACTTTGAGGAACTTGATGCTCTTCACCCTCTCAACCTCAGTTCCATTGATGTAGATGGGGGAGTGTTCTCCTCCTTTCTTTCTGAAGTCAATGATCAGTTCTTTAGTTTTACCAGTGTTGAAAGACAGATTCTTTTCATTACACCACATCATGCTTTCTATCTCCCTTTTGTAGTTTGACTCATTGTTGTTAGATATCTGTCACAGTACGGTGGTAAGGCAACCCAGGGCCAGGCTTACAGTTAATGGTAGGGCCATAAGGAGTGTTTTCGAACAGAGAAACCTAGGGGTGCAGGCACATAGTTCCTTGAAAATTGCATCACACGTAGGCAGGGCAGTGAAGATGATGTTCGGCATGCTTGCCTTCATTGGTCAGAGCATTGAGTACAGGAATTGGGACATCATGTTAAGATTGTACAAGACATTGGTAAGGCCACATTTGGAGGACTGCATACAATTCTGGTCAAAATAAAAACCAAAAAAGCTGCGGATGCTGTAAATCAGGGACAAAAATAGAAGTTGCTGGAAAAGCTCAGCAGGTGTGGCAGCATCTGTGAAGAAAAATCGGCGTTAACGTTTCAGGTCCGGTGACCCTTCCTTATAACTGATGGTAGCTAGGAAAGTGTTGGTTTATATGCAGAAGACAGAGTGGGGGAAGAAGGGGGTGGAGGAGGAGGTCAGAGGGGTGGCAATGGGTACCTGCCTGGGCCCCTGTTATGCTCGTCTTTTCATGGGTATGTGGAACACTCCTTCTTCCAGTCCTATTCTGGCCCCCACCCACAACTCTTTCTCTAATATAATCAACGATATCATCGGTGCTGCTTGCCTCTCTCGGCTGGAATTGGAAAAGTTCATCGATTTCGCTTCCAATTTCCACCATGCCCTCACGTTCACCTGGTATTTCTCTGACTCTCTCCTTCCCTTCCTTGACATCACTGTTTCTATTTCTGGGGATAGACTGGCCACAATTATCCACAATAAACTCACTGACTCCCACAGCTGCCAGGGCTATACATCCTCACACCCTGCTTCCTGTAAATACTCCATCCCATTCTTTCAGTTCATTTACCTCCATCGCATATGTTCTGATGAGGCCAACTTCAACAAGGGAGCCTCTGAAATGTCCACCTTTTTCCTCAACCGAGGATTCCCCAGCACCGTTGCCCACAGGGCCCTCAACCAGGTCCTCATTCCCTCTATACCATCCTGCAGCAGCAATAAGGTCCCCCTTGTCCTTACCTACCATTCCACCAGCATCCACATCCAGAAGATCACTGGCCTCCATTTCCATCACCTCCAGCAAGATGCCACCACCAGACACATATTCCCCTCCCTTGACTGCCTTCTGAGGTACCATTCCCTCCAGGACACTCTGGTCTACTCTTCCTTCATGCTCAACACCACTCCACGACCCCACGGCACCTTCCCCTTAGGTTTAGAGGAATCTGGGCCAAACGCAGACAAATAGGATTAGTTGAATTTAGGAAATCTGGTTGGCATGGAAGAGTTGGGCCGAAGGGTCTGTTTCCATGTTGTATGACTCTACTTGGTCTTGCATTGATGGTTTTTACATTTCTCGCCATCCTCTGGATCTATGCTATTCCCTACACTTCTATAGGCTCTTTCCTTAAGTTTTATAATAACTTTCACATATTTAAAGAGCAAAAGAAGTGACAACCAAATAAAACAGCCATAGTCGATAAAATGAGTATATATTGGTTCTCTATGAAGCTTTTTTGCACAACTCCCACTGTTCGCCTATAGACTTATCCTCTAACATTTCTCATTGGTTTGTTAGTTGTCAGTCTCTGTCACACCCCCTTAAATACAGCTTTGTCAAAACCTAAAATTTCAGTAACTCAGTGTTGCCCCTTTTCAAAGCCAAATTGAATTTGTTCCAATCATTATCTCAGTTAAATAAATGCTTCCTCTCTGTTAGCTTACAGACAAGGTTTGACTAGATCCAGTGAGTCCTCCCCTCTTGCTGACTCTGATATATATTGCTTAAGAAAAATATATTGAATGCTCTCAAGAAATATATTCCCCTTCTTACTATATCTATTCTGTTTTTTCTTTAAACCAATTGATTAGAACATTATTACCTCCATTAACATTTTGTTTTGTTTTGTCATAATCCTCGATATTGTCTGAATTTCTGTGCCCTAACAGTGTATGATGTTTGTCTGCATTTCCCATCATAGTTTAGATCCTCACCTGCTCCTCAATTCTACAAGTACGACAGAATATAACGACGATTCTGGGAGAAGATATTGAATCAGCTGGGGTGAGGTAACTACGTGTGTGCTGAAATTTCAAAATTACAATGGTGGGATCAAGCTGACAATGTGAGCCAGAGACATGGTAGACAAGAGTCAGGCCTCACACCACTCCATATTTTCAATATATTTTCAGCCCATTAAAAGTTTGTGAAATTTAGTCACGCTTTCAAGATTAAGTCGGTAGCAGATGGGAACCTCACGACATTCAGTTCATGTTCATTTAAGTGTGGTGTATCAATTTGTTTTGTGTAGGTATTTCTTAGGTAAATGGAAGTCATGTTTGAATGCTACAGTATAAGCAAGATTTTAGGAGAAGGCCAGCCTCAATGGAAGCCCAGGAATAGCAAGGAGAAATTACGGGTGAAATGGGGATGGGGTTTTCAGATAGGGAACTAGAAGAATGGAAGCAGACTTCAAGATTGGAGAGTGGGTTGGGTTGGGACATAGAAGTGTATAGTGAGAAGGCACTGGTGTGCTCGGTTTTGTCGGGGTGGCAGGAGAGTTGGGGGTGGGGGAAGCAGTAAGAGTAAATAAGGGAAGGCTGCTCATCCTAGGAGTGTCTGAGAGGAGTCCTTTAGCCAGCTGGCATATGATCCTCCTCTATCTAGGTGCTATTCTCAGAGGATAAGGTGCACTTGGAGTGGTCCCAGTGCCTCATCCCCCTTTTGCCATATGGAAGCTATGGCTAAAGCGAGATCAGGTCAGCATGCATATGGGCAGATTGCTCAACCTGGATCCCATGTCAGTGGCCAACTTTTCCATGTCTGAGACACGGCAGAGCTCATGGCCTGCAAGGATTCCTCAATGATCCATGCAGAACTCCTTTTTTTCAAAAACCACTGGAAACTCTGTCGTATGTTCCCCTACGCTCTGTCCAATTCCAGGAGCCTTTTTCTTGTGGCCACAAGCTCTAAAGGTCTGTCATCAGCATGGAGCTCAGAGGGACCTGTTCCCTAACTGTCCCCTTTATGTCTGTGACTTTGGCAGTCACAGTCTCATTCAGTTGCTGGAATACTTCTATACTGTGCTCACAAAGCCGGAGATGGAGAGGCAGGCGATCGTACATCCACTGGGTCACTGGTGTCATTTTCCCTGGAGGTGGAATCTTTGGTCTCCAGGAGTGGCTGAGCCCTTGGCTTTAAATTGCAGGGACCAGTAAACGAATACAAAAAGAAACACATTAAGATTCCATAGTCTCTGAGCACAGCACAATTCCCTATGTGATCCTGAATGCCCATATGGCTGCACCAGGTTGGATTTATTCTCACTTTAATTCCTTGCTACTCGAGCTTTGCTGTCAGCTACAGTTCAAGCACGATTTTTGTTTAGATTTAATTCAATCCCCTACTTTATGTGGATATATAATTAGAAGTCAAATGAGCCTGTTCAAAATTTAATTGACCCTAATAGTATCCTGCCAATGCCTTAATTTGGACAATGTGGACAGGGAGCAGGAGTGGGCTGCCATTACTTCTAAAAAAATGTTTTTAATTTGGGAGGAATGTTTGGAGGATACCTTTCACCCTTAACCCTATCCAGAGAAACCCTGCTCCTTCATCCCTTCCCTATGCATGGACCTTAAAATGCACTGATCCAACACATTTGCTCTCCCCCACCTAAAGTGGAAAAGCCCTCCCTGCTCAACGCACCCAAATTGCCAGGATCCAGGATTCCAACAGACTACTAAAGCTCTGGCATTGCTGCAGCTGCCAGCCAATTAGATTGTTTGGCAGTTCCAGCGGGTGGCACTTTATGGGTGTGGGGCAGGCGTTTTCTTTATCTATTGATTCACTCCTGAACAGTCCACACCCATAAATTCCTGCCTGTGGGATTAGATTTTAATGTGCAGTCAGGGGCTGAACATCTGTAGTAGCTTTTAACACAGTCACTGCATTTAAAATATGATTTCCAGGTTTCCTGACCAACTTAGAATCAGTGGAATCCACAAATAAGGTTTCAACAGAAGATAGGGCTTCAATCTTCCTAATATTTAAATGATGGAAGTTTCTGTTTATCCATTACAGGTTATCAGACAAACAGTTTAATAATTTAGAAACAATGGAGTAATAGAGAGTCAATTGTAAGGTCAGAGCTGGGTCCCATCAGTGTATATGTGAAAATATAATCAAGTTTCCGTTAAATATACATAAAACTCCTTTCCAGTTAAATTTCTTTCTTCTAGTAGTTCAGAACAATTCAATGTTTATTCAAGTTGCAACTTTAATCAAAGAATTGGCTGTTTCTGCATTTATCGCGAATAATAGTTAATACTATTAATTCCATGTATTCCTTATACCTGTTTTCCTACAACTAGTGTAGGTCATAGAAATAAGACTAAAATCATGTTGACCTTTCTGCAATTCACAGTCCTTATTAGCAAGGTTGTTCCACTGGAATTCCTCTTTATACTTGTATGGAACAACTTCAATTGTGGATCTTTTCATCCACTAAGTAACTCACTTCAGAAATGTGCACACTTGCCAGACATATTTATTTTAAGTGGTCAGAAGACCATCAGCAGCACACTACTGAATTTCCAAGCTACATTTCTGCTAGGCAAGGTGCCAAGTCAGTGGTGTGATGTTTGAAATTGATCTGTATATATTAGTTTACCAAGTCATGATTTATAAATGTTACAGCCTATCTCAGAAGGTACCGCAGATCTTTTAAGTGTCAGCACCTTCCTATCATCTTCAGCACTCTAACTTACTGCCTTGTTTCATTACCATTCTCTTCATGAAATGTTATTTATCAGTTTTTTATTCTTTTCCATTTCATCAGTTTAGTTTCTTGATCTTTTTCACATCACCTCCATACCCTGCCATACTTGTAGCTCACAAATGCCCCAATGTGATGAGTGACCTTTACAAATTCAGACTTCCTAATATACAAAGTATGCATTCACAGTTGCTCTTGCTAATTTAAATGCTTGAATCGTTTTTGCACACATCAAAAAACAGTAGCTCAGATTTCTGCAGTTTATAATTTGTAGTGTATAAATCTGAATTCAGCTATCTAATGCTTTCCATTCATTAGTAGTACACTTTTACACAACAATAATATATTTTGTCAATGGAGTGAGCTTTAAGCAGCACATTAAAGGAGGAGGGAAAGTGTGGTTAACAGAGTAAATTTTAAAACTTGGGAAGAAAAGGTCCAAATTATGGCTGAATGGTGGGGGGGGTGCGGTTTTGCTTCGATGACGACTGCACGCTCCACTCCACTACATGCCACTGTCCTCCACACTGCCCCAAGGGCATTCCCAATGCACATATTTTTAACAAGTACTGTAAACTGGATGAACCTTAATTTGGAATGCCAAAACAAATAAAAACAAATATATACTATACATTGCTACACAGACAATACTGAGACTGATGAGGAAGAAATCAAATCAGCAAAGATGGTTTCAGGCAGGAAAAGTTTAGAACAGGTCTTTATATCTTAATTTATTTCAATTTGTTGCATCAACAGGATTTATTTGTGTTTCATTCACAATTGAGAGACTAAGCAACAGACAATTTCAAGTTCTGGAAGGATGCACCAGCAAGCACGTTTGAAGGAGGTTCTAAAACATCTTGATTTAAAATCTGAAGGCTGTAATACTTATTTGAAGCAGCAAACGAATCTCAACATCCACACAAACTCACACCCAATCTTTAACCAAAGTCACAAATGATATTCTAAATGACTTTGACAAAGACGAACTTCTTCTTGTCCTTTTCTACCTGTCAGTAATATTCAACATAGTTGACCACAAATATTTGTCCAGTGCCTCTCCAATTTTATCCAGCGAGGTGGACATACTCTCTGGTTTCATTCGTAGCAATGGCTTTTCTTCCCATTCCCACACTATCACCTTTGATATCAACCAACAATCTAGCCCTTCCTATTTCTGAACCATATGTTGCCCCACAGCAACATTATTTGAAGGCACCTCATTGGATCAGTGTTTATTTTAACGGATCCTAAGAAATTCAGATAACCATGGAATTAAGGTGGAGGGTTATGGTGGGAGGACTTTCAAAACGATTTTTCACAGTGGTCAGTAGATGTATATTCCAATGATAAGGAAGAACTGTATGAAAAGAGACTCTGGGGTAGTTCCCGCAGATTGGAAAACAGCCAATGTGATGCCACTGTTTAAAAAAGGAAGTAGACAAAAAGCAGGTAACTATAGGCCAGTTAGCTTAACTTCAGTAGTGGGGAAAATGCTTGAATCTATTATTAAGGAAGAAATAGCAAGACATCTGGATATAAATTGTCCCACTAGGAACACCCAGCATGGGTTCATGAAGGGTAGGTCATGTTTAACTAATTTGGTGGAATTCTTTGAGGACATTACTTGCATGGTGGACAATGGGGAACCTGTGGATGTGGTGTATCTGGATTTCCAGAAGGCATTTGACTAGGTGCCACACTAAAGGCTGCTACATAAGATAAAGTTGCACGGTATTAAAGGTAATGTATTGGCATGGGTAGAGGATTGGTTGACCAGTAGAAAGCAAAGAGTAGGGGTAAATAGGTGTTTTTCTGGTTGGTGGTCAGTAGCTAGTGTGTGCCTCAGGAATCAGTGTTGGGACCGCAATTGTTTACAATTTACATAGACGATTTGGAGTTGGAGACTAAGTGTGGTGTGTCAAAATTTGCAGATGACACTAAGGTGAGTGGTAGAGCAAAGTGTGCAGAAGACACTGAAAGTCTGCAGAGGGATATAGATAGTCTAAGTGAGTGGGCAAAGGTCTGGCAGATGGAGTACAGTGTTGATAAGTGTGAGGTCATCCATTTTGGTAGGAATAACAGCAAAATGGACTATGTTTTAAATGGTAAAAAATTGCAGCACGCTGCTGTGCAGAAGGACTTGGGTGTCCCTGTGCATGAATCGCTAAAAGTAGGATTGCAGGTGCAGCAGGTAATTAAAAAGGCAAATGGAATTTTGTCTGCTATTGCTAGAGGGATGGAGTTTAAAAACAGGGAGGCTATGCTGCAGCTGGTGAGGCCACACTTGGAGTACTGTGTGCAGTTTTGGTCTCCTTACTTAAGAGATATACTAGCACTGGAGGGGGTGCAGAGGAGATTCACTCGGTTGATTCCAGAGTTGAGAGAGTTGGATTATGAGGACAGACTGAGTAGACTGGGATTATACTCAATGGAATTCAGAAGAATGAGGGGAGATCTCACAGAAACATATAAAAGATTATGAAGGGAATAGATAAGGTGGAGGCAGGGAGGTTGTTTCCACTAGCAGGTGAAACTAGGACTAGAGGACATCGCCTCAAAGTAAAGGGAAGCAGATGTAGGTCAGGAAGAACTTCTTCACCCAAAGGGTTGTGAATCTGTGGAATTCCCTGCCCAGTGAAGCGGTTGAAGCTACCTCGCTGAATGTTTTTAAGACAAGGCTAGATAAATTTTTGAACAGTAAAGGAATTAAGGGTTATGGTGAGTGGGCGGGTAAGTGGAGCTGAGTCTCAAAAAGATCAGCCATGATCTTATTAAATGGCGGGGCAGGCTCAAGGAGCCAGATGGCCTACTCCTGCTCCTAGTTCTTATGTTCTTATATGGGATAGTTCCTTACCAGCGTATCTGCATAGGAAAATGAACAGTCCCAGCAAGCCATTACAAGCACCATCTGGAAAATAGAGTTCACTCTCCTTGAAATATACAAGTTACAAAAGGAAACGTGGGTACATAACAGTCAGTAAGAAGGACACAATATAAAACTATAATTTAACAACACAATTTAGATCTTCAAGTTTTAGTACTTTGATTCATGGATATCCAAAAAAAAAAATTAACAGAAATCAACATCGGCTGGATTGCCACAAACTAACTCTCCCCTCGTCAGCAATAAGTTGGCCAATGCAGCAACTCCGTCTGGACTATACTGGAAGGCTCTCCCAGACCAGTCCAAGCAGCGAAATGCATCTTCAGCAATCCTATAATTTGCTCCACCATGACCTTGGTCACAGCACATGCACCAACTTAGTGAAGGTGCTGCTTCAGCTGAATGAGGACGCTTTACAACAAAAAGACAGTATATGATGCGTTCTGACCCCCTTCCCATCCCAGACCTGCAACCATTTCAATGTTCATTGCATTCAATAGACTCCCATTGCCATATGTGCAGCAGCGATGTGTCCCTTGTCCCACAGCAGGTCTGCAAGTTCCACAAGTGATAGGCACCTTGGCCAGCATTCATCTCCTTTAAAGTTATTGCACTAATTTCTGCATCACCGAGACGACAATGTTGCTTTAGTTAGCATAACGCCATGATACAATCTGCCTTTGATGGATAAGCACATTTCCTTGCATATGGGCAAAGAAATATTTGCAAATTAAGTAAAGCTAGAATTTGCTTTGAAACAGCTGCTTCATGTATTTCCCCTGCAATGTCCTAATGTCCAACAGATGTGGCTTCTATGCTTTCACCCATCAAACTGACTCTGTCCTCATCCATTCTGGAAAACCCACTTCCCTGTTGCATTTCGTACGTAGAGGATGGCAAGTCATGGCAGAGAACACAGCTTGTTGTGACACCATCAGCACTAGGCTCCACTTCGTTGTCAGGTAACTTTACCCCCTCCCCCTCATTCTCCTGTGACAGCCCATTTTCACCCATTGCACTCCCTCTCCACAGTGTGGGGCACATCTTCACGTAAAACTGTCCTCCCTGCCCATGAGACCCATATTTCACCTAACGATGCCCACCCCAGTCCTCTATGCTTCCTCTACGGTTGTGGTCATTGCCAATAACTGTCCCTTCCAGGACCTACTGTGCCCTTTGATGCTGTGCCACATACCCAACCCGCCACATACAGCTTGTGTTTCCCCTGTCACCATCCTTGTTCCCTCCCACCACCACAAATGCCTCTGCTTTTCTCCCCAAGCCTTGTCTCCTCCACATCTTTTGGCTGTGATTTCCCTGCTGCCCTTACAGTTACCCCCCTCCCCCTTTACACCTTCCTTAACAATCAACAGACTGACCCCTAGGACAGTATTCACGCACCACCCAAACCTTTGACCCAACTCAACAAGCAGCCCTGGACATGACTGACCAGGCACTCAACTGCCATCTTTGCAGCTCCCTGACTGATGCTACATGTTTTCTCTGACTGCTACTGAATGGAACATTCCCTGTTCTATGCGATGTAGTCAGAAAGATACTCTGACAATTAGTGACCGAGACTGTCAAAAGCCCTTGTCCAAACCCGTGGCCTGTGTGCAGACTGTGCCCCTGACTAACGGTACCAGGCCACCTTAGCCGACAGCAGCCCTTCCTGACTGGACTGACTGAGGCCTAGTTCTTACCCAGTTCCAACATGGCCATTCTGTTGAATAAACGTACAATGTGTTTCCTGCTTGGACAACTGAGACATACTATAAATGTTAAACTGACGTCCTGGAATGTCATACAGCAAGATATTCTGCAACCAGCCTCTTCCTCCTCCACTGGACACATTCCTAATGACAAGAGCCTGTCATGCATCTGTGCAAAACAGTACTGAGAGTCTTTGGCACTGGCCGTGGTCCCAGTGTGCTAACAGGCATTTAATGACAAGGCAAGGCATAGTAGCTGATTTTAGTGCCTGACTGCAATCATAAGCGAGTGCTAAGAGAGCAAGCGAACAGCTCTGAGATATTCTGAGGAAGGGTCACTGGACCTGAAACGTTAACTCTGTTTCTTAGTTCACAGATGCTACCAGACCTGCTGAGCTTTTCCAGCAGCTTTGTTCTTGTAGCTTTGAGATGCAGCCTAGTCCAATCTGAGAGCTGGGTGCTGTCTCTGCATGCAAAGTCCTATTGCAGCCTTTCAATGTTAATTGCCAATGCCCCCTACACTGCAAGTCTGTACGACCGGAGAGGCCTGCAAATGGATCAGAGATGTTACATCTCACTTATGAGAGATTGGCATCTAACATTTGGTGATGTCTATGAGAGAGGTACATACAGCTGGTGCCTTTTTTCCTATTTGGTGCTGGGCAACATGAAGGCTCCTCACAGCCAGTAGGGAGCTGAAGTTGCCAGGTATCTGCTCTGATTTCCAAGTCAAGATTTTTCAACATCCAGCTTGTTCGGTGTGTTTGGTAAGATAAGAATCTGCATATTAATGAGGCAAGATGCTTTCTCAATAAGCATTAATAAATGTGTTTAACAAGCTGTAATCCCACTTAATTGGCAAATCACTGTTGCTGAGTAAGAAACTGATTGTGCCACTTGGCAAATGCATAAAATATACAGCAAGTAGCTTCTGAAGTTGGGATAGGCCTCACTAGGCTTCTTGTCCAATTGTGCCACATATCTCAGCATAACCCACTTTGCTCCAATAAGAATCCATGTTTAGTATTTACAAATTGCTTTATACATATTGCCCCCATTTGCTTTTATTTTACTTCATATTTTAAGCATTTCTTTTGTGTCATTTTCCTCTTTTAAAGTTGTTCTTACAATTCCACGCTTGAATGGCTATTAATTTTTAATTCAAGCTCTGAAAACAAAATGTTTCACTTCTCCTGTAAAAGGGAATGAAGCATGATCACTTCAATGTTAAAAGCAATTTGCCAGCACAGTTTACTCTTTCTGACTGAGCAAGCACAAGTTTTTAAATGTTCTATATTAAGCTGCAGCCATAGCAGGGGAGAGCAGACATCAATGTAAATAATGATCAGAGCCTCCCAGAAGCATGAGAAGCTGAGGTCTAAACACACAAAAAAAAAATCAAGGTGATTAGTAGGATGATTAATAGAAGGGACAATATTTTCTCTCTTTCATGAAGAAGGATCCATCTATCAGCAAAAGGAATCATTATGTGAAATAATCATTTGATATTTACTAAGGCCAATAAACATAAAATGATAATCTTTGCTAATGGCATGAGCAGTGATAGCTGAACTCAGTACTTGTTATTAAACTATGCAGTTGGATAAATAAATTAGTTCCTTGTTTTGATTTTAAAGTCAACTACAATAACGCTAGTCTACTTGCCTTACTGTGTCATAGATGGTTCACACCATTGGTTGAACAACTGAACATGAAAATACATTAATCTTGTTCCGAGAAATTAGAATATACACACATTTGACTTTAGAATCACCAGAATCATAGAATCACTACAGTGTGGAAGCAGGCCATTCAGCCCATCATGTCCATACTGACCCTCTAAACAGCATTCTACCCAGACCCTTCCCCCTGCCCTACCCCTGCATATCCCATGGCTTAACCCACCTAGCCTGCACATCCCTGGCCAATATGGGACAATCAGTAAGGCCAATCCACCTAACCGGCACATAATTGGACTGTGGGGGGAAACTGGAGCACGAGGAGGAAAACCACGCACATACAGGGAGAATGTGCAAACTTTAGACAGATTGTTGCCCAAGGGTGGAATTGAACCCAGGTCCCTGGCGCTGCGAGGCAGCAGTGCTAATCCCTGAGCCACTGTGCCACCCACCATAAATTTCTATTTACACCAGAACTGCTGTCTTAACTTGCCAACTGCTAATATTTTATTGCGTTTAACTCTTTTTTAGGAATAATTTCACTGCATTTATATTAGACAATCTGTTCAACAGTAAAGTGATGGAAGGGGTCATTAATAGAGCTATCACACAGCACCTGCTCAGCAATAACCTGCTCAGTGACACCTATGTGGGTTCCGCCAGGGCCACTCAGCTCCTGACCTCATTACAGCCCAGGTTCAAAACCGCTAAATTCCAGGGGGTAGGTGAGAGTGACAGCCATTGACATCAAGGTTGCATTTGACAGTGTGGCATCAAGGAGCCCTGGCAAAACTGGAATTGATGGGTATTGAGGGCAAACTCTTCAGTGGTTGGCGTTATACTTGACACAAAGGATGATGGTCATGGTTGTTGGAAGTCAGTCATCTCAACTCTCGGACATCACTTCAGGAGTTCCTTAGGATAGTGTTCTAGACCCAACCATATTCAGCAGCTTCATCAATGACCTTCCCTCCATCATAAGGTCAGAAGTGAAGATGTTCACTGATGACTGCACAATGTTCTGCACCATTTGCAACTCCTCAGATACTGAAGCAGTCCATGTTCAAATGCAACAAGATCTGGACAATATCCAGGCTTGGGCTGACAAGATTCGCGCCACACAAATGCCAGGCTACGATCACTGCCAATAAAAAGACATTCTGACCACAGCCCCTTGACATTCAATGGTGTTACCATCACTGAATCTCCCACTATCAACATCCTGGGGGTTATCATTGACCAGAAACTCAGCTGGACTCATGACATAAACAAACACAGTGGTCACAAGAGCAGGTCGGAGGCTAGGAATACTGCAGCGAGTAACTCACCTCCTGACTCCCCGAAGCCTGTCTACCATCTACAAAAGCCAAGTCAGGAGTATGATGGAATACTTCCCACTTGCCTGGATGAGTGCAGACATCCACTCCCTCCACCACTGACACTCAGTAGCAGCAGTGTATATTATCAACAAGGTGCACTGTAGAAATTCACCAAAGATCCTTAGACAGTATCTTCCAAACCCACGACCACTTCCACCTAGAAGGACAAGGGCACCAGCTATATGGGAACACCACCACCTTCAAATTCCCCTCCAACCAACTTACCATCCTGTCTTGGAAATATATTCCTTCACTTTCATTGGGTCAAAATCCTGGAATTCTCCCCCTAATGGCATTGTGGGTCAACCCACAGCAGGTAGACTGCAGAGTTTCAAGAAGGCAGCTCACCACCACCTTTTCAAAGGCA
This sequence comes from Rhincodon typus, assembly GCF_021869965.1. Taxonomy (NCBI): domain Eukaryota; kingdom Metazoa; phylum Chordata; class Chondrichthyes; order Orectolobiformes; family Rhincodontidae; genus Rhincodon; species Rhincodon typus. The sequence continues at coordinate 35,009,371 of NC_063343.1, read as the reverse complement.
ACTAGGAATGAGCGATAAATGCTGGCCAGCCAGCGAAGCACACACTCCATAAATGAATAAGTAAGTTAAAAAAAATACTCCAATGATCAAACCTTGTTCTTAGAAATATTTATAACAGGTGTGTGTGTGTTATATAGTATGTATGAAATCATCTCAAAAATATTTGAATACACCTAAATTACCCAATAATAATCAGGATCTTTAAATTGTTACATGCTGTATGTCACTAACCAAACTAATGGAATTGGAATTATTTTGCATGAGAAGGAAACATGTGAATCCAACATTGACACATTTATGTTACCATCTATTCTCCCTTATCAGAAACTTCACTGTTGAGTATCTGCTCTTCCACACTGCATTATTTTCTATTGATGGAATTTTGTTAAGTAAAATGATGTTCTGACTTTAGCAGCAGCTTTGCTACAATTCTTTCACACACTTAACTCGTTTTTCCTATGGACAATTCTATTTCACATTACCAACTAACTATTGAGAGAACATTATAGCACATTTTGAATGAACTGTTTGAGATTATTCAAGCTGTAAGACTTTAAAATTTCACTTACTCATATTACTTATATTAGATAGTCCCTAATGTATTATTCATCACGAGTTTCCAATCTTATACTGCTGACCTGCTTTCTGTCAGCATCACCTTTACTTTATACTAAATCCCTTCTATTGCCATTTTCAGAGCATCATGCACAGGCATATTTACTTATTTACTTGCAAAGATAAAAAATTCCTACAAAATTTCTAAAATTTGCACTAAATAATAGTCCAGTAGTCAGCTATTATACAAAGTTTATCAGGAAATCAACTTCATATTAGCAGCACGCGTCACTCAGTTATTTTTACATTGTGTCTAGTGAACGGTGACGCTAACAGGAATCAACTGACCAAGGTAAAGAAAAGAAACTTTGAATCAACCACTACTGATGTTCAACTTACAATTTATAACAGTCCATTAACTTTTTACAGAGTAACATGCAAAATTTGTGAAACAGCTTTGATCACGTTACTGCATAGTAATTAGTTTAAGTGTAGTTGACAAAGTTAATAGAACAGAATGAAAATGTCATCTGTAAGACTTTAAGCTCCTTCATTTTAACCAAATGCTATTAGTCTTTAATATTTCTTCATCAAAAATCTGATTTATTTTTAGCTGTCTTTCCAAAGCTCTGTGTTGTTGAACCATTGCGATTTATTCAGAACGCGTGATGAATTGTAATTCTCACTCACTCTTTCAGGAATATTCAGTGAAATATATTTTTCTCCTTGATAATGAGGTCTCATATCAGACTCAGCTTGAACTGTATCACCTGGCCTCTCAGCAGGCTCCTGGTAGGGAGAACTCCTTAGTCAAGTAGGGGATCCCAGTGGAACTGGCTGCCCCCAGCCCAAGGGGTAACACCAGGACAATCTTCACCCCACCCCCATGTCAATTTGGGTTGTTAGACCTAGCTTCATTACATGATCTTAACCCATTGAAGTTTTGTTTTATATCACTGCATTAGGAAAAATCAAATCAATAGCAATGAATTCTAAAAGTCTGACTGAGTTATGTATTTGTTTGAGTTACATAAATATTGATTATGTTACAAAATTGACTAATTAGCTATATAATGCAGAAGTCAGAATTCTCAGTAAATCAGTGATTCATTGTAGTGCAGAAATATAGTTGTCATACAAAGGCATTGCGAACTCCAGCAACCCTTGCAAGTTGAACCAGTGGAAATGAACAGATGTTGGATATAACAAATAGGGTCCTGTTTACTGCTGCACAGGTTTCTTATTAATTTGAAGTTGTAACTTAAATTAAAATCAAATTACTAACAGTCAGAGCTAACAATTATTCCGCTTTGGCTCTGACTGCAAGATGGTGCTGTGGATAGAAAGGGGTTAAAATTGAGTTTCATAAAGCCTTGGTACATAGAAACAATAGAAATCCCTAGTGGTAAAATCTCATTCTGAGGAACAAAGACTTTCTCCACATGTGTGAAATACCAAAACCAGAGGGGCCAGAGGAGACTCTTGCATTGACTGTGACCACACCTTGATCAGAAAGCACAACTGAAAGTAAAGCCATCATCAGAGGCTTGTTTGGTATAATTTTATTTTCCAAAATAACTATCTGGAATTAGTAACCAAACATTGTTGCCTTAATTGATTTAATCTTTTCAGGACAAGAATTAAAGGTAAATTCACCTTCACCCTATTGGCAAGGCCTACCCTTCCTTCCCAAAGAAACTTACTGATATATATCCTCATGCTTGAGCTGCAAGCTCCAATAAGAACTGGCACTGGCACTCTAATAGCAGCAACAACTCTACAGGACTGGCCTCCACCCAATTGAGGCAACCACCTATTGACAAATTGTGACTCCAGGACTGCATTCTGCTTTTGTTCTGTTGGTAGCACTACAGCCACTGTTGAAATATTTAGACATGTGTCTGAACGGATGTTAATTAAAGATAGAGCAAAGAGAACTGAAGATTATGACTGAAGTTAACCATAATCTTTCCAATAATTTGACAATGAGAGAACCCCCAACATCAAAACTGTACCAGATTAGTGAAACATTACTTACAGATTTATTGGAACCATTTACTACAATACAAAGTAACTAAATCTAAACATTTTTCATGTTTTAAACCCACAAAACCATGTACAAAATAATTGTTAATATAATTATTCCAGTTTATATATTAATCCTCCTGCGTAATATGGCTGTTGCAGTGACATCTGTTATACGTATTACCCACAAATGCAACTGTAACTCAGGGATCAGGATGATTGTGAAGGCTATTGCACAGAGCTGGAGACAATATTAGAACAAAAATGCGAATGCCTCAACATTTTATTCATCTGAATGATTTACAAATGCTTTGTTTCATATGTGGGAATGGCATTAGGTACATTACTCACTCAGAGAGCTGGTACAGATACAACAAGCTGAATCGTCTCCTCTAGAGCAATTGAGGAAGTACTGGGAGCTGAAGGATCAGGGCCTCAAGGAATCTATTTACTCAATCTCACCAAGTGAAGGAAAGGATTGATGCTCGTGGTGTGAGGAAGTTAAAACACAAAAGAGGAGGACTTGTGTCAGTTGTATTACAAATACAGTTTGTTTTATGCTTGTGTTTAAACATTCATTTTTATTTAAATTTCAAGAGCAGGCATGTTGGATGCTCATGACAAGGAGACTTGATATTTCCCCTGAATCATTAATCTTTGCATGAATATAGCCAGTTTTTCAACGCTGAGTTTTTGGTGAAGAAACTGTTTAACTGCTTCACTATCAAATACAACTGGCCTTTGAAGCAACTTCCCACAATGCCATTTAAATTACTAACACGAACAGGTAGGGAACTAATTATTTTTATTCTTTTAATTTTATAATTTTAAAATAATTTTTAAAACTGTTACAAAATTATTAACCTTACTGAAAAAATTCTTGGATTTTGGGGATCGGAGAAATCCACCTTGTTACTTGGACTTTTGGTTTTATTAACACTGATTCCTGAGGCATCTATCCACAGGTATCTCCTTGTCTTCATGTGGAAGCCTTGGTACCAGTAACATGTCTTTGCATGTACAGCAAAGGAACTACTTCTATTTCTGCCTTTCCCTTTTTGTCTCTTTATCTCTTGACTCTTCTTATTCCCCTCTTGGATACCTTCCTTAACAAATGTCAATTTTTCAGTACCCATCATTTTTCTGTGCTTCTGTCACCATTCGAGATTTGACTCCCTTAAATAATTCTAAAGTTTCCCCTAAAAAGGCCCACTGAGACTTGGTGCTGCCTTCTAAGAAACAGCTACTTCAATTGCCCCAACACATTCTTCCACCGTCCTTTCTAATATGTTTGGCTGCCAGTGTCATCTCACTACTATCCTTCCCATTACTGTCATGATTCCAGCAGTGCTCTATTGGCTCTGCCAATGGATCGGCTATCATTGTCACCCTTCACATCTCTTGTTATGATCCCAGATGACAGTAGTACTGGACAAGTCAGATCACAAAGTGAAATCTGGATTGATAGACCGTATGTTTTATCTTTGCAGTTTGGTTAACATGGTGGTCTGTCATTGAACATATTCACAAGAGCCTACCACCATACCTTTTAACAAAATAATATTAAAGTTTATGATGCACAAAAGGAAACAAACTATTTTATACAATATAGACTATGTGAAATAGCCTTAATACAAATATCAAGAATAAAGGAATTTACCTTCAACAACGTTACAGATAGACAAACCTTAACGAAGAGTCACCTTGTTCACATTTTAAAGTGAACTTGGTCCCTTTCTCACAAACACCGCATTTATTCAATGCTGCCTTCATTATTTAATGTCTCTTCACGAGACCCTTAAATTGCTTACACAGATCCCTTACATCTCAACTTGTTTCATTAAAACTCGTGCATTCAACAGCCTTTCTGATACTTTAAGGCCACCTGTTTCTGGAACATTTCTCTTACAAATTTATAAGCAACTCAGGACTTCTTTTCTTCAGCCCTGACTGTTTTGGAGATTACCAAAGTGTACTACAGCTCTCATAGGCTCTGTAGGGATACTACAGCTCTCTCTGAAAGAAACCCATACAAAAACTGGCTTTCTGGTTGGTTCTTTAGAAAGAAACAAACTATTTCTGTCTCTGAGATAGCAAGACAGTAATGCTGGAGTCAGAGATAACACAGTGTGGAGCTTTTCTGAAGAAGTGTCCCGACCTGAAATGTCAGCTTTCCTGCTCCTCTGATGCTGTCTGGCCTGCTGTGTTCCTCCAGCTCCACACTGTGTTATTTCTGCCTGTCTCCTTCTGGCACAGGACTTCTTGCTGTTTAGCAATAACTCAATTTGTTGTCTCCCTCTACCTTTATTTTCTAAGCACTGAACTATTCACTTCTAGCTTTATTAATGATACATTTAAATACTCATAAGCAACCCAATACCACACTCAGAACTCAAAGTTTAAAATGAAACTAATCCTATTTTCTCCCTCATAACAACAGAAATACAAATCAAACCCAAAGCTATACATGGTTCTGTCCATTTTCCAACTCAAGTTTACAAATATCATTGACCCTCACACACCTTCCAGATTATATGTTCATTTGTGAATAAAGTCCTTGCCATCTATGAGCTTATGGTGAACAATCATCTTGACATTGGCCTTAATGGAGACATGGCTCAACTAATGAAGCTTCCACACCTGGCAACACATTCCACCACTTGCCTCAAGTAAACGACAGTCAGTCTTTGGGTGTGAATAGTTCATGTTCTTGAGTTGGTTTGCAAATTGGTTTGTACACATCAGAACAAAATACAGGACAAGATAAAGGAGCCATTCGTAAATACAAGAAACGTTTTTAGGTTAGATATTTAAAATTACACCTTGTATGAGAAAGAATTTGTAAGTATAAGCGTTCGTAAGTCGAATGTTTGTAAATCCGGGACCCCCTGTATTGTGGCGCCTCTAACTCACCCCTGCATCTGCCTTTTACTCCTCTGGCAACATCTCCTCTTGTCTCTTTTCCTTCATCATACCTCTGATTTAAAATCCTTGTTCTGCACCACTTATTCCAAGTTTCTCACTAAGAAAATTTTTGTTTTCCTCCCTCAGCCTCTCACCGAATAACTTCTTATCCCTCATCCAGAGAATCCCTACAGTATGGAAACAGGCCATTCAGCCCAACAAGTCTACACAGACCTTCCGAAGAGCATCCCACCCAGACTCATCCCCCCTACCCTCTGCCTATAACCCTGCCTTTCCCATGGCTAATCCACCTAGCCTGCACATCCCTGGACACTATGGGCAACTTAGCCTTGCCAATCCACCTCACCTGCACATCTTTGGACTGTGGGAGGAAACTGGAGCAACTGGTAGAAACCCATACATACAGAGAATGTGCAAACTCCACACAGAGAGTCACCCAAGGGTGGAACTGAACCCAGGTCTCTGGCGCTGTGAGGCAGTAGTGCTAACCACTGTACCACCATGCCACCTTGATTTCAAGCTCCATCTCAGCTCTTCTTGCTCTCTCTCCGATCAGTTACCATCCTCCTTCTCTCCCTAAATATCTGCATTTAAATTCTCTATTGTACTATTTCCAACCTTTCTTTCATCTCCCAAGACCTTGAACCCATTGTCATTTCCCAAATCTGTGTCCATTCTTCCTACAATTCTTTAGTTAAATCTCTCCAAACACGTTTTTGGCCAGGCCATAGTCTTAAAATTGCAATTGTCAAAATCATAAATTACATTGTATGACAGTGACAGTCATTCTTCTTGACTTACCTGCACCTTATTGTGTTCTTTTTCATCTGTCTACTGCTTTCTTTACTAATTACAACATCACCCTCCTCTAATGCTTCCCTGTTGTATTCCAGCTGCATGGTACTGCCTTAACTTGGTCTGATTCTTGTTTATTGGATTGCTGTCAGAAAATCATTCATAATAGATCTTACCCCAGCACTGTTGTTTTTGAAATTCCTCAGCGATCTGTCCTTGGCATCCTTTCTGCTTTTCAAAGACATGTTCCTCCTTGATGACATCTTCTACAAACACAGATTCCAGATACATGCAAACGACTTGGTACAATTTCACCAGAAGCACTTTCAGCCCTTGGATGTCTCTGGTTTGCCACATTGTCTGATTATTGGATATCAGACAAACTGAAATTTCCTCCAAATAAGTCTGTCTCTAACTGAAGTCATTGTATGCGGTTCCCATGACCATATTTCCATCCATTGCAATGAATAAGCTCACAGAACCAAATTTGTATTTGACTCTGAAATGAAAATTTCTGACACATCTTCCCAAACATCAATACTGCTTCTCACCTCTGTATTGTTGCTTGACTCAGACATCACCTTATCTCATCTACTACTGAAATCCTCAATGTATTTGTTGTTTCAATAAATGACTGTTCCTATGCTCTCCTGGCAAGCCTTCCATTGCCTGTGTCCACCTTTACCTCCACCCGTAACACGCACACACCAACATAAAAGTCTACAGTTAACAGCCAGGTTTTGTCAGGCTTAGGATTGTCATTGGGCTCGCAGTGTAGAGTGCTTCTGCATACTGGAATTTGGCCTGTTCTTTGCAGGTTTCAACTTTAAAAGAAAAGGTGACAGCCATTCTCAGCTTCATCCCTTGAGGGGAAATGGGCTGATTAGATTCAACCTGCCTGGTTTATAATCTGAACAAAGCTTGACAGTCAACTGTTATTTATTGTATAACTGGTGCATTGTCCATTACGATGCCTCAATCAACCAGAGTCCAGTTGCCAACCAATCAGAACTCTCTTTTCATACAGTATAAATGCTGTTTTCCCTTTACTTTGGTATTTCTTGTGAACTGTCCTGATGAGTGCAAGCTGCAAAGCTTCAATAAAAAAATGCCTTTTCAGCAATATTCAAATCAAGATCTTTGTTTAAAACTCCATCAATGGCCTTGTTGCTCCCTGTCTCTGTAGCCTCTTGCAGCCCTCCAAAGTAACCCTTTGAGCTATTCAAATTTTGGCCTTTTACACATCCCTGATTTTAGCAGCTCCAAGATTGACAGCTAGCTTTCAGCTGCCATGCTCCTAATCCCTACAATACCTTCCCTAAGGATCTCTGCTTTACTCTAAGATGCTTCTTAACATCTACATTTAATCAAAGCTTTGGCCTTCTGTCCTGTTATTTCTAACAGTGGCTGTTTATTGATATTGCTATTAAATGGGTCAAGACATTCTACATATCTATATGTAGAAGTTACTGATTTGCAGAAAGAATCTGGAATATCACATAAGTAAATTGCATTGCAAAAAAGTGATCTGTATTCACGGTGATTAAGTGAAGATTTCTCCTTAATGTACAACTCAGTTCTTTGTTATTTAGCTCTTTTAGCTCACAAGGAATGGACATTAAATGCTGGCACAGCCTGTGACACACCCATATCCCATGAATGATAAAAAAATGTAATTTCATGTTGTGACCTCAGATCTACACAGTGCAGATGTCTGGAGATTACTTTGGAAAAAGGGTGATTGCAAAATTATCTAAAGGCACTGAGACATCACAATCAAAAGATTGCATATGTCTGCAGCATTCAAAGGCAGATTTTGCTTTGCCATAGCAGTTTGTGATGCTGAATGGAAAACAAGTATCAAATTTGCACGTTGACAGGAATAAGATAGTGGCTAGGAAGCTGACTAAGACACAACCGAGGATTCATTGGCGGGCGGATGCAAATTAAGGCTAGAAAAGGATTGTAAGTCTTTGTTTTCTGACAATGCAAAGGCTAGTTTATGAAGGCTGCCTTTTTCAACGTGCGCAAGATCAAAAGTTTATAAGATGGCCTGAATGGTACCAATTAGTTAACTTTTCTTAATCAAAAGAGCAAACATCAGAGAATGTGATACTCTGATCATTTGAATTGCAAACGTTCTAATGTTCATAAATTAATCTGCTGGGGAAAATGAAGTTTATCTGTCGATTCCACAAATCGATTTTTATACCTATCATGTATTTGCTTTTGACTCATTACAATGTGTAAGCATTGCAGAAGTTCAGTTCAACCAGAGATGGATGAAAGTGGACAACAGGGCAGTTAATTTCCACGACAACAAGGCGCAGGGCTGGATGAACACAGCAGGCCAAGCAGCATCATAGGAGCAGAGAGGCTGACGTTTCGGGCCTAGACCCCATTTGTTTTCCTGCCTATGTACTTCAAGGGAACAGCCGCACAGATCCTGCAAAAAAAAAAATCACCCAAAGAGAAATGGGAATGGTGAATTCAAATAATTCTTACTGCACTGACAAAAGGCAGAGATCGAGTTGCCTGCCTGCATTTACAGAAATAGATGGTGGTTTGGATAGATTTACAAAAGAAAGTAGACTAAGAAAAGGATATTCAACACATCAATTTTGTATAAATATGGATGATACATTTGGAAACAGTTGTTCAAAACAGGCAAAAGAATTTTGTTTTTAAAATGTATTTGCAAATATTATAGCAGGGAAGTATCAGAATTATCAGCATTATATTGTCCCAGTGAAGATAATAACATTATTGTTTCCATGTCTTTGCTTCAAACAGAGAAAACAATAGCTTTGAGAACAATGCATGGATTTTCTCATGTGGGTGGTGTGAAGATGTTGTCAACATGTGATCTATCTTAAATCATCATAACTTGTACTAAGCTTACATGATGTGGAGATGCCGGTGTTAGACTGGGGTGGACAACGTCTGAAATCAGACGACACCAGGTTATAGTCCAGCAGGTTTATTCAAAATCCTCCAACTCAACTGCTTCATCCTTGACTACAATGTATTCACCTTCAATAACCAGTTCTTTATCCAGACACACAGAACAGCCATGGGGAAAAAATTTGCACACCAAAATGCCAACATTTTCATGCACAAGTTCAACCAAGACTTCTTTACCGCGCAGGACCTCCAACCAATGCTATACACCAGATACATTGACAACACTTTCTTGCTTTGGACTCATGATGAGGAATCACTAAAACGACTACATAGCGATATCAACAAGTTTCATCCCATCATCAGGCTTACCATGGACTACTCTTCAGAAACCAGTCTCAGTTCTTGGACACATGCATTTCCATCAGGGATGGACACCTCAGTACCTCATTCTACCGCAAGACCAGAGATAATCTCACAATGCTGCACTTCTCTAGCCTCCACCGTAAACATATTAAAGAAGCCATCCCCTGCAGACAACCCTAAAGATTTTGAAGGACACCCTCATAAGGACAGGATATGATGCTCCACTCATCAATCGCTAGTTCTGACGTACCACAGCAAAAAACTGCGACCTCCTCAGAAGACAGACACAGGATATGACCAATAGTTTAGCCTTCGTTGTCTAGTACCTCACTGGAGCGGAAAGACTACACCATGTTCTTCGCAGCCTTGAACATGTCATCAATGATGACGAGCATCTCACCAAGATCATTCTTACACCTCCACTTCTTGCCTTCAAACTGCCAAACCTTAAACAGATCATCGTTCGCAACAAACTACCCAGCCTTCAGGACAACAACGACCACTACACCACACAACCCTGCCAATGGCAACCTCTGCAAGACATGTCAGATCATCAACATGAACACTACCATCACATGTGGGAAAAATCACCCACCAAGTACACTACACATACTCATGTGACTCAGTCAATGTTGTACATCTCATACACTACAGGTAAGGATGCCATGCGGTGTGGTATGTTGGCGAGACCACGCAGACACTATGACAATAGATGAATGGACACCGCTCAACAATTGCCAGACAGGAATGTTCCCTCCCAGTTAGGGAACATTTAGTGGTCAAGGACATCCAGCCTCCGTTCTTCGGATTAGCATCCTCCAAGGCGGACTTTGAGATACACAACAATGCAGAATTGCTGAGCAGAAACTGACAGCCAAGTTCCGTACCTGCGAAGACGGTCTCAACTGTGAACTTGTGTTCATGTCACACTACATGTGACCCCACCACACTGTTCTGTATCTGTAAAATCTTCCTTCATAAATTGCTATGATCTCTCTACCTTAATTAATTTGTACAGTTTTGGATTCTTATTACTTTGGTTGGACCCTCGGCATGTGACTCCTGTACCTATCATGTTATTCCAGTCATTTGGTTTGTCTCCAGCACCACCTTATTTTTAATTTTTTATAATTATCTCTCTGCCTCATTTAATTGGATTAATAGATCATCCCTTCACTTATTATTCAGCTATTGACACTTTACTCACACTGTCTGACACTTTTGATCCCCTGCAGAGACTTATCATTTGTACATGGTTGAGTGGAGTGTCATGATCTTTTGATCTCTCTGCCTATAAATTCCATATCTGTGTGCTTCTCTCTCACTTCACCTAACAAAGGGGCTACGTTCCGTAAACTTACATGTTAAAGATCAATTCATTCTCAATTTCCCTTATGGCCTTCACTCTAAGTATGTTCTGCCACATTAGCAGAATAGTTAAACCAAATTTGGGTACAAGTGACGTCATTGGTTGAGATTAGGCTTGTGGACTATGCAATTTAGATCTCAGGCAATCTCAGCTTCAGATCAAATCAAGTTAAGGAACTCTCATAATCACCATCTACCCTGAACCTGAATCAGGTGGTAAGGGAGCCAAATCAAGGAAGTAAACTAATTATATTCCCAACAACCTATTGTACATATTCCTTTAATGATGGTACTGGGAGGAGTGACCAATGTATAGTCCTTATTCAAGCAAAATTTCACCCTCATAATAACGTTGTCCTCAATCATGCCACAGTGTCAAAGCAGACCAAGGCCAGATCTAGCAACTCAAATTGGTATCCAAGAGGTGTCCGGACTAGTATATTATTAAAATGGAAAGAGTCTGCAGAACTGCAGTATTGAGTTTGGCAAATGGGGAATGATGTAGAAAAATGTAAATTTGTCCACCTTTAGCATGAAGAATAAAAAAAATGTTTAAATGGGATGAAATTACAGAACACTGTGGTACAAATGTATCTGGGTGTACACCTACATGAATCACAAAAGGTTAGTATGCAGGTACAGCAAATGGAATGCTGTCGTTTCTGAAGGAGAGCATAATTTAATAGGCAGAAATTGATGGAGAAACTCAGCAAGTCTGGCAGCATCTGTGGACAGAATGCTGGATTAATATTTCAGGTCCAATGATTCTTCTTCAGAACAGAAAAAGGGTCACTGGACCAGTGATGCTAATTCAGCATTTTCTCTGCAGATACTGCCAAACCTGCTGAGTTTCTCCAGTAAATTCTGTGTTTGTTTCAGATTTCCAGCATCCACAATTCTTTTATTTTCATAATTTAAAAGCGATATTTTTCTTCAGTTATAACTATTACTCAGTATCTATTCTGATATTAAAAAGTTACACTTTTTGCAGGAAAAATCTGATTTTCTTTAATATCCAAACAAAAAAAAATCACAAAACTACTAAATCTAGAATAAAATTTTAGCAACTACCCTTAACCAGAAAAAGGATTCAATATATTTTACTTTGCAGATACCAAGCTCATGTTTATCAAATCACATTAAAAAATTGTGAACTATGAACTTTGTGTACATAGCCCCTATTAAGTACCAGTGTAACAATGCTTGTGTTTATCATGGAACCTCATTTCTTTTGTAAGTGAATAAAACTGACAGTATAATTAGAAATTTGTAAATGGATTTAACAACATTTCTTTCCCCAGTGTGATATACACAGAAGTGGTTACATTCATAACACTTTGCTGCATACAGCCTCCACATTTCAGAAGTAGTTCATGTAAAGTGTCTTGGCTTTTTTCTTAATTTGTTCTTGGAATGAGATTTGAAAATGCTGAACTTGTAACACAAAAGGCACCACATTCAACATTTTAAACAAAAACTGTAACTACAATGTACATGCAAAAGCTAGAAATGATTCCAGAGTATTCAGTAACTCAAGGGATTTTTGTTATGATCAAAGGTCCAACGTTATCTCTAGTTTCTAAATTGTGTTTCTCATGAGATCCATCACAGTAAGGGAACTGCAAAAGACAGTCAGAGATCATTAGTCAGAATTGAAAAGTATACCTTCCCCAGGTTAAGACTACACAGAATTAACAAAATATATTGCAAGTTCATTTTAGTATTTACTGAAGATACGCAAGTCACAAAGCACAAAACTTCTCCCATGCAAACAAAGGAAACATAACATTTGCCCTTTTACCTCCTCCCCCCTCACTGTCCAATGTCCCAAACACACTTTCCAGGAGACGCAGTGATTTATTTGTACGTCTGTCAATCCAGTTACGAGATTCGCTGTTCAGAATGCAGCTTGCTCTACACTGGGGAGACCAAACAAAAACTGGGTGACCACTTTGTGGAACAGTTCTGCAAGCATGACTCTGAACTTCTCGTTGCTTGCCATTTCAATACTCTACCTTGCACACATTTTTTGGCTTGCTCCAGTGTTCCAGTGAAGCCCAATTTAAGCTGGAGTAGCAGCACTTCATTTTCTATTTTACTTTACACTTTCACACACAGGAACTTTATATCCTTCTGGATTCAACATTGAATTTCAGATCATTAGATCTATCCTCCATTTTGCTGAACCATTTATTTTTCTCTGTTCCCACTGTCTTGTTTCCATAATTTTAACTTTTGAAGTTGACCAGAGATTCTGCTGTCAACATTCACTCTGGATCTACACTTTGTCCCGTCTCTATAACATATTACCATTCCCATTGCCTTTTGCTCCATTACACCTTTGATCTTTGATTTGCCTGTCTCCTAATCTTTCCTTGATCATCCCTTCTGTTGCAATTGCTCCTTCCCCCTTTCTCAACAGAAAAATAAGTGTTTTAATTTCTCCTCAGTTCCAATGGAGACCTACATTAGGCTCAAAACACTAACTTTATTTTTCTCTAAGTAGATGCCAGACCTGAAATTCTTCAGAACTTCATTTGTGTTTCAGATCTCCAGCATCTGCAATATTTTGCTTTTGTTTTAGTTTTTAATTCATTGTCACCTCTCTTTCATGAATGCCAAGCTTGAAAAAGTTCTGCTCCTCTGTATGACAAGATTTTGTCTTTTTCACTTTCATTGCTTTCCATTTCCCTCCTTGTCTTTGATGTTTACCAAAACTTACTTTCATAGTCACTAAGGAAGGAGCTGTGGCCATATCCTGCTCTGATTTACCCCATGTGGATTTTAATTAAAGTTCCATCCTTCATGTTTTGAATCTACCCCAAGATGTACAATATTATTTGGGCTGTTCTCTCTGCATCCCAAGATCCAATTTCAGTGCTAGGTGTCACCACGTACACAGGATCAAACTCACTCCACGAGTGCCAGCTTACCCTATATTAAAGCTATCCCTGTCCCCTGTTCCATTTTATTGTTCACCTCATCTATCTTGACAGGAAATCTCTCTCTCTTCCTTTCAAGTGTTAAGGAACACAAATTTCAATAACGTATGAGGACCAAGACTTCTCTGGATTCTTCCTCCCCTCCCCTTTCCTCTGATTCCATTTCTTCTTCTAAACACTTCTCATTGTGTATTCACTATATTTTAACCTGCTGTCTGCTTAACAATCCATGCTTAGCAAAGGATTAAGGTTTATCCCCTCATGGGCCTTCACCAATTAAATTTTGGGTGCAGCATTCTATTGAATTCTTCTCTTGCTGCCTTCAACTCTGTGGCCACTTCTTGGGGCTGGTGCCCCCTCCCCGCTCAACCAACACTTTCACTCATTTCTAATACTCTGTTCACCTGGACTCCTCCCTCTGGCATCTTACCCATTCTTGATCTTTTCATCAAGAGCTGTTGGCATGTTCAAGGCCACGTTAATTTCTCCACCCCACTCAACTACATTAATCTCTATCCCTCTGAACTCACTGCACTCTGTTCTCTCGTATCTAACCCTGATTTTGTTATTAAACTTGCTGACAAATGTGATGTCACCATTCTGGGATACAGATTTCAAACTTGAGGAGCCCAAGTGCCAAATCCAATACAAAGTTTCCTATCTCCCTCAGACCATGACTCCACCACCACACATCAAGTCACTGCTTCCAGAAACGTGACTGGCCTGAAATCTTCCCCCCACAGCATCTGACCTCATAGAACCCCCAAACTCAAACAGCTCACTTTTACCTGCTTCTCAAAATCCACAAACAGGACTACCCTCAGACCCATTGTTTCAACCTTATACTGTCTCACTGAGCTTATTTATTCCTATCCTGACTACTTTTTCCTTCCTTATCTAGTCTCTTTCCACCTATATTTGTGACTCTTCTGAACATGCCATTTCAACTATTTCCAATTTCCTGACCTTACTGCCCCCTCTTTGCTACAGGTCTAATCCGTCTATGCCTCAGAATTCTCCCACCAGGATGATCTAATGGTTCTCCTACTTTGACTGGAGGCCTGAGCAGGCTGAGTTTGCATGGCTGAGTTTGTTCTCTCATTGAACAATCTATCCCTTACTCGTCAGGTTTCCTCCAGATAAAGTGTGTAGCTATGTAGAACATTCTTTGTTCCAGTCCTACAGTCAGAACTTTCGACACCACCAGCATCTACATTCAAATGATCATCTTAATTACATCCTCCACCTTGAACACTATGCCAAATACAACCTGTCCGTGACTTCCTCTGTCAGCATTCTGAAGGAAACATTTCCTTTATATCCATCAACAACTCATTCACTCCCATGGCACCTTCCCATGCAACTGAATGAGGTGCAATGGCTGTCGTTTTACCTCCTCTTTTCAGTCCAATGGTCCAAACATTCCTTTCAGGTGAAGCAGCAAATGATTTGTACTTACTTCAATCTATTCTACTGTACTCATTGCTTGCAATGAAGTCTCCTAAACAATAGCAAGACCAAATGCAGATTGGGTGAGTACTTTGTAGAACACTTACAGCCTGCAAGCATAACCGAAATCATCCAGTTCTTTGCCAATTAAATGCGCCATTTTGCTCTTATTTCTGTTCCAGGCCTGCTGTCGTGTTAATGAATCCCAAGGCAAGCTTCAGGAACACCTCATTTCCACTTAAGACACTGTATAGCCTGCTGGACTCAACATTAGCATTCAAAAAATTTAGAATCTGAACTCTTCATTTTGTTTTTTTTTCTTTCCCACAGTGTGCACCTTGGTTTCATTTTTTGCTCTTGGTTGGAGCTGACCAGGATTCTGCTTTTAATAAAAACCGAAAGAACTGCTGATGCTGCAAATCAGGAACAAAAACAAAGTTGCTGGAAAAGCTCAGCAGGTCTGTCAGTATCTGTGAAGGAAAAACAAAGAGTTAACGTTTCGGGTCCAGTGACTCTTATTTACAACATAAGTAGAAATATTATTTTATCAGTTCTTAGGAAGGGTCATCAGACCTGAAACGTTAACTCTGAAGGAAGAAACAGAGTTAACATTTCGGCTCCGGTGACCCTTCCTAAGAACTGATAAAATTATATTTCTATTTATGTTGTAAATAAGAGTCACTGGACCCGAAACGTTAACTCTGTTTTTTATCCTTCACAGGTGCTGCCAGACCTGCTGAGCTTTTCCAGCAACTTCTGTTTTTGTTCTGCTTTTAATACTTAGTTTAAATCTCTGCTTTGTCTCTTCTCCACAAGCGTTATCACTTCCTTTGCCTTTTGTTCTAAAACATCTTTGATCTCCGATCTCCTGCACGTTTTAACATTATCTTGACCTTCCCTTCTGTTCCATTTGAAGCCCTCTTCTCAAAATTAAAACAAAAATCTATCACATTCCCACTTCACTCCCATTCCCAAGAGCCAATTCAAACTTGGTTTCTTATCCACAGATGCTGCCAGGCCTGATGAGTTTCTTCAACATTTTTTTGTTTCAGAACTCCAGCATCCTCAGTACTTTGCATTTATATACGATACAGAATGTTTGCCTTTTGTCTAAAATCTTCTCTTACTTTGCCAGGCTATTTTGTTTTATTCGCTCTCCAACTTCACAATCTAATTTGTCAGGCTTACACGAATGGTTTCTAATCAATTACTGGGAGTACTCCAAGAATGATAAATCTGTTTCTCCTATTATGACATGCCATACCTAATGCTGTAAGTCACTCATGTATAATATTATCACATTTCAGCATCATAATCCCATTTGCAATAGATCCACCATTAAGATTATGTAAATTTTCAAGAAATTCAAATCCATCAATTTTAGTGATCAGCCTTGATTTGAGCGCAATAGTCATGTGAGGGGCAGTGAATTTGCAGCCTGAGAGGTTAGTTTGACAGAGTTAATGTTTCTAGTCAAATAAAATATTTTCAAAATAGCACCTGAGAAGTAGTAGTTGGAGATATAACATGATCCAGGTATTGTGTGTTAGATAAAGAGCTGTTTCTTGCATCCTGTTCAACAGTGTAAAGCAACATTAGAAGAGCTTTCTCCTGGTCTAAATTGTATTCAGATCTGGAATTATTTTAAATTTGTAGCTAGTTAACAGTAATTGAGAGAAAAAAAAATGCTTGAATCTTAAGGTACTGGAGGAAGCTTTAGTCATGTGTAACAAATCCCCTGCTCCAATCTCTCCCACGTCTTGCTGATCCTGTTCCTCAGAGGGCATCACTTCAACCACTTTCTCTGCCTGTTCAAGAGTCACTTGCCTTTGCTGGATCATGTTACAAAGCGTATAGCACATCACAATATACAACAAAATCTTGCAGGTGTGTATTACAGAATCGCCCGAGTGGTTTAGGTAACAAAAGGGTACTTCGACCAGGGAAATGATCTTCTGACAAGAATTTTCGTCAAACAGATGGCTGTTATTTCAATGCCTTAGGAGTGCAGCTGTGGCAGACATACAGGGAGAAGGAGGCATCATCTTAGAGGGTAGTCACTGTCCCCTGAAATGTATGAGTGGAACGTAAGAGTGGAGAATATATGTGTCAATGACAGATTCCAGGAAAGTACGCACAAAGATGAAAGTAGTTTTTAAATTGTGGTCCAGCTGTATATTCATAACGGTAGACCTTTCCATTGAAGTTGCTCGACCTATCACTGGGTGCTCTAATGATCACATGGATGCAGTCATTGATGCCCCCCTATTTGTGGGAATCAGACAATTGCAGCAGATCCAGGTGCATTCAGAATCTGGAAGTACCCAGTGAGAAATTTTATTTAAACTCTAACCTTCACATAGAGGCAATCTGTAACCATAGTGATGCAATTGCATACAGCCAACTGTGAAATGCCAGAGCTCCACGGCTAAACCTCAAAATTATTTAAAGGTGAAGAAATTCAAGTCCATGGTTACCTTGACAACTTGCGGCAGGAAGCAGCTATGACTGGAGAGCTCTGAACTCTTCATAGACAAGGGCACAGATGTCTGCAACCAGTTGGAGAATCACAGTTGCCTTCAGCACTGTTGTTCTGACATGCTGTACTTGCATCTTTTCTGATATATCCTGTGCTCTGGGTAGAGTCTCTTCTCCTCTGTGGTTCTGCATGACTGATGCTGGGCGATCCTTCCTCACCTAGCATGTTGTTGTTGCAATGCTTCAACAGCTTCTGTGCATGATGAAACAAGTCCAAAATCAGGTGCACTGCATGTTGCTCGGGCAACATCCAAGCAGCTTGGTACAATGCCCAACTGCCCAGAGACTACCAATTGTCTTCACACCCCAAGGTTGCAGCATGATGAGCTTTGGCAGCTTTTCAGTACATGCAATGAGATGTTTCAGCCAGTTTAAATAATACACAAAATTTTCCAAATACTATCCTTGCCTATCGACACAATTCTGCTACACACGTCTCCACTCAACTGAGAGTGATTGCTGAGGGCTCACAATTCTCAGTCATCTAGGTCCTGGAAAATTACATGGCAGCTAATTTTGGGGCCAAGTATTGTGACTGCAAACAGCTAAATTTGAATGACTGCAATTTGGTCTGTCTCCACAACCTTTTCTGCCCTGTGCAGATTTACTGCCACTAGAAACAGAGGTGGGACCTGCTGGCCATCTTATTCAGCTGTCACTGTTATTTTTGCCAGCTGCCATCGGGACGGGAAACTGCAGCCCAAGTGTCGAGTCGCCATGGATGAGGCATCAGCTATTGCTTAGGTCTGTGAGAAGCATAGGAACTAATTGAAGAATTAAAGAAACAAGGTTTAACATTCTAAATGTAAAAGATAATGAGGTAATGATTAATCTGTTTAGTATGAAAGGAGTTCATTTTACTAAACCTCTAAATGCAGAGTTTGAATGAGGCTGCACGCAGACAGAAACAATCAGTCGGACATAACTGGATGTCTTTCATTCATCATTGATTTAAATGAAGAAATAGAAATAGAAAACACAAACGCTGAAGGAGTCAAGATAATGAACAATTTAAAAAAGTGAACTATACGGTCACGCATACAGCACTGAAAGAACAAAAACAAAGTTGCTGGAAAAGCTCAGCAGGTCTGGCTGCATCTGTGAAGGAAAAAAACAGAGTTAATGTTTTGGGTCTGGTGACCCTTCCTCAGAACAGCACTGAAAGAAGACAATCTTATAACAGAACTTCCAGTAACAAGTGGCAATGGTAAGGGAGAACACTAAGTGAGGTAACTCAAGTGGTTGGGCTGGGACCTCCAGGAGCAGGCAGTGATGGTGAGTGAGAGAAGGCAGCTTGAGCAGCTGACTGAACTCTTTCTGGACAACATGTGTCTTTTGGGAAAGGAAGGCTGATGGGAAGGAGGAGCAAAGGATTCCTCAACTCAATTTAAATTGCATGCCTAGTTCCATATAAATATTTCCTTCCTTAACCTTAATTTCCTTTAATGTTTGTAATGACCCAATGCCAGTGGAATAATCCCTTCTTCATGATATTTGAGCCATCCATGTGTTCAAATCTCATGTTGTATTTTGATGATAGCTTTATTAGAAATGCACAAGTCCAGGCTGTTGGCAAACATTTAAGTTAATGAAAAGTTACAACTGTTCAAAGGCAGAGTTTTGGAAATGTCCAAGATAGCAACATGACAATTTTTGTAAAAATCAAATAAAAGATAATAATACAAAAATTATAACTCTGCTATGAATGCTATAAATTTGAAATATTAACCAAAAATGTTGTAAATACTGAGATCAGGCAGCATTTCCAGAGAAAAATGTTAACATTCTCCCTTCAATTGACACTCCTTAATTCAATGGTATCTCAAACATTTTTTGTTTTTACGTTAAGCCAAAAATTACATTTATTAATGCAAGCAAGCCAAAACTTTGAAGGTACTAAATTATTTGAGATGGTGAACATTGAATTTTAATAAACCTATAATATTACTACTTCATTACCAAATTTTACCAAAAATTGTGATCTTTGAAAAATATCTGGTACTGGGAATACTGAAGTTCCTACTGATGTTCTCATTTAATGGCTGCTGACCAAACTGAGACAACTTGTGGCAGGAACCAGCTATGACTGGAGAGCTCTGAACTCCTCATTGACAAGCACAATTGCACGGAGACGCTACCCAAAATGGTCTCAGTTTGCATGTGCATGTCACACCTGCACAGTATCTCTAACAATTCTGCCAGTGGTGTCATTCTGTCCTACTCACTCAAATCTATTGTGCTTATTCGAGCAAAACCATGTTTTTTTTTTACTGGCAGGGTGTTTCACGGAGCTTTCTGCATGTGCAAAGTGAAACACAGGCTTTAAAGAATAAAAATTTCACTTCAAGTAATAATATGACACAGTACTACTAATTTATCTATTGGAAAAAAACATCATCAGCAGACACACAAAATACTCTGCCCAAATTTTGAAGAATAAAACAAACTAAAAAATAAACTAAAATATTAGCCCCAAGTTAAAAACACAAAGAATTGATGACAGCTGGTAATTTTCTAATCCAATCTCCTTTTTATAATTTCATATTATAAAAGGTTGGTATAATAAGTATAAAGAAAAGGAAAGAACTTGCACTGATAAAGCACTCTTCACAACTTTCGAAAGGCAAAGAGATAGTTGTATTTGAAGTGTAGCCATTTCAAGTAGGTTTAAAATATCATGCTCCAAATGCAAGCTCCTTCTGCATTGCATATATGGAATGTCAACACAGTTTTCAATCTGTAGAATCATAATGATTTTATTAAAATCACCCATGTTATCAGAAGAAATATCGGCACAAGTTGATATTAAAACATTAAAAACTTCTAAGGCCCAAA
>NC_063343.1:34977828-34988172 GCF_021869965.1 Rhincodon typus | reverse complement strand
AGATCACACTGACACTAATGATTGTGGGTAAATTGAAAATTAAGTTACCTTCAGACATTAGCTTGGTTGACTAGCTGCATTAAATTCGATCCAATTGATTAACAAATACAAAACACATTGAAATTAAATGAAAGGCAGATAGCATGCAAAAGAATTAACGTTCATTTATATAGCACCTATTGTAACTTCAGGACATCCCAAAACATTTTAGATAATTAAGTGCTTTTGAAATACTTGAAGTAATGTTGCCTGAAGTAACATACATTTAACACAGTAAAGAACATCTTATATGGGGAATTAGAGAGGCACATAAGTTTAGGGAGGAGCTCATGTAATTGAAGGCACACTTGCCAATTGTAATCAAAATCAGAAACACAAAAGAGGCCAAAATTAGTGGAGTACAGAGATTTCAGCAGGATGTAGGCATTACAGAGATATAAAGGGATAAGGAAGTGAAACCATTGGAAAACAAGGATTAAAATGTTAAAGTCCAAGTGTGGCCAGACCACAAACCAAAGTAAGTCAGTGAGCACAGAGATGATAGGTGGGAATGTTCAGTTAGAACAAAGCCCAACAAAATTCAATTTGAGAGAAACCAGAAGAGTATTGTGTATATTGGATCAGTTACTTCAAGATCAATTCCCAACTTTTGTTTCGGAATGTAGTAATTTCGTTGCTATTCATCTTCCACCACCACCAAAATTAAAGTTATTTTTGTTGAATAAGGAAATGACAAAAAGTAATGGCACTGCATATTGACTTGACCTTTCTGTATTAGAAGCCCTTATTACAAATTTGAAAATAGGCATTTAATTGCAAACCAGCATGATACAAGATATTTACAGAACTGCAAACAATATTTAATGTTTCAGGAGAGCATAACCATGGGAAAAAACATGTCAGATCCTAACACCCTGGAAATGTTGTTCGCTAGAGCTGTAGCAACCCTATCAAAAAGTAGTAGCCATTTTTATGGACACAGCATTCATCCTGAGCTCAAGGGCTATTTTATTGCTGGCTTCTGACTGATTACCACTCGTAATATTGCATTCACTAATTAGCATTGAATTAAAAACAATATGAAAGCAAAAATGAGAAACCTAAATTTTACAGTACTTATTTTATTTGTATACAGAATTGCTACAGACGAGACACCATATTGCTGATGCATATAATTTGTTCCATTTTCTTTTGCTGTTTTTGCTTTAAACATACCAAACGAATCTTAAGACCAGTTTACAACACTGAAATTAATTACATAACTAGAAAAAAAAACTATATCCATATATTTTGTGTGTTTCTTTGCAAATCATTTGCTTTGCTACCTCTCACAATATCTGGAAGGCATTTTCTGAATTAACATATATTAAAAAAAATCAGTGCTCAAGCTGACACAAAACAGCCAAGGGCCCTTAAACAGTGATTATTTTGAAGTAGTTTGAATCCTTTCCATAAAGCTAAATGTTCTTGCACATTATCATGATTCACCCTGAAACAATACTGACTCATTGAAAAATGTACATACTTAGAATTGTGGCTTTACAACAATCATTTTATTTCTCTCTTCTTTGTCTTATGAGGACTTTAAAAACTTTATTGTGATTCCTGGGAAACAAACAGATTTCACTATATTTTGGTATCCAATACATTATTCAATAAGCATAACAAAAGAAGTATACATTTTAGACATGGCACAGCAATAGTATTGGGCTCATCACAGGTTAATTGTTTCTGGACCCTGGCTCTTGTCAGTACTAATTTTTACCAGTTCAGCTTAGCAATCATTTGCAACGGCTGCCAGAAAGAGATCTGTTTTTATTTTAAACATACCAAACAAAGATGATTGATGTCACCCATTGAGACTCCTTGCGGGTACAACTTTTCTTGGGAGGTGGATCAAAACAGGCAACTTTCCACTCTGCCCAGTATTCTAATCCATTTGCTATTGGTTATTTTGTGCTACCTTCCAAAAAGGATTCTCTTAATCCAACCCCACCAGTGTTTCAAAAAGATGATGTTTACTGATATCAGTGCTTTTTCATAAAGAAATTTT
Source organism: Rhincodon typus (assembly GCF_021869965.1). NCBI lineage: Eukaryota > Metazoa > Chordata > Chondrichthyes > Orectolobiformes > Rhincodontidae > Rhincodon > Rhincodon typus. The sequence goes on along the minus strand of NC_063343.1, from coordinate 34,986,119 downwards.
TGACTCTAGTTCTTAAAAAGCATTAGTGCATGCATTAATGGGTGTGTTTACAGCATGCACACTTGTTCACACTTCCTGTTTACATTGCTTGGCTTCCACCAGGCTGAAATTTCAGCTGTCCTGTATGAGAGAGAGAACTGTGCATGTCTGAATAGACAAAAGTCCACAGTTCTCCCATAAGAATTAGTAATTTGACTGTCAAGAAAGTAAGGAGGGGAAACTCTCTCTAAACTTTGCAACTGAGGTAAATTGGTTTACAATGCCCCCAGGGGATTCCCTGCACTGAATTTACACTCCACAGGCAGCAAGTGTGAGACTACTTGTTAAATCCACTTGGTTGAAGAGTCAGATTGGACCCTGACTCTGGACTTAAACACAAACTGGAAGCTCCTTGAAGCTTAAAACAGGTCACATAGATCCTACATTTGGTGTGTGAACACAGATTAAATAAAATTAAATAATTTTATTTAAAATTATGTTTTGAGTCTGTGTTTTGTCACATACTTTTTTATGTGGAGAGGACTGGCAATACAGTAGAGGGTCAGTGCTCAATTTGATGGGGTTGTGAGTTTAAGTTGTGAGTATTCTTATAGCCAAGGTGGGCACCATTTGTTTCAAAGTACTGTAGTTCTTTCCCCTTTCAACATAAGTTGTATACATATAAATACCATTCTCTCTGTTAATCATTCAACAAAATGCAATTTATCTGAGAGGAAAGGTATTTACTTGCTGACAAATGCTTTTGCCCCTCCTCTCAAGTGTAGTGCCTTGATTCCTTTAGTCATCTTTAAAAGGTTTCTGTAATATGCTGTGTCACTAAAATGACATGCTTTTGTGATTCAACAGCCGTTATGTTTGAAAGATTTCACAAACAAGGGATTCCAATGATTCACCATGCCTAGATATCACTGGGGCACTGATTTTCTTTGGCAGGCAATTAAAATAAGGGTCTTAAGTGTATCATTGTACCAGAAGCAACATAAAAATTTGCTAGCTTATGAAAAGCTAACCTCCCTAAAGAGCATTTCCAGAAATCAGTCTGCTCATCATAAGGGATGCCAAGTGCCACATGCAAGATTATGAGCTGCAAATTGAAATCTGACACACACAAAAGAAACACTAATATTCTACACAAAACAGCCAAAAACAGCCAAATCATTACAAAATGCACCATGCAATAGGTGTGAAGCTGGTGATTTTACATGAAAACCAGTGGCTTAATGACCACCACGGAAGTGATATTATTTCAGCAATTTACAAAAATGTCTATAAACAAAATTATGAAAATTATATTCTAATGTCTACTTAAGTGTCCAAGACTACAATGTCAAGAGTGCCATGATACAACGATCAACTCAATGACAGCTGGGGAAATATGCATTAAAATATAGAATAAAGGTAGACTGGAAAAGGCATGTAATTTAACCATTGTGCTATGTCTAGAACAGTGTGTTCAGTCAACTAGTCTTAAAAGATATCTGTAAAATTAACTTTCTAAACACTCCTAGCACTTTCCAATTTACGCAACAGACATCAACATCAAACAAATAAAATCTGATTGTCCATACTGTGCCCATTTTGACTTGGTACTGCATTTTACAGATTTATTGTAATAGCACTGACACATTGTACAATGACTAAAGATATTCATTCTTACAACATAAAATTCACCTCCATAAAAATTGGAATGAAAGTTGCAGAAAGAGTTTTGGTTCTAAGAAAACACAGGGTGCGTCCATTTACTTCAGCCAACAATGTTTGCCTGAGACAATACAAGCAAGCAGACACATTGCACTTAATGACACAACTCTGGGAATTGCGTGCTCACATCTACTGGAACCACCGAAATGCTGCTCCTGAAGGAAGAATCACTTTCTGAAAACAGAAGGAAATGGAAATCATTACTTAATATAACAAGTAATCAGTAGTAACTGTTAATAGTCTATATGGAATATCCCTAGCATGGTAAAGTAGGATTCAGTTATGCTCAATACCTTAAGAACAAGTGTTTTTCTTAACAAAATTAGACTTGACTACACTATTTCGAATAACCACCCAGATTATAAAAGAGGTACATAGGAAACCTTAGCCCAGAATGGGCAGCAAAGAAAAATCACTCACTTTTCCAGTGTCATATTTGCTACTGTCAAATAGATTTCTCCTCAGCATCACATTTTCCACCTATATTCTAAAAAAAAGACTGCACAAATCACTTTCTTTCACATGCACCAGAGAAAAAAAATGCTGTTTCTACACATTTGGTGCAGCATATTTTGTTTAGGGTTGTGATTTTTTTTAAAAAAAATCTGTATTAAAATGTATATGTCTAGTCATAAGGCTATACAGTGCACAGTGGGCCTTCTATCCAATTAAAGCCACAATGATTCTACTTGTCCCTAGTTGTTCATCAGTTGCACTGTGAAGATCTGCATTGATTTGCTTGTTGCTAATGTCCCAGAGTATGAAATCAGACAGTGGATCAGTCCTTCATTCAACTTGCATTCCTTCTTTCTGAAAACCAGCCATTAAAATGGAAAAAAAAAAATCGATGATTGTTAGCTAAAAAATGGAATTTTGCAACCACCAATGAAAATACCCTGCAATAATCTTTTCTATTTTGTGTCTCCCAGTCTTGTTCCCTGTTTTCTTTCTCTCAGAAAGCTGTGTCTTTATATCAGGGAGAAACATGAAGATTGAAGATAGGAGCCCTGCACCCTGTCTTAATATAGTAATTTTTCCTTTAAGAGCTTAGTCAGTGGGTGTCTGCAGTTGAGGAAGAAATCACAGTTGAGCTTACCAACCCTCTCCAAAGCTAATAATTATACATGCACACTTGAATCTGAAGTCACGAGTAAGAATCCAGGCTAATTTTCCCTTCTTCATCCGAGGAAGGCCACCTAACCACAGTAGAACAGCTAACTCATCACAGTACGAGAAAAAGCAGCTGTAACTTATTTTTAAAATCATTTGGGCATAATAATCCTCGTTAGTTGTCATCTATGCATATGTAATAAGATATATTCTAATAGGGGACCCAAAAATTTGAAATAAATTATTCAACTATCAAACACACTCGCAATCCACAGTGATGTTGTAAAATGATAAATTCACGCAGCAAATTAAAATGAATTATAAAAGCAAGAACAGCAATGAGTAATCAACTTCGTTTCTTCTAATGAGGTGTTCTTCACATTTTAATGGTAGTTATGCAACAACAACGTTGTACTCACCCAAGTAATAATCTGTCAAGGTGATCCCTTGAGAGGGGACGAAACTACACTGGTGAAGACATTTATATTCTGTGATGGACACTAAATTCTAGGGCTAAATTGTTCGAAATCAGTAATGTTTATCTAAATATACCATTTAAAGTGCATTAAAACACTGTGCTGGAGGTCACTGTGTGATACTGGTATCGCTTTGGTCAAGGGTAAAGCCAGAACCTTGGCAGTCTCGCCTTCAATTGCTTTAATAGGAAGTCTGCTCAACAGCACAGTAAGGTTATCAATTGTTATCTGTAAACTGGAAGACAGTAGGGGCTGCAGATGCTGGAAGCTAGAGTCAATAAATGTGGAGCTGGAAAAGCATAGCCGTTCAGACGGCATCCCAGGAGCAGGGAAGTCAGCGTTTCGGGCCGAAGCCCTGCTCCTCGGATGCTGACTGACCTGCTGCACTTTTCCAGCTCCACATTTTCTGTTACCTGTAAACTGTGTGTTGAAATAGATTGGTCTATTTCTTCCGCTCTGCTGAATAATGAATTGATACATTGAGGCTGAATCCAGATTATCAATAACAGATTTTACTATCAGACAGTACTTGAGCCTTAGCTGTAACATTATACTCATTTTCTGAAATGCTGCCTTCTGAATCTACTAAACGCACATTTAAAAGTCAAACATTTAGTCAAATATATCCAATGTATCATTAAAAACATTCTATTACGAATTTATTCATGCCGCACCATTCTCACCATAAATATAACAGTTTATCCAATTGGAAACTGCATGAAAACCACTCACTGTTATTAAGAGCCTTCATCACCATTTTTACCACTAATTTCTGGAAAGGCCTATTATGAAAATACTATTCAAACTCAGAAAAGTTGCCCACAAAAGGAAAGTTCTTAAAAGTATCTGATGCTTATGTATTGCTGCATGAACTTTTATATTTTCCCTTCTAATTGCAGTATAAAAGATATTAAAGATACAGTTAGCAATGCAATAACACTCTTGGGGCATGGTTGTGCAACACTGTGAACAACATTACTTCTCCAATATAATGAAACAAAATATAATTTAATTTAAGCCTGATCTGAATAAATTTCACATAACATAAATTTCAGGATGCTAAAGATATCAGCTGGCAAGCAATGCTCATTAAAAATGTTTTCTTCCCAATTTTGCCCTCCCCATCTTGAAATAGATGAGTCCCAAGGGTTCTACAAGGGCAGACGTCTCTTTGTCCTTAGCAACTTGTCCAAGTGACCATTATTTCTGCATGTATTTTAATAGTGAATGCTTATCGATTATTCAATCATGAGATGTACCAAAGCAGATCTTAATCTTACTTAAAATCTACCCACATGCAATCCCATCAGAGGTTTGAGTTCCTGCATTTAAACAAGGCTGTTGTAGTTACCAGCAGCACACTCATCAGTCAATTCTGCACAGATCAGGAATTGTTTTCAGTTTCCTTGCCTCAGGTACTCAATGTGTTACTGGCAGAGCCTAACAATGATGTTTTTAACATGAGGTATAGGGGGCGAAGAAAATGTTCAAACAAAACTACTACTATGAAAACAATTAGAAATAAACTTAGAGACCAACAAACTGTAAATAGAATCTGATTCTGGAGGGAAAACTAGAGATTGAAGGTATGCTTTGTGAAAATGAATAACTTTCTAAGAATGCATAATGCAATTTACATTTTAGACAGTTATATATGAAAATTTGTATCCTTACAATAGTACATGGTAGTGCTCAGAAAGGCTTTAAACTCAGTTATCAATAAAATTCAGTTGCTTCTCATGACAATTGTTTTATTTTCAATGACGTATTTCACAACAACTGATGGTTTATTTTTGAAGAAGTCATATCAGACTCAAAACATTAACTCTGATTCTGTCGCCACAAATACTGTCAAACTAGCTGAATTTTTTCAGCCCTTGCTGTTTATTTCAAATCTCCAGCATCGATTTTTTTTTGCCTTTAACTGAGTTTCATCCTTCTTTAACATATCTACAGTTGGGTTCAACAGTACAAATTTTGGATATAATTATTAGCCTTTTTTTTCACTGCCATATTAGAAACACTACAATATTTGAGTTTGAAACAAGCAAGTGCTCAATTATAAAATACAGTAATTTCTGAATGCACAGCACTAAGTAAATATTATAGGATTTCCCATTGATATAATCTATACATATTGGTCAGAAGAATTTTTCAGTCTATATTTACGTTTACTATTAGTCCAATGTCAAAATTACACTTAAAGAGTATTTCTTTTTGTTTTAAAAATCTGATTGAGCGTGGCATAATTTATGTGATTCTACAACTCCCAGTAAATTCCTACCAACAGTGATAAGGACCTGGTCATTTCATAGTTTGGAGTGTTTTGTCAGTGTATTTTACCCTAAGCTAATCAAAACAGTGCAAAAGATTGCAGAAGATCAAGCACAAATTGTTTTCGTGTAAATAGCTTCTGCAATATTTTTCAATGGTTTAAAAATCATTGCACCAGACGCCAACCTTGTCCTCAAAACTGGCCATGCTTTCAAACTGAATTCATCACAATTGCTAATTTCTGCTAGATACATTAGCTTGCAAACCTTCAAGGAGGTTCTTAAAATTAAGCTTTTAAGATTTTGAATTGAAATCCGCCTTTTTTAAATTGACTAGGAACTGGCTATTGTAGACATTACTGCTAGCAAATTATTTCGTATATTTTAAACCATTGTCAGGTGTTTAAAATTTAATTATTTGTAAGTTATGACTAAATATTGATTAAGAATTATGATTATTTGTGATTAGCACATATCCATCTACATTAAATCCACTTAAACCAAATTATCACCCAAATAGTCTAGCTAATGTTTAAAACAACATTTTAAAACTAAAACCAAATATTTCCTGATTGTGCTGGTTCATGGTAAATTTTACATTTGGTGATATGCAAATAAGTTTCAGTTAAAAACTGCAAAAATAATTTCTCAAAAGTAACATGCTTTTGGACATAATCTGCACCCAAATCAATGACCAAAGTAAAGCAGAAATTCCACCCATAGATAGAATTGTTTAATTGCAGTCAATAAAGACAGTGAAAACTATGAGGAATTTTCCTTAAATTTCTGAAAGTAAAACCTTAAAGATTTTCTTGATATCCAAAACATGAAACAACATTTATGTTCATGTGAGTAAACATTAAAGCATTCACAGATATTTTTACACTCTGATTTGCCACATTGCTATATTGCCAATTAAATGCATGGACACACATCTAATCATTAACTTCCACATCCTTACCACTTTGGCACTTCTCCCCCAAACTTTTCCTTTTCTAGAAATGCTACTACATTTTAATATCACTACAAGTGAACCCACTGAGCTCTCGAATCAGGAGAAACATAAACAATCCTTGTCCTAATAGTGTATAGTGCGGTACATTACTGCACCAATGTATTCTGTCAAAATTGGCAAACAGGATTGCCAAAACCCAGCATATCATGTACTTTAATTTCTTAGTAAAATTATCTTACTCTCAAAGCTATGCTATCACAATTATGGTATAATACCTGCAAAACAGTGAATTAGTAAATGCAAAATACTTATTACTTATTCCAGCATTAACTGGAAGACTACCATGGTCTCTGAATATTATCACTCACTGGGGACAACAATCTTTTTCATTCATTCATGTACAGCATTAGCAGGACTGGCATTTACTGTCTATCTCCCAATTACCTTTGAGGAATGGTGAACCACCACCTTCCCAAACTAGTGTAATCAGTGTAGTGAAGGTATTCCCCACAGTGCTGTGAAATAGGGACTCCAGAAGTATGATTCAGTGATGATCAATGAATAGGGATGTATTTCTAAACGTGTATTGAGTAAAACTTGGAGAGATCTTGCAGGTGGTGGACTGCATCTTGTGTCTGTTGCTCTTATCCTTCCAAGTAGCTGAGGCTGTGGGTTTGATAGGTACTGCAGAAGAAGCCATACAGAGTTGCTGCAGTGCATTCATTTGATGATTTACACCATAGACATGGTGCATGACGGTGTAGGGATTGAAAAATTGAGGTGCTGGATTGGGTGTCGATCGAACAAGCTGCTTTACCTTGGATAATGCTAAGCTTTGTGAATGTAGTTGGAGCTGCAATCACCTAGGCAAGTGGAGCATATTCCATCACACTCCTAACAAGTGACTCCACAAAAGACTTTGGAAAGTTAAGAGGCAAGTCAGTTCCTGCAAAATTCCCAGACACTGACTTATTCTTGTAACTACCATATTCATGTGGCTCATCCTGTAAAGTTTCCAGTCAATGGTGATCCTTAGTTTATTAATGATTTGGAATTCAACAATGTCAGTACCACTGAATGTAAAGGGCAGGTTGACTCTCCCTTGTTGAAGAGGGTCATTGTCTGGTACTTGTGCGGCACAAATGTTTGTTGCCAATTGTCAGCCAAAGTACAATGTTATCCAGGTATTGTTTCATGCTGACATGGACTGCTTCTTTATTATCTGTGGTGTACTGAATGGAACTGGACATTGCGCTGACATTGCAAATACATCTGGTCTAATGATAGAAGGCCACTGATTAAGATTATGAAATAAGCTGGCCATAGAACATTACCTTGAAAGTTTTCTGCAGCAATGGTCACAGAATGAGAAGACTAGCCTCCAACAATTTCAATCATCTTCTTTTATACTGGAGATGACTCTAATCAATGGAGTTTTACCCTAATTTCCATTGAATACAATTTTACTAGGGTGCATTGGGACCATACTTAACTAATTGCTGCCTTGACACCAGGGGAAATTACTATTATATCACCAATGGAAATCAGCTCTTCTGTCCAGTCAGACCAAAGCTGAAATTGGATCAGGAGTGGGTAGACCTGGCGAAACCAAACTAAGTATTTTTTAGAGATAGTAGGAACTGCAGATGCTGGAGAATCCGAGACAACAAGGTGCAGAGCTGGATGAACACAGCAGGCCAAGCAGCATCATAGGAGCAGAAAGGCTGACGTTTCGGGCCTAGACCCTTCATCAGTTTTCTGATGAAGGGTCTAGGC
>NC_063343.1:34967266-34977728 GCF_021869965.1 Rhincodon typus | reverse complement strand
GCCTAGACCCTTCATCAGAAAACTGATGAAGGGTCTAGGCCCGAAACGTCAGCCTTTCTGCTCCTATGATGCTGCTTGGCCTGCTGTGTTCATCCAGCTCTGCACCTAAGTATTTTTTAGATAAAAGTCAGTTGATTGTCAACAATCTCTTCAATCACTTTGTTAATAACGGAGAAAAAGTGATGAGGTGGCAATTAGTTGAATTAGGTTAACTTAATCCTGCTTTTGCGAACAGATAGTAGTTAGCTAATTTTCTTTTGTCATTGGGTAGATACCAATGTCGAAACTGTACTGGTACAGCCTGGTTAGAGGCATAGCCAGTTCTGGAACTCCTGAGTTGAACACTACAGCCAGAAAATTGTTAAAGCCAATAGCTGTTGAAATATCCAGTGCCCTATGCTATCATAGCTGTCCTGTGGTGTGAAGTGAATTATTGAAAACGGACTTTTGACAATGGTGAGATCTAAAGGAGTTGGGAAAGCTGGATCATCCACTCAGCCTTAGCTAAAGAAGAACGCAAACCTTGCAGTTTTTTTAGTGTTAGGCTTTGCCATCATAATGAGTGTGAATATTCATACAACTTCTACTTCCTGTTAATTACTTAATCATTCAGTGCTGTTCATGAGTAAGTGTGGCAGAACTGCAGAACTTTGGTCTGATCTACTGATCTGATGGCTGTGAGATCACTTAACTTAGAAAAAGCATGCTGTTTCTGTACCTTAACATTTAAGTAATCCTGTCTGCAGCTTCACTAGATCTGTACCTCAACTTTAAGAATAATGAGTGCCATCTCTGGCATACTCTTCTACACTCCTCATTGAAAGAAAATTGGTCTCCTAGCTTGCTGGTGCTGCTAAAGTGAGGGAGGGATATTCTGGGCTATAAGCTTAGAAATTGTTGTGAAGCATAATTGCCTTATGGCCAATAGTTCTGTTTTATATCTAATATATTTAGTACAGTGTTGGTGTCAATGAAGAGTGTCTTCACTGTGAAAATAGGACTGAGCTCAACAAGGATTCCCTCGTGGTCACTCCAGCCAATACTGTAATGGATTGATGCATCTGCAACATGTAGATCAATGAGGACAAGGTCAAGTAGGTTTTCTTTCCTTGTATCGGTTGTCGCCAATTATCACAGATCCAATTTTTGCCCTCAGAACTCAGCCAACTTGATCAGTAGTTGCACTACTGAGCCACCCTTGATGATGGACTTTGACATCCTTTTCATTCTGCACCTTTCCTGCCATCAGTGCTTCTAAAAAGTTGTTTACAACATGATGGAACATTAATTCAATAGTTCAGGGACAGAAATAGGTGATAATCAGCAGTTTGCCTTGCTCATTTTTGAAATGATACAATGGATCTTCATGAGGCGCACAGCTAAAGCTGGGGTCTCTGCGCCCTCACTATTGTATACTGTTATGCTCCCAGTTGTGACGGGTCTGTAGTGTGTTGATGGGACAGGATAGAGCCAGTGATCATCAGAGGAATCTGGGACATTGTCTGAAAGTTATGATTCTGACCATGCTAGACTGCTACAAGGAAATCAGGCAGCACTTGTGGAGTGTGAAACACAATGTATGGCCTAAATCTTCTGGTCTCTGAATCACTGAACAGATGATGAAAGATGCACATCAAGACCTTGTAGAAGGCCTTGTGGTGTGAACCTACAAGGAAATTACCTGCAATTGCCCCTCTGCCCAGAATCCTATGTGAAAGTCTCTGATTCTAAGATTACTGTACTTACCTGGATAGTTAGCCAGAAAATATTAGACAGCTAAAACTTGGAAGTCAGTTTGATAGCATTCTGCCAGCATATTAGGAGGTGGACGGTGGTTACATAAAATAAAGCAAGTGGCCAGGCTACCATCTTCCCACTGATCCTTTACATTTATGACAGGTAGTGGGTAACATATTCGGCAGCCCACCTACCCTTAGGCCTGTTGAGACAATTAAATGACTGATTAGGAGGTACCTGAGGAGCTAATTCTACATCTATTGCTTTAATATGTGCAGCTGGGAGGCTAAAGGGAAGTGCCAATTTTCAGTCCTCAAGATAAAAGGTGTGGATGAAAGTGGGTCACCCTCACTTTTTGGAGGGTGGGGTGGTTTAGTTGTCTATCCGGGGAATCTCTGCCCTGAAATGGTAGCACTCCTTTACACTTCCCTCTCTAAAACCAGACCCATTGCAGCTAGCTCAGGTCTCCAATCCCATTCCATTTAAAATGTCTGAATTTGCCTTCAAGACCATGAGACACTTTGTTCCTTCTCAAGTTTTGCTAGTTTTCCCAGAAGCACTAGTGTGATGGGTTGACTGGTCTCCTTCTGCGCCATGACAGTGCTGTGATTCAGTGGTCTCTTGTTTTTTTTTTAATATTTGTTCACAGAAAGTTGTATTGCTGGCAAAGCCAGTATTTATGACCTTTCAGAAGATGGTGGTGCACTGCCTTCTTGAACGGTCACATTTGATGTGATGTAGATACAGCCAAAGTGCTGTTAGGGAAGGAGTTCCAGGATATTGATGCAGAAACATGGAAGGAACAGCAATTTTGTTCCAAATCAGATTGGTGTGTGGCTTGAAGAACATTTTCAGGTGGTGATATTCCCATATACCAGCTAATTTTGTCCTTCTAGGTGGTAAAAGGTCAGAGGCTAGGGGGGTACTGTCTAAGGACTGGTGCATTGTTGCAGTGTATCTTTTAGATAGTACGTACTATTGCCACAATACATTGATGGTGGTAGTGAATGTTGAATGTGTTAGATCAGATGCCAATGAAGTTTGTTTCTTTGATGAGGATGATGTCAAGTTTATTGATTGTTATTAAGCTGCACTCATCAAGGAAAATGGTAAATATTCCATCAGACTCCTGACTCATGTCTTGGGAGTTTAAGGTGAGAGGAAAAAGCTTTAAAAGGGACCTAAGGGGTAGCTTTTTCATGCAGAAGGTGGTGTGTGTATGGAATGAGCTGCCAGAGGGAGTGGTGGAGGCTGGTACAATTACAACATTTAAAAGGCATCTGGATGGGTATATGAATAGGAAGGGTTTAGAGGGATACGGGCCAAATGCTAGCAAATGGGGCTGGATTAATTTAGGATATCTGGTCAGCATGGACAATTTGGACCAAAGGGTCTTTTTCTGTGCTGTATGTATCTATGACTCTATGAATGACTTACAAGTTTTGAAGCGTCAAGAAACGAGTTACTGCAGAATTTACAGGCTCTGATCTGCTCTTGTAGCCACAGTTTCTGGTCAATGGTAACCACTTAGATATTGATAATGGGTAATTCAGTGATTATAATGCCATTAAACATCAAGCAGGGATATTTGAACACTTTCTTGTTGGAGAAGATAATTGCCTGGCACTTCCGTGGTGCAAATTTTATTTACCAATTATCAGTGTAAGCTGGATGTCATCCATGTCTCATTGCATTTGAGCATGGACTGCTTCAGTATCTTAGGAGTCATGAATGGTGCTCAACACTGTGCAATCATCAGCAAACATTCCCACTTTTGACTTTATGATGAAGGGAAGGTCATTGATGAAGCAGCTGAAGATGGTCGGGCTTAGAACACTGCTCTGAGGAACTCCTGTAGTGATGTCCTAGGACTAACAGCTATAACCATTTCCTTTGTGTTAAGTGTAGCTCCACCCAACAGAGAGATTCCCCCCCCACGCCACCCCGATTCCCACTGACTTCAGTTTTGTTAAGTCTCTTTGACACCACAATTGGTTAAATGCTGCCTTAATGTCTAGAACCAAAGTTGTAATGAGATCAGGAATGGAACAGCAGGTTATTGTTGAGCAAGTACCACTTGATAGCACTGTCGACAACCTCTTCCATCCTTTTGTTGTTGATTAAGGGTAAACTGATAGAGTGGTAACTCGCTGTGTTGCATCTGTCTTGCCTTTTATGGTCAATTCTTCACATTATTGGGTAGATGTCAGTGTTGTAACTGCACTGGAACACTTGGTTAAGGATGTGGCTAGCTCTGGAACACAGGTTGGTGATACTATTGCCAGAATATATATTCATTATTCACAGATCTCTAGAAATGGGGCTTGAAGTCCCCAACATGCAGATATTCCATTCTCAGAGAATGATGGCTGTCCCTAGCAGAAGATCGCTGCAGGGCAGCTGGATTTCCTATTGGCTCACGGCCAGCAGGCTATTTGGTCATCCAACCTCCCGCCATAAAATCCATGCCTTGGTCTAACAACCAGGTAACTCCACAACTGACCCCTGGTCATACCGTCCGCCCCCTCAACAATCCAAATACTACCCCCCCCCCCCCCGCATCATTGATCACACCCTCCCTAACCTCACATTCACACATCTGACAGCCCAACTACAGACCCTCACCGAACCTACTTGAGCATCCCACTGACCCAATTAGTTCTTTCCAATTAGAACCAACTATCCCGTGAATACCTGACTAACAGTGGCCCGATCACTTGACTAAACCATTACCACCTCCATAACCCGACTACCGATCCAACTTGATCCGAATGTCCCCAACCCAACTCCCCAATTCACCCACTTCACCAACCTATCCATCTAACTCGCCTAGTCCATCTACCCACCTCATCCACTTACCAATCATTCATTCATCCATTTATTAAAAGATTGGGCCTTTAAACGTTAGTCAGAATATGAAAGTCATTGCTGTAAAAAGAGGGAGCCTCCACTCTTTCCCCAATTCCACTTAACTTCGACAGACTTCCCCTGGGAATTTAATGGTGTAGTTCTTTGAAAAATTGGCGATGGACACAGCAACTACTTAGTAGATTCAGGCCAATAACACAGCTCTGCAATCTTCCATCACAAAACATCTAACGTTAATTCTGCTTCTCTCTCCACATGATCCGAGTATTGCTATCATTTTCTGTGTTTAGATATCCAACAGGCAGCTGAAATATTTTACTTTTGACTGTCAAGTTGTTGCTTGATCTGCAGGTTAGATCTCCTATTTTTGGTACAAATTCCCATGTGTCAGTGAGGGAGACTTCCTAGGGTCTATTGGGCAAAGTGCACCTTTACCATATACAAATCAGGTGCCTGTTATAAAGGTGACTGATCTGTGTCGGTTTATTCTTATTACGTTTCATCAGTAGCAGTTTGCATAGCTGTGTGGCTTCTTGTGTCATACCAGAGAACAGTTCAGAGCCTGCTGCAGTGCATAGATCTGAAGTCACATACAGGGCAACCAGGGAAGGATGGCAGAATTCCTTTCTTAAAAAGACTGTTATTCGGCCAGATGACTCTTAGCAGTAGTGAAAAATGGGTGCCAGTTATACACCTCTCCCAACTTTTAATTCCATTGACTACAATCCTGTTGAAGGTATCACAGCAAATTTTGAGCATCAGTTGTTATATTCTGTTTTCCAAACTTATAATTATGTACTTGTGATCAGAATCCAAATGAAACATGTCATTAGAAAATACAGACCAAACATCTAACTTTGCAATGGGAAAGTTAAACATAAACTTGAGTGACAAAAAGGCAAGGGTACAGAAAACTATGTAATATGAGTGGCTGTAAGTCTTGAAGGCAGAGATGATAAGCCTGAAATTTTTTTAAAAATTACTCACATCCATACCCTTTCTAAAAAAAAACCATAAATACATTTTTCCAACATACCACATGTCTCTTCTATTCCTGGAATTACATTTTTCCACTGTTAGTAACAATTACACATACCAAATTAGTTTTTAAGTTACATACTTGAAAATACAAAAAACATTAAAACATTGTTTTTAAATGAATATACTTTGTTGACTAAACAAAAAAAAAGAGATAATTATGTAGTAGCAACAAGGCAAACCAGAGTAGGGCTTATACAGTTAATGGTAGGGCCCGAGGGAGCACTGCCGGACAGAGACCTAGCGGTACAGTTGCATAGTTCCTTGAAAGTGGAGGCACAGCTAGACAGGGTGGTGAAGAAGGCATTTGGTACACTTGCCTTCATTGGTCAGTGCATTGAGTATAGCAGTTGGGACGTCATGTTGCGGCTGTACAGACCATTATGAGGCCACCTTTAGAATAGTGCATTCAGTTCTGATCTCCCTGCTATAGCAAAGATGTTATGAAATTTGAAAGGGCTCAGGAAAGATTTACAAGGATATTACCAGAATTGGAGGGTTTGAGTAATAGGGAGAGGCTGATTCAGCTAGGAATGTTGGAGGCATAGGGGTGAGCTTATAGAGGTTTATAAAATGATGAGAGGCATGGATTGGGTGAAGCAGAGGTCTTTTCCTCCCAGAGTAGGAGAGTCCAAAACCAGATGGCATAGGTTCAAAGGTGAGAGGAAAAAGATTTAAAAGGGACCTGAGAGGCAACTTTTTCATGCAGAGGGTGGTGCGTGTATGGAACAAGCTGCTAGAGGAAGTAGTAGAGGCAGATACAATTACAATATTTAAAAGGCATCTCGATGAGTACATGGTACATCTGGAAGGGTTTAGAGGGATATAGCCCAAATGCTGGCAAATGGGACCAAATCATGTTAGGATATTTGGTCAGTACAGACGAGTTGGACCGAAGGGTTTATTTCCTTGCTGCATAGCTCTATGACACTATAATAAACCAACAGGTGGTATTGTAGTAAAATACCACTTATCTTTTAAAGGATGGATGATTACAACATTTACGAGTGATTTTTTAAATAGTATCTTGTGTGACTGTGGATCAATAATTGCTAATTAAGATCCAGACTGCAGATTTCATGAAAACAGGGTGGTGTTACAGCAGTTGAAAATAAATTCTAGAAAAGGACCAGACTGTCATTTGTGCAAATGCATAAATATTGAAGTTTTTGCTTAAGCAGAACTTGTGTTCCTGAAAGGGAAATACTGTACAATAATTATTATATAAAATTAGCAGAGATATAAAAAACAAACAAACAAACAATCTCAACGCATTGATGGCTACGTGAATCCTTCAAGCACCACTCTTAAAATGCAGCACTTCATTATGTTAAAATTATTTCTCCCCACAAGTGAATGCAGTTTGAATGGTTTTACCCAGTTTTTTCTCAAGCTTGGGGCAAAAGAAAATAACTGAAACAAAAATCCTTATAGAGTTACCCTTACCTCCAACGCCGCTGTTGGCTTTTTTTTAAGTTCCTCACATTTTCGCAGTTTGCAAATTTGGTGGCCAGTTTTGCGATTTCTACAGCTACTGCATTCCTCACAATTTAATCTTCTTCTGCAGGGCTCACACATGCCACATCGCTTTCTCTTCTTTTTTCCAGAATGAATGGCTGAAGCAAGGTCATTCTGCAACGGATATTCTACCAGACCGGCCATTTGAAGTGCACTATCTGCCATGAATATCCCAGCAGGAGTCATAATAAAAACACCAGGATTCAAGGGAATTCCACTCATGAAGGGTAAATCAACAGGACTGCTTATTGCCTCAGCAGCAGATACCACCTCCATGTCAGAAATCCCAGCTTCTCGCTCACTGGAGAGGAAAATATGCTCAGGTTCTACCTGCTTTTGAAGGTCTGAAGAAGCAATGTGCACTTCATTCTGCATTTCTGATGAGCTTTCCAGTGACCTGTCAGATTTATCTAGCATGTGCGAGACTCTTTTGTGCTTTGAGGTAGTACTGTTTGGAACAACTGTTGATTCTTTTCCATGTACTAAGATACTTCCATTTGGCAATTGCCCGTTCATTGAGCTGGTACTGCCAAATGTAGAAAAGCGAGTTGATGTACGAGGTTTCTTTAGAACTTTGCTTAGTGGCTCATTAATTATACCACTTCTGCTCCTTTTTTCCAATTCAGCAGTAAGTTCATCATCCTTAGAGTTATCTTTTTCCAAAGGATCTATGGTCTGAGAGATTTGTTGCTCAGTAAGTTTGCCGGCATTAGACATCATTAAAGATTCAGAAGTATTTTGAAAATCAAAATTATGCAGTATCTATGTGAAGCAGCACTCTGTTACCAACTTGACCTGGAAAAATGTTGTAAATCTTGGCTAACTCAACAGCTGATTCGCAAACCTCTGTGCACCTTCTGCAGTTACCCCAAGGACGATGAGGCTCTTTAAATGAAGGAAATAAAAAATCGTTATCCTTGGCCTTACCTTTATGGCAAATCTTAAAAAATAATCTAGTTTACCAATGTGTCATCTCATTTGTGAGATAAAACAAGACATCATGAAAATAATTTCCAAACATTTCACAACTTTGAAATGATGTGCTAAGAACATATATTGCTGAATTTCATGACCATTTCTAACATCCTATAAATCCATATATTTCTGAAATCCTGACACATTTATGCATTTAAATTTTCCTAACTTGGCAACAAATGCTATATGAAATTCGTTTAGAAAAATAAATTACAAATAACTATGACTGTGCTATGAGTTAAGTTCCCAAACCAAAAATTTCAGAAAAATTTCTGTGAAGACATTCAACTACTTATCTCAAATTGTTACCTCCGTGCAGCTATTGTAGCATTTCATACAAGTGTACGCTATTTCATGCTGGAGATACTCATGAACTCTTGTCACTAGCTATTTGTTTTAGTTAAGTGGAGATTACATAAATACATCGAATCTGAGATCACCAACATATGGATTCACAGTCAGGGGATGCACCTCAATTCCTCAGTGATGAATTCTCAATTTCAGCCATGTCGCAATGAGAGTTACAGGGCACACCCTCGATTTTCCCACAGCATGTGGCAATGGAGTTGAATGAAAATTACATTTTGCAAGTTCTTTTTGAATGTACAGCAGTATGTTCACAAATGTACCGGTGCAGGCCTTGGAACAGGTCAGCTATTTCCTGGCTGTAGCTTTTGTATGCGCCAGTGATGACAGTAGAAATGGGAGGAAATCATACTCTTCCAAAACAGGGCTGGGTATGTATTTAATTTCTGGCTGATTTTCTCCAGTTACCTCAACTGTAACAAAATAAATCATTGATTTTCTGGATTAGGAAGTCCCCAAACCTTAAATTAGAAAACATGTGGGGGTGAAATCCAATTTTGGCAGATGGTACATCACAAATGGTAATGTATTCCCTGTCCATTACACATCCAGTCCATTTTGGCTTTAATGGAAAGAAAAATGTTCATAATGTACAATGAATACCTGATTTTGATGCCCAATTTGCAGCTCTCCTTAATTCAATTTCAAACTCATTCTTTTTGTGAACTGCTAGTTTTCAAAGTATCCAGAGACTGTTTTCTCTAAATCGACGAAGTATTATCTCACAAAATTAATTTTAGCTTTGGGATTGCTTGGTTGGTTTGGAATGCAGAGTGATACTAACAACATGATTCAATTCCTCTAAAAGCTGAGGTCACTGTGAGGTCCCACCTTCTCAATCTCACCCCTTGCTTGAGGCATTGTGGCCCTCAGGTTAAAGTCACAGCCAGTCATTTTTCTCTACTGAGAAAGCAGCCTCTGGGACTATGATGACATTCACTTATTTAGCTTTAGTACCACATGATTTGACTAGTTTTCCAGTGGTGATGACAATTCTGCATTAGTGTATTCACAACATACAGAATTACATCAGTAGACCAGTGTTTATTAAAAAGGCCTATCACACATTCATGCTTTATCTTTTTATTAACTGAATAAGCGTAATCATTCCTTTTCCTTAAGAGAGGAAACGATAATGATTAAAGGAAATTCTGAAAAAGTGATTGATGTAATCCCTTAACCTTCAGCATGCTTCATTCTGCCAAACCTTAACTTATCTCCAGATTCTGCTTTCAGGTTCATTTCTAAATTCTCTCCACCACTCATTTCACTTTTAGGTCCTTTCTGAAAACCCATTTCTTTAACTCAGTTTTCAGTCATTTCTCCTAATATTTCCCTCCCTCTTCAGTTCAACTTCCACTTCTTTTTATGATTATGTTTCTGTGAAGCACCTTGGGATGTTGTTTCTGGTAAGGCACTGCACAAATGTTACTCTTATTGACAAAAGCATGGAAAAAAGTAAACAGATGGACATGACTCTTTTGATCTCCTTTACATAATAATAGTTGGAATTGAAAGTTAATCTCATTAACAGCAACCATGAAACTACTGCCTATTGTTATAAAGACCTATCTGGTTCGTTGCTGTTCTTTATGATATGCAATCTGCCATCCTTACCTGGTCTGACCTACATGTGATTCCAGATCCACAGTAATGTTGCTGACTGTTAGATGTCCTCCAAAATGGCTGACCAAGCCACTCAGTTCAAGGGCAATTAGGGATGGGCAATAAATGCTGGCCTTGCCAGTGATACACACACATCCAATTAAGTCAGTCAACATGTAATCCTGTTTCAGCACAAGAACTACATGAAAGTTAATACATTTGGACAAGATGTCACAGTTTCAATATTGTTTCTGAGATAGTAGGAACTGCAGATGCTGGAGAATCTGACATAACAAGGTTTAGAGCTGGATGAACACAGCAGGCCAAGCAGCATCAGAGGAGCAGGAAAGCTGAC
>NC_063343.1:34953828-34966766 GCF_021869965.1 Rhincodon typus | reverse complement strand
CAATATTGTAAACAAAACAAACATTTTCCTGAAGAAGGGTCTAGGCCCAAAACGTCAGCCTTCCTGCTCCTCTGATGCTGCTTGGCCTGCTGTGTTCATCCAGCTCTACACCTTGTTATCTGAAAATTTTTCATTCCTTCTTTCTAGAAAGAGTAAGGTATCTCTGTCTTTAATGGAGTAGCAATGTCTTGGCTAGTTTACTTAGGTTCTAAGAGGTAGAGTGCACTGCCTTTATGTGAATAACAAGTTCAGATAAGATGTGAAATATCAGCTTCTGAGGTTGAAAGAGGTATGGTTGCCATACTCCTAGTGAATCATAGACTGCTTTCTATTAGAGACAGATGGCTGGTGGTGGTTTACCCTGAGGGGTTGCCATGTCTCAGGCGAGGGTGAGAAGGCAGGACCTGAGCAGGTACAGGAACCCACAATGCTGGCGTCACTCTGCATTGCAAACCAGCTGCCCAGCCAACTAAGTTAACCAAATCCCAGTTGAGGTTGTATGAGTTAGTTACAGGCAGGGAAAAGTGTCACTTATCTTCAGTTAGGCTCAGAGTGAGTGAACGCAATGGTTCTGAGCAAAGGACCCAGATATACAGCCTGGTCCAGTCCATGAGCCGAGTGTGGGTCCCTGAGTGCACAGTATCCTTGCTGCAGCATTACAATGAGAGTTGTCAGTGCAGCCAGAGGTGCAGCATTGAAGGGCATAAGCAAACTGTAAGTGGATTGGTGAAATGTAATGAGGGTTCTTAGAGGCTGGCACATAATGGATGCCAATGTCCGAAGACGGGAGGACGTGTTTCCGTTGCCCTTAGAGTGTGCCCTGAGATGTTACTACTCAGTGTTCAACATGGAAGTTGTTTGGAGCAAGTGGTGTGCTGAAGTCACCAGGTAACCGCTCTGTTTTCCAAGTCAGGTTTTCCCAATTTCTAGCTTGTTTGAAGTGTTTGTTAAGATAGGAAACTGAATATTAACGAGGCAAGTTGTGCCATTAATAAGATGTTTAACAAGTGATAATCACTCTTAATGGGCAACTTGCTGCTGCCTAGCAGAAACCTGCCACACTACTTGTGAAAAGCATAGAAGGTGAGTGAGATGCTCCTGTCATCAGATAGGCCTCACCAGCATTCCCTCTAATTTCTTTCTCTTCTGTGCAGATCCTCATGGTCTGTGCACAACAGTGACTTCTGAACCTGAAGTCAATGCTGTGATCTATGTTGACATGCTAATCACCATGTTTGCCGCCATAGTGAGATTTGAACCTGTACAGTCAGAAAATTAACCTGAGATTCTGAATGACTAGACCAGCAAAATCACAAATATGCCACTGTAGGCCACACTGATATGTGCTGGAAAGTCTGATTGAGAGATAACAATTGCATCCATGAGGCTTTCAGTAGCTGATGGACTAAGGCAATGTGCAGATTCAAGCTTTGGTATGGATGTGGAAGTAGGCAGTGTCAATGGTAGTGCAGATATGTTGTTGAAAGCTTATCATAGGATCTATTATGGCACTAAGGTTGTGAACAGTGTGGTGCAGGTGACTTAGATGTCAGCAAGCGAGATGGAGTTGATACTATGGAATGAAGTTTGCAACAGGAACCAAAGACAATGGTTTTGATCTTCCAAGTATTTACTAGGAGGAAATTTCTGCCCCTCTGACATTATAAGTTGGACAATCAGTCTGACAATTTACAAAGTATGGATGAGTCCAGGGAGGTAGACCTGTGTGTGGTCAGCAAATGTGTGGGAACTGATATTTGGCTTTCAAATGATGTTGCTGAGAGGCAACTTATCAATGAGAAATAGAAGGGGACCCGATGTGGCTAGATCCTTTGGAAGCATGGATGTAACCTTGCTTGAGCGGAAAGAAAATGCATTGCAAGTGACTGTCTGGCTATAACTCGTTAGATGAGAATGAAACCAGGAGTATGCAATCTCAGTTAACTGGAAAACTTTAAAGAGACATTAGGGGAGGATAGTGGGGTCAGTGATAACGAAGACTTGGTTAACATAGCCATTATTACATTAATGTGAACAATACCTTTAATAAATCTTTGGGAAAATCCTTTCCATCGTTAAGGCCATCCAGATTTGAAATAAATTGCTGGCATGACATCTTCTTTCCAATATTCTGGAATACATAGACAAAATAAGATACATTTTAATTTGAAAATAGTGGAGAAAATATTATTTGAAATATGCAAAGTGAATTGAATATATGTAAGACAACATGAACAATGAAAGTAATAATTTTACTTCAAAACAAAAGCAATTTTGATTATAAATCTCCATAAATAAATGCAATGACGTAACTGAAAGCAGAGGAATTAAGTACAGTTGCAAAAATATAAGGGAGAAAAAGCCAAACTAGATGGGATAAAAGTACTAAATAATAAATGAGTTAGAATTGAAATGTCCATGGATGAATACCTAAAGCATTAGGAATAAAATTGGAGATCAATAGAACCAACTTTTAAAGGGCGGCACAATATCATGGTTTTGGCAGTACTGGGAACTAAACAAATGTGCCTTAAACTTTCAAAAGAGACGAAGAATTCAAAGACAAAGGATCAGTGGCATGACTAATGACAAGATTACACCATTGAAAATGAAAGGTTTTTACTGAAGTTAGCATTTACCACAATTCTCTCCAGACTGAATTGGAAAACAAAATGTAAAATTTAACTATGCCTGTCTAGAGAAATAAGAAAAGGCTCAAAAAAACTCTGTGCAAGTGGATAGAGAGTCAGGCAGAGCTATAGAATCAGAAGGCATGCCGAGAGGTAAAATATCCATTATCTTCCCAATTTTGTCCAATTCAGTGAGGGATGTAATAAATCTAGGATGGACTCCCAGCTCAGAGGTCATACCATTGGTACCCAATTTTAAGGCCACTTAAGGGCATCTTCCTATCACGTCTGGTATTCTAATAGTGATGTAGTGCTCCTTTGGCATATGGCAAAATCTCCACACCCCCCTAGAAGTTGGTGAACTCCCTACGGGTTTGGGCACTTCAGATCTGGCACTCTGTGGCCAATGGAGGAGTTGCCATGGCATAAAGGACCACAGCAGTAGAAAATGCCAGCAGTACCTTTACCCACAAGTCCATTCCCTCAACTGGATCTAACTTATTGACTCCGGTAAACCTGGCCATATATACCTGTTTTCTAGGGTCAACCCATTACACTAGATGCAATCCCAGCTGTGGCCATAACTCTTGGTGGCACAATTGGACTGAAACATTGTTAGCCCTCCTGATGAAAGTTGGTAAATCAGCAAGCCTAGACAGCTTCAAATACTAAGTGAGATTAGTAAAGGAATACCACAACAGTAATCATAATACTCTAAAGATTCGGCACAGGAGAGCAATAAATTTCTTGCTCACAATATGATTTGAGGCTAAGGTAGAATATTAGTTAGCCTGCTGACAATTAAGGAAAAAAACATGAGATGGAATTCTATCAAGGACTATGATGTTTTAGGACATTAGGATAATTAATAGCAGACAAACAAATTTTAAAGGCATTTGAATAACTTAAATAAATATTTTATAGAAATTATCAGAATATATAATACTGGAGTGGATACAGAAAAGAAGTGTTTTTTAAAAAAAGAATAACATATTACCTAAACAATTTGTTTTAAAAATTATGTAGTAAAGGTGCGGAAATAGCAGTGTATGGGAACCAGCTTAAATGGAAAAGCGTAGGAATAAATGGTAGTGTCTCAGATTTGCACAATATAATAATTGTATTAGAAACAAAACAGAAATTGCTGGTGAAACTCAGCGGGTCTGGCAGCATCTGCTGAGAGAGAAACAGAGTTAACATTTCGGGTCCAGTGGCCCTTCTTCATAACTCATGTTGTCATGCTGCCAAACCTGCTGAGTTTTTCCAGAGATTTCTGTTTTTGTTTCTGATTTCCAACATCTGCAGTTCTTTGCTTTTGTTTTGAAAGAATTGGTATGTCCCATTGACTTGTTTTGAGACTTCTGTATTCCCCATATAATTATGTGAGTTTAATGTAGAGAGTTCTTTTTCATTCGAACACTGGATGTGGGTATCTCTGGCTGGGCCAGCATTTATTGCCCATCCCTAATTTCCCAGAGGGCAGTTGAGAGTCAACCACATTGCTGTGGGTTTAGAGTCACATGTAGGCCAGGCCAGGTAAGGATGGCAGTTTCCTTTCCTAAAGGGCATTAGTGAACCAGATGGGTTTTCCCTGACAATTGGCATTGGCTTCATAGTCATCATTTTTTATTGAACTCAAATTCCACCATCTGCATGACAGGATTCAAACCTAGGTCTCCAGAGTATCATCCGGGTCTCCATATTAATAGTCTAGCAATAATACCACTAGGTTATCGCCTGCACATATATCAACATTATATCAAATGATATCAACATTTGCTCTTTTCCCTGGAGAGTCAGAGGCTGAGGGATGACCTTATAGAAATTTATAAAATCATGAGGAGCAAGAATAGGGTGAATAGCCAAGGTCTTTTCCCCAGGTTAGGGGAGTCCAAAATTAGAGGGCAGATGTTTAAGTAGAGAAGGGAAAGATTTAAAAGGGATCTAAGGAGCAACTTTCTCATGCTGAGAGTGGTGCATGTATAGAATAAGCTGTCAGAGGAAGTGATGAAGGCTGGTATAATTACAACATTTAAAAGGTATCTGGATGGTATGTGAATAGAAAGGATTTAGAGGGACATGGGCCAAATGCTGGCAAATGGGACTAGATTAATTTAGGATATCTGGTCAGCATGGACAAGTCGGACTGAAGAGCCTGTTTCTGTGCTTACATCTCTATGACTCTCTGACTCTTAAAAACACATTACTGAGGATGACAAACTGAGCAATCATTTCGATACTACATGAGACTAAAGCAGATATAAATGTAAAGTAAGGCATTTTGGCAAAAAAGCAGAGAACATGGAGTGCCAGCTACCAGATATATGTATATCCCTGTATATGTATGTATATTTATTTATTTATATATAAAATCACTTGAACAATACAACAGAGAAAATCAGCCAAATGGGTTCAGAAAATTAGTTGAAATGTCTTAGTTCTCTTACTTAAAATTAAACTATTTAGAAAATGTATATGAACTGTCTTCTCCAAAATGCATATCAATCAACTAATCTGAGCAGCTTTAGTATCAGTATTGGTCTGAAATAGCTGTGTGGTTCTCAGGTGGAAGCCCTAAAGAAACATTATAAAAAATTAATTGGCTGTCTACATCATGCTCCAGGGATTTTGCTAATCTCCTGCTAGTGTTATACATAACTGAGATGCAAGAATCCCGCAAAAATTCAGCAACATTAGCCTTTTCCTAAAAATGTTTTTTTAAAAAAAATTTCTGTTTCATCAAAAGAATATTGAAATGAACTTTGGTTAGAATTCTGCTTTTTAAAAATAATTACTGAACATGCTTATTCATACATTGAAACAAAGTTCAGGATATTATTTAATATTGTAGACGTGTTTACTGAAAACCATACAAAAACAGAAACAAGTATCTTCAGCATTGGCATTACACAGTTGAAACTAGACAAAAAAAAGTTATTGCTATTATTTGAGATATAGAAGAGGGTCAGTGCTTTAAATCTTATTTGGAAGTGAAGGAGCACCCAGAAGGACCAGAGAAAGGAAAATTCAATAAAAAGGATCATATAACTGGAATGAAAATCAGCACATTATTAGCAATAATTTTAAATAGATAGAAAATTAGTAAGACCATTATTTCAGTGTGGAGTTTCCTAACTGACATTTGTGTGTAATGCTTACAGAACATTCAGTCAAGCATATTAAGGGGAAATTATGCTCCATGGAGATAGTGTACAAAAAAATTAGTTAAGAAGAACTCAGCTTTTAAATTTCAATTCTATTTCATAGCCAACTTAGCCTTGCAGTATGCACCGTACCTACCTTTAAAATAAATAGGATTGAAATAAGTGTGGAACAATCTCATGGTATGACATGAAAAATGTCAATTAGAATTGGATGTCTTTGAGATTCTGTATCTTCCTTTGATTCCTATTCACACCCCACACTCACTTCACCAAGCAGTTTTTGTGTCTGATTTGTAAAAAAAAATTGCTAGAACTATAAAAATGGGCTGAATCTTCACCACCACCCACCACCACCCCCACCCCACCACCACCAAACCTCTCTGTCCCCCCCGCAAGCCAAAGATCAGTGAGTTGAGTGAGTTGATAAAACTTAAAATTCTCAAACCTGACCGTGGACCATCTCCAATCCTCTTCCTCTTTAGCTGAGGTGGAACAAGAGGTGGGCTGCCAACCCATTCTGAGGAGACAGTCTGACAAATCAAATAAAAACCGAAAGAACTATACAGATGCTGTAAATCAGAGACAAAAACAGAAATCGCTGGATAAGCTCAGCAGGTCTGGCAGCATCAGTGGAGAGAAATCAGAATTAACATTTCAGGTCGAGTGACCCTTCCTCAGAGTTTTGAGGAAGCCTCATTCGACTCAACGTTAACTCTGATTTCTCTCCACAGATGCTGCTGGGCCTACTGAGTTTATCCAGCAATTTCTGTTTTTGTCTGTGACCAGTTGAATACGTTACTGAGGCTAGAAGATGCCAATGTAACCTACGTTACCATTTTAACATTTGTTGGCTTGGTTTTCCAGGTGAGAATCCAGACAGTTGGAAGGAGGCAAGAGCAGTTTCAGATAGAGTTTAAGTGCTCATCCCAATGACTCCCAAGCTTCCTTAATAGCCTCTCCTACAGGCTGGTTGGGGATTGGATCCCTTTCAGGCAACATGCCCAATACAGAGACACTCTATCCCAAGTGTTGGGATCAGACATACCTCCAGAAGAAGCAGTGGATTCCTTAACTGCACCTGTGATCTCTTCCAGATTTGTGCCTTGTCCAACTGGAAGCTAAGCTGGACAATCAGACTTGCATCCAGATTTCCAAGCCCTCTTGATTGCTGACAGACAATCTGCACTCCACCTCCCCATGCCAATCCCCACCCCAGCCAATCTAGATGATATGCAGTATGCAACAAGGGCAGCTCATTTGAGAGTCTCACTTTTGGGAAGTGCTTCATTTTCACTTGGCACTTCACATGAAAATGTTAGTCACAATATCATTTCAGCAATAGTGGGAGGATAGAAATGATATTTGTCTTTCCATAGTAATAAATGTTGATGGCCTTGCACCTAGCCCTTCCTAATCAGCTTTAGTTTAACTTGAGTTAGGTACGATGACAACAACATGCCTTTAAGCAAAAGAAAACATCCCAACATGTTTCACAGAGGTGCAACTAACATAAAGGAAGAGGGATTAAGGACAGAATTTAATTGCTCCAGTGTGGGTCCTTGTTGCAGACACAGAAGTGGGCAGCCTAGCCCTTGAATGAATACAATGTTTTTCAGCCAGAAGACAGAATAGACAGTGAGTAGACTGAAATGCACAGCACATTAGCAGATGCGTGAAGAGACCTGGATGTATGTGGTACAGAATTTGCAGACTCATATTTCTATTACTCTACAAGTGGGCATGAGAGTAGAAGTATGGATGTATTATCCAGATGGCCCCTTACTTGTCATGCATCCTGAAAAGGGAGTTATATATCCATAATGATGATACTCATTCTCCATTCCTGTCTGCAGTAAAAACAAATGGCCAAACAATGTGCAAATATGGGCGAAGAAGTGCCCTATGTAAGTACTCAGAACTCCAAGGTTGGAGGAAGAATTGGACATGGAACATGGAGGCTATACAATCTCTGGTGGCAAAGCAGGATGGCAGACAAGAATGCAGAAAATAAACCTTGAGCCTGGTATCAACAAGTAAAAAGGAAGAAATATGAGTCAGAGAGAAATGGGAAGAAGGATCATGAACATCATCTTTCTGTTCTCTAATGCATGGAACATCCAATGAGGAGAATGGTTCTTCTCTACATGGCTGGGAAAATCCTCCCTTGACTTCTACCTGAGATTCTGCAGAGCGCAACAGATGATCGTACCCTTAAGGGGGACATTGGAGAGCTCCACTACAGCAAGCCAGGCGCTAGAATCTCATTTTCAGCCATTTGATAGTCTGCTCTACTGTTGCTGTTTGAGCCACAGGAAGCAATGGAATTGCAGGATTCTGTCTGGTGTCATCAGCTAGATATTGTCACCAAAGATCCATTTCTATAAGTATATAAGGGCTCTGAATAGCCTTGGAACTTGGGAGTTGTGAAAACATTATGAATGACGAGAGGGGAACTGGTTACACTGTTTCCACAGCTCACAGAGATAATTAAGAGAGCAAAATTTCTTCCTGTGTTTAAGGTTGCAGGCTGATCCCAAGACCTCTGATCATATATGATCGTAATTAACTCCTGCAACTTTTGTCAGCAAAGCCCACTGGCATTGTGTCTGGTTCTCTTGACCAAAACTGATATTCACAAAATCTTTTTTAAATAGTGCATTGGTGACCTCTAATGCAGCACTATACAGCTGCCCATGAACTAACCCTTGTAGATCCAGGAAGAAGCCTGCTGGTGTAGAAGTCCAATTCCACAGTGACTTTTAAAGCCACTGGCTTGGGATTCCCTCCCAATCTAAGAAGGTATATCTCATCCTGAAGGTGAGCACACAGGTCTCCATAGACAGCCTCAACCTTGTAGAGGCATTACCCATCAGTCATTTTCAGGTGCTTGCGGTAGACTCTTGGATGAGTCATTACTCATCATCACATTTGGCGCTGGTTGCCTCCATCCTAACCAACCTCAGTTGGGTCATCTCTTGCTGGCCTTCTGGATACTGTTACACATGACCCAATGCCATTCTTACCTTATGCTGATCTTGCCTCACCTGAGCCTCCAGGAGGACTGGGTAGATGAGACCTGTTTTCACTTCAGAAATTACAAAGCTGAAGCCAGGAAATGGAATGCCCCCTTCCGTTGAACAAGTCCTCAACCAACCCCTGTAACTATGCAAAAGTGATAATATCTCTGGCGTTCTTCAAACTTACTCTGGTCTTGTTCTCAATGTCACTTCATGTTCCTTTAATCACCGTTGATCTTACCTTCATCCCCTTCGACCATCCGTGATCTTTCATTCATCCTTTCAACTTTCTCTTGAATGTCCTTGACTTTCCCTTGTCAGCTTTGGATGCTTCATCAACTGTCCTTGCCCACCTTTCATTCATCTTTAACACTTCCTCCATTACTCAAGAATGTCCTTCAATCAATAGTGAACCTCCATTGGTCACCTTTGATGCTTGATCACCCTAATGCCTCCCTTGGCCACCCTCAACCTTCCATCGATACTCTTGACTCTCCTTCAATTGTCTTTAACCTCCTCTGGGTCACCCTCAATCAATTGATGGTGAATGTGAAGGCTTGTATTTCCCAGGACCTCTAGTCTAATTGCAAAGGTAGTATCTAACCACAAAAACCTGAATGTAATGAGTATTCATTGTATGCAAATCCATCAGTTACCTTCCTGCTGGGTGCCATGAACTCTGCTATCCTACTTCCAAACTAACACCAAGATTATTCACCACACATATAAAAAAGTTAAGCAGTTGAAATTTTGCTTCATGGTCTATTCAGTGCCCCCTCATCAGCCTCTTCTCCACTTCTTTAGCTGGAAATGAATTTCATTCAATAAGGGATGGCTCAAATTTTGGTCAACATGATGAGTTTTAGGACAGCATTTAAAGATGAATAGGAAAGCAATACAAAGGTTTAGGGAGGATATAGTGTATTGTTGGGCTTAGGTTATTTCAGATATAATCATAAGTGGTGGTTGGTGGTGAGCTGGGAGACAGAAGGACCGGTAATATGAGGGCAAAAGGTCGGAAAGGTAGCCTGACCCCAGTTTGTTCAAAGGCACATCTTTTCCAGGGTACTTCATCACACAGACATCATCTTTATCATCCTGCAATCTCAGCAATGGCCACTGCTGGCAGTGCCACTATTGAAGCTGCTCAGCTGTCATCTCTCTGATTCAGTCAGCACGTGGCTCTCCTTAATTGACTACCACCAGTAAGGTGCTGCCCTTAGTCTCACAGCCCATCGAAATAGGATTAGCTTCCGCTACAGTCTTGATGGTGGGATTTCTTTTCCTTGAGAAAGGGCACAAGGTTACAGCAAATAAACTTTAGCTATTTCTTAATTGCTTTATTTTCCTCATCCTTTCCATCTCTCAGGGCACCTGTACTAATTGTTGCGCATTATTTATACCTCCCCTAGCATCATTACTGATGTTCTTTGCCCACTTTCAGAATCTGTACACCTGTGAGCGGTGAACATAAGTCACTTTCAATAACTATTAATACAGAAGACGTGTATCTTCCCAAAGGAATCTATGTGGAACACCCATGGCAGCAAACTAATACGTGAATGCTTGACTAATCAGAATATCAACTGCTTTCTGAGAAATGCCTCAAGCACAGTACATCATGTATTAAATGGTACAGCACAAAATAAGATAGGAACTGCAGTACAGGGAGGGCATTCTGGGATGTTCATGTTCAGTATATGCTAACTTATCTCATCAAAAGAAGATACCACACTTTCTACCTATCCTGGGAGAGGACAGAGAGTCACAGAGTCATACAACACAGAAATAGACACTTCTCTTCCTATTTGTCCGCATCCCAATCTGACCTGGCCAGCATTCAGCCCATATCCCTCTAAACCCTTCCTATTCATATACCCATCCACATGCCTTTTAAATGTTGTAATTGTACCTGCTTCCACCAATTCCACTGGCAGCTTGTTCAGACACACACCACCCTCTGCATGAAAATGTTACCCCTCTGGTCCTTTGTAAGTCTTTCCCCTCTCACCTTAAATCTATGCCCGCTAGTTTTGGACTCCCCTACCCTGGGATAAAGATATCACCTCATCTATGTCCCTCATGATTTTATAAACCTCTATAAGGTCACCCCTCAGCCTCCAACAATCCAGGGGAAATGCCCTGGCCTATTCAGCCTCTCCTTATACCTGAAACCTGGTTCAGACCTGGCAACATCCTTGTAATTTCTTTTAGCACCCTCTCAAGTTTAAAACAACTTTCCTTCAGAAGTGTGACCAAAATTGTATGCAGTATTCTAAACATTGCCTCGCCAATGTCCTGTACAGCGGCAAAATGACATTCCAAACCCAAAACTCAATGATCTGACCAATGAAGGCAGGTGTGCCAAATGCCTTCTTTACCACCCTGTTTACCTGCGACTCCACTTTCAAGGAACTATGCACCTGCACCACTAGGTCTCTCTTTTTGGTAACACTCCCCAGAGCTCTACCATTAAGTGTATAAGTCCTGCCCTGATTTGCCTTACCAAAATGCAAGACCTCACATCCATCTAAATTAAACTCCACCTGCCACTGCTCGATCCATTGGCCCATCTGATCAATGTCCTGTTGTACTCTGAGATAATCTTCTTCACTGTCCACCACACCACCTATTTTGGTGTCATCCACAAACTTACTAAGCACAGAGTGGTATGGTAGCTCAATGGTTCAGTGGTTAGCACTGCTGCCTCACAACAGCAGGGACCCAGGTTCAATTCCGGCCTCGGGCAACTGTCAGTGTGGAGTTTGCACGTTCTCCACGTAGTCTGTGTGAGTTTCGTCCACATGCTCTGGTTTCCTCCCACAGTCCAAAGGTATGCAGATTAAGTAGATTGGCCTTGCTAAATTGTGCATAGTATCCAGGGATGTACAGGCCAGATGGATTAGCCATGGAAAATACAGGGTAGGGGGGTAGGTCTGGGTAGAATGCTCTTCAGAGGGTCACTGTGGACTCAATAGGTTGAATGGCCTGCTTCCACACTGTAGAGATTCTAATGATTTTGGCACCCTTCCAACTCAGGTGGAACCTAACCTTCATATACATGTCATTTCTACCCCTGAAGAGACTCCAATGATCCAAAAATGTGAATCCTTGACCTCTCACCAGCTCCTCAGCCACACATTCATCTGCTCTACCTCCTTTCTCTACTCTGTCTAGCATGTGCCATTGGTAATAGTCCAGATATTGGTACCCTCGAGGTCCTACTTTTTAAACTCCTGGAGAACCTCAAGCCTTTCCCCACCCATGTCATTGGTACCATGGCCAGTGATCATACAGAACTATGTTATCAATGTATAAATTTAAAAAGGCTAAAATTGTGCCATTTGATGCAGAGAAATTTTCAGCTGGCATGCAGCATAAGAGATAAGATATCCAGTGGTTTTAATGCTCAGCACTTGTCCAAAACTTGTTTTTCCTCATGGAGAGGAGACATAGTAGCAGCATTCAAGAAGCACCTGGACGAATACTTGAATAGGAATGGAATAGAAGGATACAGATCCTGTCAGTGAAGACAGTTTTTGTACAGAAGGGCAAAATATGTTGGCGCAGGCTTGGAGGGCTGAAAGGGCCTGTTCCTGTGCTGTATTGTTCTTTGATCTTTGCATAGAGAGGTCAAGCCCTTTGTGCAATCACACCAGGCTTGAGTCTGCAAGCAAGTGATGGAGCAGTCAAGTAGTTGGGGGTTACATCTCTAAAGCCTTGGAGAAGTCTGTTCAGAAACAGAGATACATTTTATAGTTCTGGAAAAGGATTTCTAAATTGTGTCATTCAACATTCTCCTTTCAATGAAGGTTATTCCTTTTAATTAGATTTGTACACATTATGCCCTCAACACCTGTCCAAATCTGCTTCTGAAACTGCAGTACATCTGCTAATTATGGAAATTGATCGTAAACAACATAATTCCATTTAATCAGAGATAGTAGGAACTGCAGATGCTGGAGAATCCGAGACAACAAGGTGCAGGGCTGGATGAACACAGCAGGCCAAGCAGCATCATAGGAGCAGAGAGGCTGACGTTTCGGGCCTAGACCCTTCATCAGAAAAGGGGGAGGGGAAGGGGGTTTTGAAATAAATAGGGAGAGAGTGGGAGGCGGATAGAAGAG
>NC_063343.1:34928328-34953328 GCF_021869965.1 Rhincodon typus | reverse complement strand
GTGGATCTGTTACGTTGGTAGGCAAATTGTAAGGAATTGAGGCAGGCTGGGAGACTGGAGTTGATGTGGGCCATGACCAGCCTCTCAAAGCACTTCATGATTATGGAAGTCACATCCACTGGGTAGTAGTCATTAAGGCATGTTGCATGTGCTTTCTTAGATACGGGGATGATGGTGGTCTTCTTGAAGCAGGTATGGACTTCGGCTTGTAGGAGGGAGAGTTTAAAGATGTCAGTGAATACCTCCTCCAGCTGGTCTACACAGGATCTAACTACATGGCCAGAGACACCGAATGGGCCTATCACTTTCCTTGGATTGACTCTCAGGAAGATGGATCTGATGTCTGCAGCGGTGACAGTGGGAACAGGTGTGCCTGGGGCTGCTGGGGAAGGTGACACAGCATTCTGTTTGAACCAAGCATAGAAAGCATTGAGCACCTCAGGGAGGGATGTGTTTTTGTCCATTACCTTGATCTGCTTCATTTTGTATCCCATTATGTTGTTTAAGCCTTGCCACAGGCAGTAGGAGTCTGCATGGTTGGTCTAGGCCTCTAACTTGGTCCAGTACTGCCTCTTGGCATCTCTGATGGCTTTGCAGACGTCACATCTGGATTTTATGTATAGGTCTGGATCGTCCAACTTAAATGATGAACTTCTGGTCTTCAGTAGGGAATGGATTTCCCAGTTCATCCAAGGTTTCTGGTTGGGGAACACCTGGATTGGCTTCAATGTCAGTTCTCCATGCGTTTGTTAATGAAGTCTGAGATGGTGGTGGCGTAGTCATCTAGGTTTTCCAATGAATATGGTCCAGTCCGTTGATTCCATCCAGTCACAGAGATGCTTTTCCACTGCCTCAGGCCAACATTGTATTTCTTTCTGTGAAGGATCCTCCCATTTCAGCTTATGATTGTAAGCTTGGAGGAGGAACACAGCGCTGTGATCTGATTTTCTGAAGTGCGGACTGGGGAATGGAGCGGTAGGCATCTTTGATGGTTGTATAGCAGTGGTCCAGGATGTTTAGTCCTCTGGTAGGGCAGGAGATGTGTTGGTGTACTTTGACAGCGCCTTCTTGAGGTTGGCTTGGTTGAAGTCACCAGCCATAATGAATAAAGCCTTGAGGAATTTCGTCTCCAGATTGTTTGTGGCGATGTAAGTTGGCATCTTTGTCACCTCTTCAAAAAAACTCAATTAAGTTAGTGAGACATGATTTCCCTCCATTAATCCCTAAGAACCCATTCAAAGTCATAAAACAAATAAGCAAAGTTCTGAAGAAGGGTAATTGGACCTGAAACATTAACTCTGCCTTCTCTCCACAGATGCTGCCAAATGTGCAGGCTTTCTCCAGGTATTTCTGTTTTTGTTTCAGTCCAAAGTTATGTTTCATTTTTAAGTGCTTACCTCCTTTTTCTTGCTGAATAATATCCAAGGCTAGAACTGATTTTCACAGTGAAGATTACAAGGGAGATTCCTTCCCTAAAGCCCAAGCTGGGGACATCTTAGAGCTTTCTTTAAATCCTTATAGAATCATAGAATCCCTACAGTGTGGAAACAGGCCATTCGGCCCAACGAGTCCACACTGCCCCTCCAAAGAGCACCCACCCAGACCCATCCCAACCCATCCCCATCCCCATCCTCCTACCCTTTCCCTGCATTTCCCATGTCTAATCCATCTAATCTACACATCCCTGAACACTATGGGCAATTTAGCATGGCCAATCCATCTAACCTGCATGTCTTTGGAATGTGGGAGGAATCCAGCGCACCCGGAGGAAACGCACGCAGACACGGGGAGAATGTACAAACTCCACACAGACAGTTGCCCGAGGGTAGAATCAAACCCAGGTCCCTGGTGCTGTGAGTTAGCAGTGCTAACCACTGAGCTATCATGCCACCCCAAGAAAAGTTGACCACGCAAGCTTCCAGTCAGAACTCAAAGCATTAAATCTGTGGCTAGAAATCAACTGACTTGGTCAGTATGGGAATTGAACCCATGACCTTAGCATGACTAATGCCAAGCCCTAACCATCTGAGCTAACCAACCCATGCAAGCAGAATGTTTTCAGCTGGGTATGAGCTCCCACCTGTGTATTGCATGGTAAGCAGTAATTAAGAGTTTCTCTTATTCAGAGGCAGGACTAGCTGCCTCTACATCCTGTTTTCTCTCCCTCCAATTTCTGCAGGCTAACTTGTGTCCAGGAGTTTCAGTGAAAATGTTAGAAAACCTGTTAGCGAATACAGGGGAGATCTTGATACAACTGGAAGGACTATATGTCACTGGACAAATAATACAGAGGCTCAGGCTCATGATCTGTGGGCATGTGTTCAAATCCCAGCATGGCAGTTGGTAGAATTTAAATTGAATTAAAAAATCTGGAATTTAAAAAGAAAAGTTTGTGTAATGTTGACAGTGAAACCATGGTCATCACAAATAAAATCATTTGGTTCACTAATATCTTTTGGGGATCAAACTCTGCCATACTTATCTAGTCCAGAACTACAACAACATCACCGACTCTTAACTGCCCTCTGAAATTGCTGAACAAGCCATTCAGTTCAAGGAAAGTTAAAGATGGAGAAAAAATGTTAACCTTATCAGTGATGCCCAGAAACCAAGAATGAATAAGGAACACTGCAGTGGACTTTTCCCTTCCAAAAGCTTATCTCCATGGCAACATGTTTCACAGAGGCTTTGTATTCAGTTAGAAATGATAATAGCTGCCATTTATTCTTCCTATTCCACACTATCTTGGAATTCAATAGAGAGTTTAAAGTGTAAGAGTTTAGAAAATCTTACATCCAACTGCTCCTGATCCTAATGGATTTCCATTAGCTGCTATTGGATGCATTTACTGAATGCATGGGCACTGGATGAGTCCCTGACCTCCCACTTCACACATGAGGAGAATTCAACTGGGCCAAGCTGCCTTGCCATAATGTACCCTTAAATTACTGTCTTTCCATTTACTTCTTTTAATAAGGAATATTAAATATATACCAGAGACTTTACCTTTCCTTACCCCTTGTCATGGGGTTCTTACCTTACCTGATCCTCCCAGTGATTCTTGTTCTGTTAAAGAGAACTCACCTTGCTTTCTGTCAGTAAGGCTGACTGCCTAACGCAGGGTCCTCACTTTGCCTGTTCCTCTCCTGATAAATCACAATTCCAGATTTTTTGAAATGAAATTCCACCATCTGCTATGGTGCGAGTTGTAGAGTCATCGCGAGAGAGTCTTACAGCACAGAAACAGACCCTTCAGCCCAACTCGTCCAACCAGATTGGCTTCTCAGAGCATTACTTGGGTTTATGGCTTACAAATCCAGCAACAATATCATTGTGTCAAAAGTAAACTGCTGTAGATGATGGAAATCTGAAATGAAAAGAAAACATGCTGGGAATAGTCAGCAGGGCAAGCCACGACTGAAGAGAGAAATACACAGTTAATGGTAGTGTCACTATAAATTGTTCCATCTCTGAGAAGATGAAAAACAATAAAAGACATCCCTGGCACTGCAATTTGTTACATGGTGTGGTTATTAAAGGATGATTTTTTTAAAAAAGGCTTTGCGCACTTATATAATTATTCTCAGTTGTGAATTCTTGAACAAGCTCACAATAGAGGGAGGCTGGAAAGACATATTTTAAACAAATAAATGTTTTCAGTTCTAAAATATACATTTGATACAACTATGAGGTAAACCTGAATCAAGGACATGTACTCCAAGTAACATAAAAGGATTCCTGAATATACTGATATTTCAGTGAGTTCCACTAGGTGCTGTGAGAATGAATATATTTACTTGTTATGAACCTCAGAAGTGTTGTCATTTTACTAAATACCATCAAATCTGTTATAAATAAATATTCACCCTTCTCTTTATTATACTGTTTTCTATTTGATAATTTGTTGCTCAGTACTACAGAACTTGGAAGTTGCTGAAAAGAGAGCTGTATTGGTAAAGCTTTTCCTCTTGCACTTTTCAGTACAAACACAAATTTCAAACAATCATAATAATTTATACTAAAGGAGAAAAGGGGGCTGATTTGTCAGCAAGGGGCAAAAAGCTAAACATTGTATACTTTATGGTTTCAAATAATTATTTTAACAAACACATTATCATGATCTAAATACTCCATTTGGATGTCATAGCTACACCATGGTTGTAATTATTGAGGAGTAGGTTTAATGAGTTTTTTTAGAGTGTGACAGGTTCTGAAGCTCAAGTCTTCAGCACAGCTACTGAAATGTGTTCAGATATCAGGGCCCATAGACACTTACAGTATCCAGTACGTTCAGCAGTTTCTTGATATTATGTAAAGCCCCAGATGCCTTGATTTTCTTCCCATGATATTGTTGCACTTCCAATTGAAGCACACTCAAAAATGGTAAAATATCTCTATTGTCAGTGTTGGATTTTCTTGGTGTCAGAGAGACTCTATGGAGCGGTGAAAATGGTGGTCAGATTTAATTCCAGTTTTCCAAATCCCATTCTCTGGGTTTCCCATTTTCAACCAGGATAAGGCAAAGATGGGATCAGATCATGAGCCCGAACATGAATTATTGACAATGGTGAGTGGCCAGCACCATTGGGAAGATAAGCATCTGAGGTTTCCATGGAGTTGGGCAAGGTTTTAAAGGTTTCATGATTTTTGGAACCTCAGAGGTGATTGGGAAGCTTTTGAAAGGTTTCCTCAAGGTCCTACCGTTGTCTGCACTCTAATCTATAACTCTCCACGCACTGTCATGACCCCTCAGAGCCTTCATGTTCAAGCTATGCTCTTCCACTTACCCCACAGCCCTCACATGTTTCACACCAAGCTATTCCTCTCCATACTCCATGTGAAATGGCCACAGCAATCTCCTGACTACGCATGGCAGTCAAGTTTCATGAAGACAACATGGAATAAACTAAACCGCCTAAATTGAAATGTTACCAAAAGACACAATTACTAGTTTACCCCATCAGCAATGGAACAGCCCTCATAGTTACGTGAGAATTTTCACTTAATAGAGAAGAAAAATAAATCACCTGCCTTAATCAGGCTTGATGACAAATATCTCAGACACAGAAGTACACAAAACAACTTGTATCACAAGTAACTGCTTTTGACATAACAGGGGAGATGGATTTTTGACTACAGATCTGGATCTGTCTGGAGAAAGTATTCTCTCAGCCTTTCAAGGAGGGAAAAATATCTGATGACAATACTGATCAAAAAGAAACATCAGAACACAGAACTGAAAAGATTACTGAAAGTAATCACGACTACCATGGTCTCAGGCTAAAGATTTATGCCTTAAGGATACCGTATACACAGTGTATATTCCTTTAGTTTTCTTTTTGTACCGGACAGTATCATTTTAAAAAAAATTAAACTGTGTGTACATCTGATACCATGTTTTTATTATTTTTCTCAGGTTTAGCAGTTAATAAATTTGCTGTCTCTTTCACTCAAAACAAGCTTGCAACTGGCTCCTTACCACTGCACTAGAAGTCATTTAACCACATTTTAATTGGAATTAAGTATAGCCTTGTGCAAAAAATAATATTAAATCTCGGTTGTAGCAAAGCAGGGAGTTTGAAAAGAGGGCCTACTGATTCACCCCCTCTCATCAAATGTAGCAGGATTCACAAGCTCTACTGTGTTCGTTCAATCACATCCTGACAAATCGCAAAATCCTCCTGCTCAACATTAGGAAGCTGTTATCCTCAGTCATTGACATAAACTCTCCTCTTTTGCAACTAGTCTAGTCTTTTGAACTAGACTATTTACAAGCTGCATTAAACCTTGAGCTTTATACTCCATAATGTCCTATGTGGAAAGTTACCCTTGAAACACACCACTGAACTTTGGAAAATCCTGACTAAGGTAAAATGCATATTTAAAGGATCCTCACCCCCAGATGCTTCTAATCGGATGTATCTAATTGAGACTTGAGTTACAGTGTTGTAAATACTGTCAAAGTTGCAAACCAAATAGGTTTATTGATAGGTCAGAGTGTCAGTATAAACCACCATCATATAAACAGAAAGGCTTTTAGGAAGACATTAGTGTCAGACAATAGCCCTCAGGCCATAATTTAGGTGCTGGAAAGTTAGGAGGTGATTTGGTCTCTAAAGTATTGATCCTGCAAATGGACTTGCCTTCAGACAATTGAAAACAGAAAGCTGAGCTTTGCTTTTCCCAGTCGAAGTAAAAAAAACAGAATTAGCAAGATACAAAGAATGATGAAGATTGTCCAGAGAAGGTAGGGGCACTGCTAGTCCGCCACAAGAGCCACCCCTATATGATTGCCTACTTCTTTGCATCACCCAAAACAATCACAGCAACACTCTTTGTAAAATGTGGGTATTTCACAGCATTTCTACACATTTTGCAATGAGAAAACATTCATAAATCTACAAATCCTTTGCTAGGATTTAAATTGTCCAATTAGGGTTGGCATCACATCAGTCAGTTGGGATGTGTGATTTCAGGACAGCAGTAATTCAAGGTGTGCTTGCAGCCGCCCCACTCAGAACAGTATGCAGGAAGCAGCCAGCAGTTTCTAATGGCCCTGCTACACAAATAAGTTTCACACCCATTATGTTCTCCTTATAAATTGCTTCCCCTCTTAACCCAGTATTGTCAGCAAACTGGATATGTTACATTCAGTCTGAATCATTGAGCTGGATCTTCTGATTGGCACTCATTACTGAAATGCCACTCTGCTCCTACTTATTTTACCCTGCAATGGAGGTCTGCACTTTTGGTTGGGACTTCTAAACCTCAGCATCTTTAGAAATTCAAGGTGGTCTTCCACTGAGTCCTTCTTTGTAGTGTCAAGGAAAGACAACCCAAGCTACCTTGACACGACACTAACTGCCATATTCTGGTGAGTAATCATTCACTACCACATTGCATAGCTTTAGGATATTTAAATAGCTCCTCCCTATGTTTGTGAATATAAGTGATTGAAGTAATAGGGTAGGGTGCCAGCTGGTAGGATAAAAGTATGGCGGTGTGGGGGGAGGGGGTGGGCAGTGTGAGTGGGATGCCTGCTAGGATAAGTGAAAAGGTAGGAGATTTGGCAGGGTGGGGGTGTCTAGTCATGGAGATATTGGGTGACCAGAGAATCAGAAGCGGATTTGGGGTTCAGGAAAATGTCAAGTGGCTTGGGGAAATGGAGGGAAGGGTTGGACAGTCAGGAAATTTCAGAGGGTTGGAGCATTGCTGGGGGATCAAGGAAGAAATCAGAGATTCAAGTAGAGGTCAGAGGGTCAGGCATTTTCTGGGGGTCAGGATGGACATTGGATGGCCATGGGGAGTTCAGGGGTTTGGAAGGTCACGGAGAGAGTCAGAGGGCCAGAGAATGTCAGGGGGTCAATGGAAGGTCAGAGGCTCAAGGGGGAGTCAGAGAGTCGGGGGAGTTTGGAAAGTTGAGAGATCAGGGATGAGTCAGGCATTCAGGGTGGATTAGTAGGTAGTTATGAGAGATCATAGTTACGAGAGATCATAGTTACATAGGAGAAAGACATGGCTTTCATATGTCTAATTATTCCTGAGTAACTAGGTAAGTAAGTTGGAACCCTCCCAAGTCTCCCAATCTGACTCAGAGTCAGAGACAAGTTAAAATGTCTTGTATAATACTTGGGCAGTCAGTTGATTGGGATTTCCAAGGTAGCACAATCTCCTTTAATCGACAAAAATCACAAGCTTCTGATGGAAAGCAAATATGTGTGCAGTCTGAAAAAGTTTGTCATGTTCAGATCTCTAATTGTGTTCCTGCTGTTTTGCAATGCATCTCCAAATGGGGTGACTGAACTGCTGAATGTAGAATTATACATGGTTTGAAGGAGAGTGCATAACAAGTGAAAAAAAGAGGCTGATTAAGAAAGTTCAAAGATGAATATTTTCTTTTCTTACTGCAATAAGAAACATACAATCCTACAAAGACAGTGTGCATGTATTAACTTGAAGAGATTGGGATCTTTCAAAATGAAGAGGGGTGGGGTGGCATGGTGGCACAGTGGTTGGCACTGCTGCCTCATAGCACTGGGGACCCAGGTTTGATTCCAGCTTTAGGCGACTGCTTGTGTGGAATTTTTTCCACCAGGTGCTCCGGTTTCCTCCCACAGTCCAAAGATGTGCAAGTGGATTGGCCATGCTAAATTACCTATAATGTTCAGGGATGTGTAGGTTAGGTACATTGACCATGGGAAATGCAGGAATGGGCCTGGGTGAAATGCTGTTCGGAGGGTCAGCATGGACTTGTTGGGCCGAATGGCCTGTTTCCACACTGCGGGGATTCTACGATATGTATGAAAAATCTAGTGATCTCTTGTCCTGTTGAGTTGATCAAAGGTTTCTTCTCACAAAGAGAGCTTTGATAAGTTCATTGACACAACACACTGAAAAAAAACACTTAGAGAGCGAGCAGCAGCCAGAAATGACAAACCAACCACCAATTTGTAAATACTGCACGATCCCTTGAAGTTGCATTGTGAAATGTGTTGTGCAAAGTCAGTGCCTGATGAGAGATGTGCTAGGCTGATTGAAAATGCATGCTGATCCTGCAAAATACTATGTGTGTGTTAAATCATGTTGAGCCAGTCTTGTGGTATGTTGAGGATCAAACTGAAAAATTGCAAGGTCAGTTCACTTCACTGAATGTTAAGTCAGTATGTCTATATTCTCCTTGAGACGGTTGAGATAATAAACCTACACTAAAAGTGAAATGAGGAGGCAGACAATTTAATTCAAAGGCATGCTGGTGAATCATGACTGAAGAAGAAAGACTATTAGGCCTCTGACTTGCTAGAGAACAGGGCAAGGAGTCACAGGATCAGTCAGCCAGTAAAATAAGTCAGGTGAGAATTTGCTTACCTCAAATGCAGAGCCTGTAAAAGTGAAAAGATTGACTTGGAACCATGAAGCGCATGCTGTCTGTAAAATACAACAGCTTAATGATTTCTACCTGACCTTGTATCATTATAATATGTAAGTGCACAATGTCCGGACCAAACAGGGACTTATTGTTGCATACATGTATTATGCTATAATTAAATGTTAGGCAGAATGGGCAGATATGAATACCCTGAGTAAAACTTAACTAACACAGAACTCAGTATGGAAATACCCAGTATCACAATTCACTGGGACAGTGTTCAAAAAATCAAGTCCCACTTTTCTTAGATGTAAAAAGATTTATTCAAACTATCCAGAGTCCCCAATTTAACTAACTGACAAACCCAGGTTACAAGGAAAGACTCACTTTTATTGTTACAGGACTGGAGTTTAAAAATAGAGAAGCCTTGTTACAACAGTAAATGTTGATAGCAAAAACACACCTAGAGAATTGTGCACAGTTTTAGTCCCTATATTTAAGAAAGAATAAACTGACATTGGAGACAATTCAAAAGAGATTCACTGGGCTAATTCCTGGGTTGAAGGGATTGGCTTATTAAAAACAATTTATCAAATTAGGCTTTTATTCATTAGAATTTGGAAGAATGAGGGGTGATCTTATTGAAATATGTAAGATTTTGAGGGAGCTTAAGCAGGTAGATGTTGAGAAGGTGTTTCCACTAGTGAAGGATGGGGGGACATATTTACAGAATAAGGGAACGTTGATTTAAAACTGAGATTCAAGGACATTTCTTCTCTCAGAGGGTGGTGAACGACTAATGCTCTCACCTCTGAGAGTTCTAGATGACTGTAAGTATTTAAAGAGGAAGTAGATAGATTTTTGAAATATTGAGGAGTTGAGTCTATAAGCAGCTGGCTCAAAAGTGAAATGGGGAGGCAGGCAGTTCAATTCAGAGGCATGCTGGTGAATCATGACTGAAGAACAAAGAATATTAGGCCTTTGACTTTCTAGAGAAAAGGACAAGGAGTCACAGAATCAGTCAGTCAGTTGAGAGAAGAAATGTCCTTGAATCTGAGGTTTAAATCAATGTCCCCTTATTCTGTAATATATCCCCCAGTTCCTCCATTAGTGGAAACATCTTCTCAACATCTATCCCCTCAAAATCTTGCATGTTTCATTAAGATCACCTCCTCCCACCCTGTATCCTGCAAAATCTCTGTCCCGTTTTTCCAATTCCTCCATCTCCATTGCATCTGCTCTGATGAGGAAACGTTCCACTTCCAAGCATCCCTGATGTCCTCCTATTTCAAACAATGTTCTTTTCCCCCCGCCTCTGTCAACCAGACAGCCCTCCACTGCACCTTCTCCATTCCCCACTCCTCAGCTCTAAACAGCCCCCGTCCAAACACAATAAAGATAGAGTCCCCCTTGTCCTCACTTTCCATCCCATCAACCATCGCATCCAACGTGTCATCCTCAAACACTTCCGCCAACTTTAATTAGACCCCACCACACAGAACATTTTCCACTCCCCACCCCTCTCAGCTTTCCGCAAGGACCATTCCCTTCGTCACTCCTTCGGTTCGCACCGCACTCCCCACCAACCACTGCAATCGCAGCCCCCCCACAAGACCCCACCCCGGTACCTACCCCTGTAACAGTAAAAGATGTAACACTTGCCCTTACACCACCTCCCTCACCTCCATCCAGGGCCCTAAACAGTCCACAGTTTCACCTGCATCTCCTCCACCTAGTCTACTGCATCCAGTGCTCCTGATGTGATCATCTCTACATCGGTGAGACCAAACATAGACTAGGTGTCCGTTTCGCCGAGCATCTTCGCCTGACTCTTAATAGCCAACCTAACCTCCCGATCACCACCCATTTCAACTCCACCTCCCACTCCCCCTCCAACATGTCCATCCTTGGCCTTCTCCAGTGTTGCCGTAAATCAGAACCCAAATTTGAGGAACAACATTTTATCTTCCACCTGGGCAGCCTACAGCTTGGAGAACTTAACATTGAGTTCTCTAATTTCAAATAACCTTCCCACCCATCCACCAGATCCCTTTCCAGCCCCGCCTCCTCCCTTCCATTCCAGCTACCAACTGGATTCATCCCTCCCAAAGACCAACCAGGTCATAATTACTACTGGGTGTCCACCTATCACCACCATTCTACTACCCTCCGTCCCTTTATCTGCAGCTCCCCCTACCCACATATCCAGACCTGAAGAAGGTTATACCCAAAACATTGACTTCTCCTCCTCCTCCCTGCCTGGGTTGCTGTGTTTTTCCAGCCTCCTGTCTGTCTACCTTGGATTCCAGCATTAGCAGTTTATTTTGCCTCTGACATGAAAGGGGAGTCATGGCCTAGGCCATGAGCTTAAGAGAACAATGGGGCATGCTTGAGGAGATGAACACCCTGCTTCTGCTCATCTTTCCAATTTTCCTATGTTATGTACAAATATCTGATGAAACACATACATTCCTAAAAATCTCATAATTTCTTGTTTACTTTCAGGAAAAGTGAATTCTAGCACAGCTTTCACTTTTGCCACTCTTGGCAATACTTGGCAGACTACGAAGTGTAATAGGTAAGTTACCCTTGTTTTTGTAAATTTAGTTTTGGCCAGATTGATTACTAATCGAGCTAAATGTAATTGCCTAAATAAGTCCTTTAATTGCTTACATGCTTTTCCCATGTGTCACTGTATCTTACAGCATCACCTAAATAAATGACACAGTTTGTTACTTTAGCCACAACTTGATTAATAAGTCTTTGGAATGTAGATGGTGCGATCTTCAATTCAAATGGCAACACCAACATTGATATAACCCATTCAATGTAACCAAGGTGGATATTTTGTCAACACCACTTCAACAGAATAATTTTAGAAAGAAGTGAGGCATTGCCAACCCTGTCAATACAATCTTCCAATTGAAAAATTGGATAGGAACCTATTTTTGTGATTGCATTTACTTTTCTGTAATTGATGCAGATTCTAGTTGTTCTGTTTGGTTTAGGAATAAGCATCACTTGTAAACTCCAACTGCTTTGACTATGTTCAATCAAATTATTTCCCAACATGTACCGTATCTCTGTTTCCCCTGGTTTTTGTTTATCTGAGCTTAAGTGACAAGG
Source organism: Rhincodon typus (assembly GCF_021869965.1). NCBI lineage: Eukaryota > Metazoa > Chordata > Chondrichthyes > Orectolobiformes > Rhincodontidae > Rhincodon > Rhincodon typus. The sequence goes on along the minus strand of NC_063343.1, from coordinate 34,941,336 downwards.
ATGTGTTTTATCAGTATTATCAGTCTCTTTCAACTGGCTAACATTATACTTTCACATATATCGCTACAGATTTCCTTATTCTCCATAAATAACCTGATCAGACCTTCCTATTCTCCTTCCTTATTTTAACTTAACGTATTTTTCTAGTCAACTTGTTCAAAGATGTTATTACACAACTCTAGAGCAGATGAGACTTCAACCCAGGCCTCCAAGTCCAGGGGTAGTGGCATTACCTCTGTGCCATGAGACGGCACCTTCCTCTAAATACAAGAACACAATATCAAACTATTCAGTTAATATTGGCTAGTCGAATTGTAGGATGTTCGCTTTGTGAACTGTCTACTTCTTGTTTTTCACTCTCACTGTCTCTGTCATCCTCCAAAATGTTACCCCGAGACACATGCTCTTTCTCATCTTTTCCCTGCATTTATACCACTTCAACAAGTTTACATGACATCATCAATTTCTCTTCCCATGATCAGGAATATTGATCAGATAAGTCACCTTATTAACATTCCTAACTACCTTATGGATATTTACCTTGTAAAGGAAATAATACCAATAATCTAGCTCCTGGTTGAAACGTTCTAGTCATAGCATATTTGCCTGCCCATTCTTGCTTGTGAAGTTTTTAAAATGTTCCTGGATGATGTTATATCTTCTCCACGTCTCTGTAGAAACATGTTTACATAATCCAACATTTACAGTTCATATTTTTCCTTATCAGTTTTAATTGACCACTTATCTCATGGCTATAGATCTGTTTGAATGGACTGAACCTAATAGATTCATTTAAAAATCTCTGGTAGCAGATAATAAGAAATCTAACCTTTATCTCAATCCTGTGGGTATTCTTATCGTTAGACTTTACTCATTAGTTTGAGAATCTGACTATCTATCTCCAAGGCCCTCTTTGTTTGTAGCTGATAGGCAGTAGACTACTCTATACCCAGATTACTGATTGTGGAAAGTTTTAGTCATAAAGTTATAAAATTGTCAGATTGTTTCTCAATTGTTAGGCCACAAAGGGTAAACAATTGAGTCAACCCTTCCCCTACTACCTTATTGTAATTGTCCTGAAAGGAATAGTCTCTAGAAATTAGATTCTTATATTAATCATAAGGTTATGCTGATGTTCAGCTTTTGTTTTGGTAATGGTGCTACAGAATTTACCAACACTTAACTAAATAGTTCTTTAAAAGCTGGTATATATTAAAAGTACCAGTTTGATCATGCAAGTTTTACCTACTACATGCAGAATTGTATGATGTCCTTATGAAATTTTGGCCATGTAAAATGCCCATTTGTGAATGTTTGTGTTTTCCATATTCCTACAAGTGCTGCTGGAGGGATTTCATGTGCTACTCACAACGTCTCCACATAATATTTGGCTGATACCGCTATCTAATGAACAACAGTCCATTCTTCATCCCCATGTCTGTGAGATTGTCTCCATTTCTTCATCAGAACTCTGTTATGATAATGATGGTACTCCAGAACTCTTCAGTCTCAGTATGAGCTGTCTATATGCTTACTTATATAATTCTCAAACTGCTTTCTGAGCCTCAATTAATGAAGACATGCCAAATACTTCCTTTGAATTATGCATTTCTTCAAATAAAGTTTCAGCTTTTTCACATCTACTTGTGGTATTATTTTGACTTTGGGTGAAGGACATTTCTGAGCCATTGCTCTAGTCAGTACACATGACAGAACAATACATGGAATCTATTCCTGTAACCATTCCAACTCTTTAACCTCCCTTGGGCTTTCTCTGATTATGAGTAAAGTTATAACTTTTACTCCAGCTAAATCATTACTCAGAGTAAGCCCACTCCTTCCACAGGTAATTTCTTAACTGCTGTGTTACCATTGTTCCAGACAACTAGTCACACTCCATTTGCACTTTCTATAATGGAACTGGAATAGTTTCCACATTAATCCCATTTACCATTGAACTCTCTGGTGGCAAAAGGTCTGAGTAGCTCCTGTGTCCCTTAATATAGCTATGGGTTTAGCTGCATCATTGGAAGAAAAGAAAAAGTAATTTTCCCTTTTGATAAAAACTCTTTATATTTCTCATCTATTCGCCTTAATTGCATTCATAGTCATTTCTACCTCTGGTTTCCTGATTATAGTTAAAGTTACAATCTGATTTGTGGTATTATTTTTCTGAGGTCCCTTTACAGACAAAGCCCTAACAAATCCCACAGGTTTCCCTTGCAATTTCCAGCATTCTGTTCAAAGGTGCTCCACTTTATTACAATAGTAACACTTTGGCCTTCAATTTTCACCTCCACCCTCAGCATCTTCCTTTCTTACCTACAGAGGGCATTCCCACCTGTCCTTTCTTTATCCTGGCGACTTGCTTTCCTTTCACTATCCCATACTCTATCCTTCTCACGTTTAGAGGGATGATGGAAAAAAGGTTCAGTTTTATGAATCAGCTCATAACTATCAGCCATTACTGCTGCCTGTCTAGCCGTTGCAACCCCTTGGTCTCTTATTGGTCTCTCATGGGCACTTATTGCATTGAGTTGAGTTTTGAGTTGCATTGAGTTTTCAAATTCTTCTAAAAGAATGATCCCTTGGAGAACTTCTAATGGGTTCAACTTCTAATGTTCGTATTTACTTGTCAAAAGTACTTTGCTTAACCCTTTCAAATTCAATGTAAGTTTACCCAGACTGTATTCCTGAAATTTCAACACTTCTGCCTGTATACTTCCAAAACTAACTCAAATGCACCCAGTATTGTTATTTTTAAATTATCATGGTCCCTAGAAAACTTCTCCAACAGCTTGCTCCCTGTAAGCAATGTTCAGTTTCCATTGGCCAATTCATTTGTCACACTATTTTCTCAAGCGACATAGACAGCCCCTCCTTATCCTCAAACTTTGGTAAGGCTTGTACAAATTGAAACATTGCCTGACTGAACTTCAGGTTATGACTAGGACTCTCTGCATCAGAGTTTGCATCAGCATGCCTTTTTAAACTGCAGCAATTTAAACTTGCATTCTTTGTCTCTCTTTCTCTCTCTTTCTCTTCTCTTTGTTTTCGTGATTTTAATTCTAGTTTTCTCAATTCCATCTCCATTTCTTTTTTTAAGTTCTAGTTTCTTTCTTATCACAGGTTGCTTTAACTGTGACTAAACATAATGGATTCAGGTGTCTCACAACCACCTTGTATTTCTATTAAATTGAAGTATTTTGCTAGTTCTTCAATTATCTCTGCCTCCTTAGCTCTGGCAGGCAATTGCACTTTTAATTTATCTGCAAATTCAATTAACTTGGCTTCTGTAATCTCTTTTACTTTCATCACTTTCATCCACTTTCAGAAAAGCTTTAGCAGCTTCTAGTGTCACCTTAATTCCAGTAGTACAAGGCCAATTGTTCATCCTTTTAACTTTATCCCTTGCCATAGCTCCACAACTAATCTTGTGTTGTCTTTGTTTCAAAATCTCATAGGTTTCCCCAAACTTGGTCATGACTCACTGGAGTACGCATTTGGAATCAAGCCTCATTATACCTGGAGTCATGACAAATGTGAAAAGATTGAATTGAACTATCAAAAGTCACCAAGTCACCTGATTGACAGACTCAGATTAAAAGAAAACATTTTTCAAATTTCTGTACTTACCAAGAAAACAGCCAATTATTGCAAACAGACTGCTTTTAACCAATGACAGACAAGAAGCATTAATTGCTAACAAATGACTCTAAAACTTAAATTTTCTCCTTTTTAAGAAATTCCCATGCAAGTACAAACACACAAAAAAAGACAAGACACAAATATTACAGGTGGAGAAGGCACAAACAAAAACTGAAGCACAGTTTTCACAGCAGTCTAGATCGTAAGTGTCGATTAGATGTTTTCCTTCAGCACCCTTCTGATTCCTTTCAACTCTTTGAAGAGGACATGAGGTCGTGTATAAACAGATTCTCAATCCTTCATTCACTGATTGTGGATTCAGCCTTTCAATGTCTCTGTAGGCAGTTTCTTTCCCACTTTCCTTTGAAGAAAGGAACTTTAAGAGATGGTAGTTAGCTGCTTGAAATGTTCTTCTCAGCTCACTGAACAGAGAGAGACGTTTTCCCCTTCACAGGCTACATGTTTCTGCTGTATTGTGTCCAAACACAGAGCTGTAGCCACTTTTCCAGGAACCAGTCAAAAAGTTGTTACCATGCTGAGTATTCCTGACACACACTCTTTGAAAAACAATCAAATGACCGCCACTGAGCAAAGCTGCCTTGGACACAGAGTAGAGGCATCTAGCTTATTCCCTTCCTGTTTGAATAAGGCAGCATTGTAGATCTATGTACAATGATTCGCAGTATTTATTATTTTTAAAAAATGGCAACATCCTCTTCTAGTTTCTTGATATAAATATTACTTCCAGTTTTTAAGTCTACAGTTCAGAAGAATAGAATTGGCCTTTGCAATAGTTATACTCATGAGATTGGGTGTGGGAAGCCTCAGGGCATCAGTCTCATCAAACTGCTATATATTTCGCCTCCCCTTAAAAATGTGTAAACAAAAAAGTCAAGATTTTTGTGTTAAAAGAGGAAACAAGCTTTATGTTTGAAATAACATATTTATAGTAGAGCAGATATTTTCAGACAAGATATTTGTGATGCAATTCATTAAAACTTACATATTTTGAGAATAACTCCATTTGTATTACAATATTTTTTTTATAAATAATCTCCACCTGGTATACATTGCTCTACTTACTTTAATTCCATTTCTAATTCATCTTCAATGAAGTATAGATTCAATAACTGAAACATTTAAACCAGAAATGACTAATAAATTCAACCAAGTGGTCTCCTGTATTACTCTGTTCCAAATTAGTACCAAGACAATATCAGTACCAAGTTCTGAATTTGTTGATTGTGCTGATTACTCCGAGAAAGTATTCAAGCCAAAAATATTCATGAAATCAACAGAAGTAGACACACTATCCCTCCTTAAAATTGGAGAGTTTGTTCCATTTTACAGTACACTTTAAATCTTAAGAAGTATTAATGAAAATATTAATTAAAATTTAATATGCTTAATTTCAAAGATACGGAAAAATCAATAAAATGTGTTAATATAAGAAATAGAAATGGACATTAGTTTGTAGATTTGCTCGCCGAGCCGGTGTGTTTGATTCCAGATGTTTTGTCACCCTGCTAGGTAACATCGTCAGTGCGTCTCCGGTGAAGCGTCGGTGTTCTGTCCCGCTTATTATTTATATGCCTCAGTTTACTGGGGTGTTTTGCATCACTTCCAGTTCTGTTTTTCAGTGGTTTGCATATTGGGTCCAGTTCAATGTGTTTGTTGATGGAGTTCTGGTTGGAATGCCAGGCCTCTAGGAATTCCCTGACATGTCTCTGTTTGGCTTGTGCTATTATGGATGTGTTTTCCCAGTCGAATTTGTGTCCTTTATTTGTCTGTGTTTATTGAGACCAGTGAGAATTGGTTGTGTCTCTTGGTAGCTAGTTGGTATTCGTGTATCCTTATTGTCAGTTTCCTTCCAGTTTGGCCTGTGTAACGTTTCTCACAGTTCTTGCATGGTATTTTGTATATTACTTTACTTTTATTGGACATTTTAAATCTTATTTTAACAACATGGTGAGAGAAACTGGAAGGAAACTGACAATAAGGACACACGAACACCAACTAGCCACCAAGAGACACAACCAATTCTCACTGTCTCAATAGGCTATAAATTATTGGGCATCACTAATTGTTCTTGATAGGAACAAAGAAGAAAATTACAGTACAGGAACAGGCCCTTTGGCCCTTCATGCGGCCCGTCACAACTAAAACCCCTACCCTTCCGTGGACCGTATCCCTCTATTCCCATCCTGTTCATATATTTGTCAAGACGCCCTTTAAAAGTCACTATAGTATCTGCTTCTACTACCTCGTCCGGCAGTGAGTTTCAGGCACCCACCTCCCTCTGTGTAAAAAACTTGCTTCGTACAACACTTTAAACCTTGCCCCTTGCACCTTAAACCCATGGCCCCTGGTAATTGACTCTTCCACCCTGGGAAAAAGCTTCTGACTGTCCAGTCTGTCCATGCCCTTCATAATCTTGTAGACCTCTATCAGGTCGCCCCTCAACCTCCGTCGTTCCAGTGAGAACAACCCAAGTTTCTCTCCTCATAGCTAATGCCCACCATACCAGGCAACATCCTGGTAAATCTTTTCTGTACCCTCTCCAAAGCCACCACATCCTTCTGGTAGTGTGGCAACCAGAATTGAACACAATTGAACATAAGGTGGTTGTAAGTTTTCTGCTTGAACCACAGCAGCTGGAGTGGTGTGGGTAGATATACAGTGCTTTTGGAGAGGGAGTTCTAGGACTTTGACTCAATGACAGCCAAGGAACTCCAATATATTTCCACGTCAGGATGGTATGTAATTCTGGTGGGGAATTTGGAGGTGGCAATGTTCCCAAGTCTCTGTTCCTCTTTTCTTTCTTGCTGGCAGAGATTGCAGATTTGCGGGGGCACTGTAGAGGAAGGTTGCTACAGTGTGTAGGTAGATGGTGCACACTAATATGCAAACTATATGTTGGTGAAGAGCAAAATTCAAGGTGGTAGATGATTCCAATTAAATGGGCTGCTTCGTCTTAAAACTCCCAGAGTTGTTATTGAAGTTGTACCAATCCAGGCAACTGCAGAGCATTTCTTAAAGCTCCTGATTTGTGTCTCTAAGGTACTGGACAGACGTAGAGATGGGAAGTGAGCCATTTACTGCTGAAAACCAGCAGTGTCTGACTTGCAATTTAACCATGGCATTTATGTGGCTGGTGGGGCTTCTGTCAATGATAATCCTCAGAAAATTGATGTTAAGGATTTTTATAATGGCAACTGTTACTGATTGTCAAAGAGAGATTGCTAAACTCTTTTTCTTGGAGATAGTAATTGCATGTAAGGTGTGGTGCAAATGTTATTTTCCTCATAACAGCTCAAGATCCAAGAATTAAAGCAAACCTAAAACTTACAACAGCAGGACACTATTGTGATTAGGATAGAAATGGTGTGATTATGAATCCTGATTGCAAAGAAGAGAATAGGAAACAGTCCAGAGTTAAAATCTGAAGTCCAAATGTAGGATAGAGTTAGTTAGGGAGTGTAGAATCAGGCCTGAGCACTGACAAAAACAAAGAACTGCAGATGCTGGAAATCTGAAATGAAAACAGAAAATACTAGAGAAACTCAGCAGGTCTGGCAGCATCTGTAGACATAAAGCAAAGTCAACATCTCAGGTCCCATGACCCTTGCTGAGTTTCTCCAGCATATTCTGTTTTTGTTCAAGCATTGACAAAACCAATGCCCAGAGATGGAGACCGTTTTGGAAGGCTGTTTCATGGATAGTGTCGATGAATGTACGGCAAATGTATTTCACTGGAATGAATGTCCAGGAGGTGTTCAGAATTAAATACAGGGTAAAGTTGAAAATACCTAAGCTCTCAAAGAAGTTGAGAAATTGACTTGGACTCTCAAGAGTGAAATCCCTGCTACGAAACAGACTATAGCCGAAGGTGAAAAATCACTAGAACCAGGATAACTAACTGCAGTAACTTTTGTGGGGGTGTATTTGGAGGACTGTATTCCAAGCTTTAATAGTTCCTCTCCTCAAACTGACACCTACTACAACAGAACTCATGTGACAGTGGCAAGTCACAGTACAAGTACAGTGTACAAGTTCAGTTTTTTTTTAAATTGCATGCGCTATCGTTTGCAGTTACAAGTTGCCCAATCTTTATTTAAAGAAAATCATTACTCAAGAACAAAATTGTTTGTTCACCCAGACACACCTCCATTAGTCTCTACACACTAATCACACACTTAAACTTTAAAGTGTTCAGGCTTTTTGAGGAAATGCATGGGGGTCAAAATTTTCTCTGTGTATTTGTATTCCCATGGTGAGTGTTGCTACAGTTGCTATTGCTGCTAATCCATTGCCTTTGTTGGAGAAAGTGAGACCTCTGGGCCTGATGATTGTTCTGTACTCTGTGCAGTTAATGGCATCACATATTTGTCAGCGGTTGCCTGCAGCAAAGGAACAGCTTCTTTAGTGGTAGGTACATGCTTGCTGTTGTGACTATACAGCCAGTCATTCATTTGCATCATGTATGACTGAGATTGATCTAGTAGGAGTTCTTTCTTGATTATTCCCTTCCTTTACAGCTCCTCTATCTTTTCGTATGCATTGGACTTGAGAACAGTTAGAACTCTCCTTGGCATATACAGAATTGATCTCACGTCTACTTTGAGGTGATATTCACCAGAAAGACATTCAAAACCTGGAAACATTTTATCGTAATTTTTGGAGATTTTTCTAGATTAGTTGATCGCCCTGCATAAACACTGCAACTTTCTTCCAGTATATGTACTCTTACTAGTCCAAGCTTTAGATTTGTTTCGACTGAGATAAACAGATTTTCTTAATGCCTGCTATTTAAAGCTATACATTTTCCTACTGAATGAGGCTCTCAGCTTCATTTGCCCTTTTGGGTTGAGTATTGTTACATCATCTAGCCTCAAATTTACTTTCATTGATTTAATTTCTCAGTCATCATCTTGAGCCAGACTGCACAGATCTGTCAGGCTCATGATTTTCAGGAAGCAGTGATATCTAACTGACACTGCACATTCACTTGATACTCTCCTTCTGCATTAATTCTAATGTCACAAATCGTTTATCACCAGGAGATATAATTTTGCCAAATTCTTATAGACTGCAGAGTGATTCACGAGAATTGTTGTCTGACAACTCAACTCTTCATACGTTCGCTTTTCTACTTTGGAGCTAAACACTTGTGTGTAAAGTGATTCAGATTCATACAGTTGAAGCACCACTTTCCCCATGATGGACATGCTTCCTTTTCTGTGGTGTGTTTTATAATATTTACATCCCGTATGCCAGCCTTGACCTTCTGCAAATGTTTCTTAGAAATATAGAAAATATTTCATAAGCTTTGAACGCATAACGTTCATAAGTAGCAACAGTATAGTGTTCAATATTGGATCTTCAAGGCCTTCAATATTGCACCAGTCTGACTTCTCTGCTTCTCAGTGAGGTCCCGGGTGTGATACAGGGTATAGCATTCTTTCTCCAGCATTGGTAATGGAGTTGCACTCTTATGTATTAAGGTTTTCTGCTTAACTCTGTGGCTATCTCATAACCTTGTCCAATGAAATTGGTTAAAAAAATCCAATTCTGCCTCTTATCACCACAAGGAACAGGAACTAGAAAATTCAAAGCCATCCTGACTCACATGTAATACAGTTACAGACTGCAGTTCTAATTATTTGTTGCAGTTTCTTACAGTAGCTTACTCTCCTATAGCTCTCAAAATCCTCACAATTTCAGATGCTCACTTCTAACACAGTCCTCCATGTGTAGGCTTTAATAACTTTGATCCCTCAACTGAAAGCAATTATGAGACAGTTCACATGACAAGTCACAGTGTACCATGTAGAAGTGCACTTCTGCAAACAGCTTGTTAGCTAGACAAGGTGAACTTGAAATTTAATGAACTGAGTAGCAGATCTTTCAGTATCCTTCATCATCTTTCAGTATAATCCAACATTGAAATGCAGCTGTTCTAAACAGTGATCTGATACTCACTCCCACTGAAGGAAACAAAGAGTAGGGATTCTGTGAGTGGGCAGTCAGTGCGTAGTTGCCCAGGTAAACTAGTTATTATGTTTGAGTTAACAGTTTGAGCTAACTGTTGCAACCAGATGAACTAACAATGAAAGAAGAAAGCTTATCACGACGACTGAATACTAGAAAGCAGTCTACATCCAATGAAGCTCTTTTGAATGAAGTGCAGTCAATTTCATAATGTAAGGAATTTGGCAGCTAATTTGAATAAAAGCTCAAAAATGTGTCAATCATCAGGGATTTGTGATGTTTGAGGCAATAAAGTATCTGTGATGCAGTTAATTAAAATCATTTTCATCTACGTACTATAATTGCAATAATGAAAAGGGAAATATATTTATACAGCACCTTTCACAACCACCAGACTTTGCAAATACTTTACAGCCATTTACTTTGAAGTGTCCTCATTGTTGGAATGTGGAAGTGACCATATGATCTGTTTTTTTTATGTTGATTGAGGGATAAATCCTGGCCAGGTCACTATAGATAACTTCCCTGCCCCCCTTTGGGATAGTGCCATGGGTTCATTTACAACCAACTGAGAGAACAACATGGCTTTTGTTTAGACTTTTCATGCAAAAGCCAGCTGATTTGGACAGCACAGCACTCTCTCTGTACTGGTCTTGAATATCAGGATTGAAGTTGTGTTCAAGTCCTGCAGTTAAGAAAATCTGACAAGTAAGATGTTTGACCCTGGAAGGTCTTGAAAGAGGTGGTCGTGTTTTATTAATACCAGAGAGACATGGTGGAATGTATCCAGGAAATGGAAGCATAGAAATTGTTAATAATTAACATGCCACGTCATTATCAAAGCTTGTGAGAATGACAGTGTGGTGACATTGTCACACAATAGCTGTGAGGCAGTATGTAAAATAAACACAAAAGGGCAGAAGCAGAATCAGTTTGTGTAAATTACTAGAGATAGTAGGAACTGCAGATGCTGGAAAATCTGAGATAACAAGGTGCAGAGCTGGATGAACACAGCAGGCCAAGCAGCACCATCGGAGCAGGAAGGCTGCTCCTATGATGCTGCTTGACCTGCTGTGTTCATCCAGCTCTACACCTTGTTATCTCTGTGTAAATTACTAGCTGGTTAAGTACCGGCCTGCACAAGTGATTAGCACATGGAGCAAGAATACCATCCTGACCCATGCAACACGGAGTTTTCCTGTTGACTGCAAAACAGCAGTGGAGGGCACCTCTGATTCTAATCCTGGTGTCAGTGCCCCTTAAGAGGAACAGGGGCATTTTGTTACAGAAAAAGGAGACCAATCGACCCATCGAGTCTGTGTCAGAGATTTGTAATTTTCTAAAAAAAAACAAACTAGTGCGTTAGAATCCAACGAACAGAAAAAAAAAGAAACCAAACGGTGAAGGGGGCAGGAGATGTACAGCTCATTCCCCTACCACTGGGGGAGGGAACCGATTAGTCCGGAACCAAGGTGTGGGGGCAGAGGGGGAGTGTGGTATTCCGGGTGTTCAGTCGGGGGGGGGGGGGGCCCGGAGTTACTATGTTGGGAGTGAAGGTGCAGGGAGGTGCCCGGGTGGGGACTCCTGGACAGACATGGGCCTCTGTTCTCTGTCAGAAATGTGCGTGTTTTTAATTCCCTTCAAACTGCTGGGTTTGAAATTCTGTGGCAAGTACCTGCAAGAACTGACACCTGTAACAAATTGGCTGTCATCCCCTCCCTTTCACACAGCGAATAAATATAGAAATTAATAAATACCCCGCGGGCCGGTTATTTATTTATTTTTAAAAATCACTTTACGGATTTGCCCTTACTTACCATTGCGCGTGTTTTTATCTACTTTCCCCATTTGGTTGTTCCAATCCAGTGCAACCATTGTTTTTTTTTGTAGGCACCGTCCTTTGATGTAGGCAATAAGAATTTATTATTTTCCTACGGCCATTTGGGCGCGAATGTATAATTTAATGCGTTTTAATGGATTCAAAATTTTATAAAATGTGTCTCACATTCCTTAGGAAAAGTAGCCTTTTGAGTTACTGCTTTAATTGGGTAAACGCGAGGTAAATGTACATAAGTTAAATTTATAGGAATTAAGCCTTTCTTAAACCAGATGGAACACACTGATCAGTTTACAAAGGTGACAGCAGTAAAACTGTTGCATAAACTGTGGTCAGCATGATTTGCCTATAATTTTTCCTAGTTAGGTAGAAGATATTATCTATACTTTCATCCATTTCAAGGAGATGAAATTTGCACTAATGGACATAGAGGACCTGGTCTTCATGTATGCCCTTACAATTAATTTGTTAAGTCAATAGTATGCACATGGCATTCTGATCCAAAATCCCACTGTCAGATCATGCACATAATGTGTGAAAAAGGTCATTTTTCATAAAACAATTATGGATGTAGGGTACACCTTGATTTCAAATACATACCCCAATGTAAAGGGACGCGCTCCACATACATAGTGATACAGAACCTTGATAAAGCCTGTTTTAAAGTTATATTACTTTGCAAATAATTAGGTCTCCCAAACTTGCAAGTTTTCTATCACTCACAGGGATGCCCTGATCTATTACACAAAATACAAAAGAGTTGAATGGTACCACCTATTCTAACATCCTGGTAAAAGAGAAAATGGATTTGAAATTGCTTAAATTACTAGAAAACAAACTAAATGAATAGAAATCACATGCATGTAGGAATTGTTAGGTAATGGTATGGGTCATGTTCACTTCTGATTTAGATTGGATTAATTTATTTTTCTAATTGTAGCTCACTGGATTGTAATACCATTAACTGTTGGAATAATGGTTGGTGGTTATTTTCTGTATCGAACGATTGGGAGGAAAATAGAAAGGAACAGCAGAGTGAACCGAACAATCAGCAAAGATGTTGCCAAAGTGGTTCATAGTTTTGATATAGAAGATTTGGGTGACAAAACAGCCTTTTGCAGATGTTGGAGATCTTCAAAGGTTAGTGATTTTTTTGATGTTTGAAGCGCTACTGGTAGTATGGGGACAGACAAAAAAAAGTCAAGTTACTTAGGGTTTTAATCTTTAGCAAGTGTCAGTAGCATGTTGTCTCAATTGAACTCATATTTCTCGACCAGAAAAGAATCTAAGACAGAGTATTCCAATGTTGCATAGTTCAGTCTGTAGCCCTTTACCAGTGTGCAGTATTGTGCAGATAAAATTGGAGTAGAGTTCTCATGTGGTAGTTTCCCTACCTCTGAACTAGGAAGCCTGGATTCAAGTCCCACCTGCTCTAGAGATGTGTACTATCATCACTGAACAGGTTGATTAGAAAATATTTCTAGATAAGGATGGAGATTCCCCCAACTCAGTGAGTAAAATAATACAAGTCA
>NC_063343.1:34900012-34927828 GCF_021869965.1 Rhincodon typus | reverse complement strand
AACAGATGCCACTTCCCTAGTCCTGCACTCATCCCCGGAATACTGGACAACAAGGACACCTACGTCAGACTCCTGCTCATTGACTATAGCTCCACCTTCAACACCGGTATCCCCTCCAGACTGATCTCAAAACTCCGAGACCTTGGTCTCAGCTCTGCCCTCTGCAACTGGATCCTCAGATTCCTGACCCATAAACCACAATCTGTGAAGATAGACAAGTGCACCTCCCCCATGATAATCCTCAACACTGGCACCCTGCAAGGATGTGTTCTCAGCCCCCTACTCTACTCCCTGTAACCCATGACTGTGCAGCCAAATACCAAATGAATGCCATCTACATTGGGATTGAGTTTCGGAGCCATGAGGTCATGTTGCAGCTGTACAAAACTCTGGTGCGGCCGCACTTGGAGTATTGCGTACAGTTCTGGTCACCGCATTATAGGAAGGATGCGGAAGCATTGGAAAGGGTGCAGAGGAGATTTACCAGGATGTTGCCTGGTATGGAGGGAAGGTCTTATGAGGAAAGGCTGAGGGTTTTGAGGCTGTTTTCGTTAGAGAGAAGAAGGTTAAGAGGTGACTTGATAGAGACATACAAGATGATCAGAGGATTAGATAGGGTGGACAGTGGGAGCCTTTTTCCTCGGATGGTGATGGCTAGCACGAGGGGACATAGCTTTAAATTGAGGGGTGATAGATATAGGACAGATGTCAGAGGTAGGTTCTTTACTCAGAGAGTAGTAAGGGTGTGGAATGCCCTGCCTGCAAAAATAGTAGACTCGCCCACTTTAAGGGCATTTAAATTGTCATTGGATAAACATATGGATGATAATGGAATAGTTTAGGTTAGATGGGCTTCAGATTGGTTTCACAGGTCGGCGCAACATCGAGGGCTGAAGGACCTGTACTGCGCTGTAATGTTCTATGTTCTATGTTCTATAATGGGACCTTGATCAGATGGGCCAATGGGCCGAGGAGTGGCAGATGGAGTTTAATTTCGATAAATGTGAGGTACTGCATTTCGGTGAGGCAAACCAGGACAGGACTTATGCAGTAAATAGAGACATAGAGTCATAGACCTGTACAGCATGGAAACAGACCCTTCAGTCCAACTTGTCCATAATGACCAGATATTCTAAATTAAACTAGTCCCATCTGCCAGCATTTGGCCCATATCCCTCTAAACCCTTCCTATTCATATACCCATCCAGATGGCTTTTAAATGTTGTCGCCCTTCCTCCTTTTTAAAGTGCCATTGTTTTGATTTCTTTTTTCCCAAAGTTGCAAAACAATGCAACAGCTTATAAAATAGTGATTACTGCTCCAAGAATGCAAGGAAATCAGCTGTAAGACTGAAAATACCTCAAAAAAGGTGTAGTTCTCACAGCCACAATTTTTTCCTGTCCTCCATCCTGGATTAGTCAGAATCCTTGGAAGGGCCATGGGGAGTGTTGCTGAACAAAGAGACCTAGGGATGCAGGTGCACAATTTCTTGAAAGTGGAGTCACAAGTAGACAGGTTGATGAAGAAGGCGTTTGGCACACTTGCCTTCATTGGTCATAACATTGAGTATAGGAGGTCATGTTGCAGTCGCACAGGACATTAGTGTGGCCATCTTTGGAATACTGCATTCAGTTCTGGTCGCCCTTCGATTGGAAGGAAGTTGTTCAATCTGAGAGGGTGCAGAAAAGATTACAAGGATGTTGTTAGAATCAGAGGGTTTAAGGTTTAGGGAGAGGCTGAATAGGCTGGAGCTTTCTTTCCTTGGAGCATTGAGGTTTATAAAATCATGAGGAGCATGGATAGTGTGAATAGTCAAGGTCTTTTTTCCTAGGGTGGAGTCTCCAAAACTAGAGGACATAGATTTAAGATGAAAGGGGAAAGATTTAAAAAGGACCCGAGGGGTAATTTTTTCATGCAGGGGGTGGTGCATGTATGGAATGAGCTGCCAGAGGAAGTGGTGAAGGTGGGTACAATTACAACATTTAAAAGGCATCTGGATGGGTATATGAATAGGAAGGGTTTAGAGAGATATGGGCCAAATGCTGGCCAATGGGACTAGGTCAGATTGGGATGTCTGGTCGGTGCAGATGGTTGGACTGAACATGCTTTATGACACTATGATCCTATGACGTAAAGGATGGCATAAGGTATAACTGTGATGGGGGAGGTTTGGCAATTTTAGTAGTTAAATGGAGATCCTTTTTAGCAATTGTGAGTATAAGTTATCTACAAAAGCAATGTTTAGTTAATGTTACTTTTAGTTTCATTTTATGTTAAAAGTCTTAAAACTTGAAATTTTGTCATGAGATACATCCTTCCAGTCAGTCACTAGAAATTCAGATATCTTTCTAAATGTTATTAGTGTCTCTAGGGATCATCAATAATATTGATTGTTTAACTGAAATCTTTACTGAATACTTAACATCAAAACACGATCTATTCTTTTGGGCGAGGAGTGGGTGAGTTAGGGACCCTGAAACAGGCAATCAGACAGCATTAAGGGGAATGGGCGAGGTGAAAAGTCTAACACAGTCAGTTCAACAGCACAAAGAGGAATTGGCAAGGTGAGGGTCAGAGACAAAGCTAGTTTAATTGACACTGATTGAATTGATTCTTACTCTGCTTCAGAAAAAGGAGCTAACTCTCTAATGAGTGTCTGTTACGGCCTTTTCAATCCTTAAATTTAAACATAGTTTGCAAATCGGTGGCAAAGTCAATAAAGTATATATGAGACAACATATGTGTAACTAATATTAATATTAAACAATTAAAACCCACTAAGATGGCAGTTGAGGTCATGTGTCACTCCAATATGTAAGTGTTTCCAAATACCATTGTGATCACCATTCCCTCTAATGGCCCAGCAGCCAATCAGAAGTCCCCCCGCACACCAATCAGAATGCTGACACATTGACCTCCTGCAAGTTGAAGTTGCTATTGCATACAGACCTTGAAGGTCCAAGTCATGGAACAATAAATTGGGGGAACATTCATGTTCAAACATGTCTGCAGTAAGTCCATGACGTTTAAGCAACTTCAGTTCAGAGCTTGTGAACTACAGGCACAGCAATGCATTGAGGAGGGGAAGGGGTGGGGTTTACCTGGATTCCTTGTACCAGGAGGCAGTCACATTACTTTGGATAGAATCTTCTGTTTTGGTCAGTGGTCATGGACAGGAGGATATGACTGTGAGTGAGCAGGTATGGAGAACCAGAGGTCAGCATTTTTAGCGCCTGTAATAATTAAATAGTTTTGAGGATCTCTCAGTTTGTATGAATGAGTCCAGGTCCTGCAGGATGCTTGAGCAATCTGACTGTGTACTGGAGATCATTAAAGTGGGTGGAACAACAAGGAATGTGGTACTGCTAGGTGATAGTGCATTGGGAGGGATTGGCACCATTCCAGGCAGCAAAGCGTGAGAGTCCAGGCTGCTGTGTTCCCTGCACAGTTCCATGTTTCAGGACATCTGCTCATGGCTGAAAAGGATCTTGCAATGGGAAGGGGAGGATCGAGTGGTCAGATAGAACTAGGAAATATGTTTTGTGTAGAGACAATGAGGAGTTAGCCACTAAAATTAAAAATAGAACCTCTTAGGTATAATCTCTGAAATATTACTTGAGCTGCAATCTTCAATATAGAAAATATTTTTAAAAATTCACTAACAACTGTAAACCAGGAGGTATAAGGGAGATAAACTTAAGCAAAAATTACAACCACAAGAGAATTGCATTAAACAAATTGCTGGAGCTGCAGAGACAAGTCCCCAGGTCCAGGTGAATTAAATCCTAGTGTCTCGAGAGAGGTTGCTAATGAAATAGCAGTTCACAAGCAGTTGATACAACTTGCACCACTTTTTGTTATGTAATAGTGGACATAACTGTTCAAGAGTGCTTCTTCTGATTTTTCTCTGAGGAGGTCATAATAAATGGTAGGGAGAACACAATTGTAATATCCTTAAATAAATTTATCACTTGCCTAAAACAAAACCTTAAAAATTCAGCCTTCAGATTTCTTCAAAATCATTTGCAAAGAAGCTCTCAAGTCTTTACAGAATCCAGACAAACCCTTCAACTCATAGAGGTTGCATGGTGATAAGATTTAGCAAAGCTGAGTGTCCCCGGAATCTCAGATTTAAGTGCTAGCCAGTGATAGTATATTTGCCTCCGATTAAAGTGATTGTGAAGAGGCTAAGGACTTTAAATGAAAGCTTTCATGATGAAATTAAAAGACATAAAAGGCCATTCATATCTTTTATTTGATCATGCTGTCATGGCGTATGTAACAGTTATATTTTTTAAAAAGAGATCTTGCTTCAAACTTCCTTTCTGTTGAAAAAGCAGATGAGAAATGTTTCAAAGGATGTCAAATCTGTTTGCAAACACTGCCATCTAACGGTAAAAACAAAGAATTACAGCCACTGACCAACATAAATGGAACAAAAAGAGCAGTTGAAAATGCCACTAGGCAAGGTCATCAGATCTGGTCACAAATAATGTTGAAAAACCTGTTTGTACTTTTGATTTTGAGTTTTGAGATGGAAAGATGAAAGAACATATTAATTTTTAATAAGGTACAGATTAGCAATCTCTGAATGAGGATTATATTTAAAAATGTGTGATATAGGTTGAAAATTGGTTGGGAGAGAGGAGACAAAGACTAAAGACAGAATCTTCTGAGACACTGAAGGCGTGAGCAATGGCATGAAAGTTGAGAAAGTTGCATAAGATGTCCATCAAGGAGCTCCTCAGTGTCATGAGCAAAAAATCCCATATTTTAACTAAAAGATGAATGGAAGGTGCAGGAGTAGGCTATTCGGCCCTTCAAGCCTGCACCACCATTCAATTTGATCATACAATCTCAGTTTCCCATTCCCACCCCCTTTCCATACCCCTTGATCCTCTTAGCTGCCAGGTCCACATCCAGCTCCCTCTTAAATATATGTAATGAACTGGCCTCAACAGTTTCCTATGGGAGACAATTCCACAGGTTGACAACTCTCTAAGTGCCATGTCAGTTCTGAATGGCTTACCCCTTAATCTTATACTGTGACCCCTTGTTCTGGATTTCCCCAACATCAGGAACATTCTTCCCACACCTAGCCTGTCCAGTCCCAACAGGATTTAATATGTTTCTATGAGATACCCCTTCATTCTTCTAAATTCCAGCAAGTACAGGCCCAGTCGATCCAATCTTTCTTCATATGTCAGTCCTGCCATTCTGGGAATCAGTCTGGTGAACCTTCACTGGACCTCCTCAATAGCAAGAACGTCCTTCCTCAGACTAGGAGATCAAAACTGCACACAATACTCAAGGTGTGGCCTCACCAAGGCCCTGCATAACTGCAGCAAGACAACCTTACTCCAATACTCAAATCCTCTCATTATGAAGGCCAGTATCCATTAGCTTTCTTCACCACCTGCTGCACCTGCATGCCAACCTTCAGCGGCTGTTCCACGATGACACCCAGGTCTTGTTGCACCTCTTATTGCCACCACTCAGATAATAATCTGCCTTACTGTTTTTGTGACAAAAGTGGATAACCTCACATTTATCCACATTATTTTACATTTGCCAAATATTTGCCCACTCAGCCAGTCTATCCAAGTCACCCTGCAGTCACTTAGCATCCGGTGGCTCAGTGGTCAGCACTGCTGCCTCACAGCACCAGGGACCCGGGTTCGATTCCACCTCAGGTGACTGTCTGTGTGGAGTTTGTACATTCTCCCCATGTCTGCGTGGGTATCCTCCGGGTGCTCTGGTTTCCTCCCACAGTCCAAAGATGTGCAGGTTAGGTGGATTGCCCAAAGTGTTCAGGGATGTATAGATTAGGGGGATGGGTCTGGGTGGGATGCTCTGTGGATCGGTGTGGACTTGTTGGGCCAAAGGGCCTGTTTCCACACTGTAGGGATTCTATGATTCTAACACACTGCCACCCAGCTTAGTATCATCTGCAAATTTGGAGATATTGCATACAATTCCTTTGTCCAAATTGTTAATGTATTTTGTGAACAGCTGAGGTCCCAGCACTGAACCCTATGGCACCCCACTCATCACTGCCTGCCGCTCTGAAAAGGACTCATTTATTCCAACTCTCTGCTTTCTATCTGCCAATGAGTTCTCTATCCATGTGAATCCAATACCTCTGATACCATGAACTTTGATTTTCCTTACTAATCTCTTCTGTGGAACCTGTCAAAAACCTTTTGAAAGTCCAGATACGTAACATCTACGTAACATCTACTGATTCACCCTTGTCCACTCTACTGGTCACATCCTCAAAAAAAGTCCAGAAGATTTATCAAACATGATTTCCCTTTAGTGAATCCATACTGACTAGGACTGATTCTGTCACTGCTTTCCAAATGCTCAGTTATTACACCCTTAATAATTGACTCCAGCATTTTCCCCACCACCGATATCAGGCTAACCAGCCTATAGTTCCCCGTTTTCTCTCTCCCTCCTTTTTATTTAAAGAGTGGGGTTACATTAGCTACCCTCCAGCCCATTAGAACTGTTCCAGAATGCTGGAAAATGATCATCAATGTGTCTGTTATTTCTAGGGCCACTTCCTTAAATATTCTGGGATTCAGAGCATCAGGGCCTGGGAACTTATTGGGTTTTAATCCCATCAAGTTACCAAATACCATTTCCTGACTAATAAGGATGTCCTTCCATTCCTCCTTCATACTTGACCCTCTGTCCCCTAACATTTCCGGAAGGTTATTTATGTCCTTCTTAGTGAAGACAAATTCAAAGTATTTGTTCAAATGGTCTGCCATCTCTTTGTTGTCCATTATGAATCCACCTGATTCTAACTGCAAGGGACCTACAATAGTGAGATCAGATTCTTGCTAGTGAGCAATGTGACCATAAGACTCTAAAATATAGGAGCAGAATTAAACCATTTGGCTCGTTGAGACTGCTCCACTATTCAATTATGGCTGATATGTTTCTCAACCCCATTCTCCTGCCTTCTCCCCATAACCCTTGATCTCCTTACTAATCAAGAACTTATCAATCTTTGTCTTAAATATACTCAATGATTTGGTGTCCACAGCCCTCTGTGGTAATGAGCTTCTCAAAATTACCATCCTCTGGCTGAAGAAATTTCTCTTCATCTCAGTTCTAAAGGGTCATCCCTTCACTCTGAGTCTGTGCCCCCCAGGTCCTAGTATCTCTTACTCATGGAAATATCTTTTCCACATTCACTCAACAGGGTCTCTCAGTATTCTGTAAGTTTCAATAAGATCCCCTATTATCCTTCTAAATTCCGTGAAGTGCAGACACAGAGTCCTCAATCACTTCTAATATCATATTCCTTAGATATTTCCTGTGAACCTCGTCTGGGCCTCCTCTAAAGCCAACACATTCATCCTTAGATACAGGGACCAAAGCTGCTCACAATATTCCAAATGAGGTCTGACCAGAGTCCTATACAGCCTTAGCTCTACATCCCTGCACTTGTGTTCTAGCCTTCTCTAAATAAATGCTAACGTTGAACTTGCCTTCCTAATTGAACCCGTATGCTCACCTGAAGAGAATCCTGAGTTAGGACTCCTAAGTCTCTTTGTGCTTCAGATTTTTGAAGCCTTTCCCCATTTAGAAAATGGTCTATTCTTCCTACCAAAGTGCATAACCTCACAATTTCCCATATTGTATTCCATCTGCCACTTCTTTGTCCACTCTCCTAGTCTGTTCAAATTCTTCTGCAGCCTCCCAGCCTCCTCAACACGACATATCCCTCCACCTATCTTTGTGTCGTGTGCAAACTTAGCAACAATGCCCTCAGTTCCTTCATCCAGGTTGTTAATGTATAATGTGCATAGGTCTACTTAAATGCATTCACATCTCATTATAACCTAAAGACACTGTTTAATGTTCAGTTTCCCACTCATGGGATAGAAAGAAGAATACGGATTCCAAACATAAAAGTCAGAGTGACTTCAGAATGTCACTTGTTCCTTCGGGCCTCCATCTCCGACGCCAGACACTAACATCCTAAGGTGCACTACATGGGCAGCCATGCACACATCTCCCCATACATGCACATTGGCATCCAACATGTACCAGCCTCACCACATGACCATGGCACATCTCCGATCTACTTACAGTACAGTTCTTTACTTCAATGCTACACTTTAGGTGGTTCCATTTCATTGTAACATTACTGCAAAGAGACTTTGCGCACAAGGACTGGCACCTAACTCATGATTGGACCGAATGTCAGTGGTCCCACCGCCAGCTTTGGCTCTCTCTGCCCTATCCTGGAATGAGCAAAAGGGAGGGATTGAGTGAGATGAAAGTGGATGGTCCTACTGTTTATGCTAATTCAGCTGAAGAAAAAGGTGTCCTGGTTGAAGCTGAGTAAAAAGCGTAGAGGCCATGTCAGGTGAGTAGTGTGGGAGTTTGGGGTACGTAAGAGGGAAGATGTTGCATGCAATATTGTGAGTGGTAGACCGTGAGCATTGGAAGGATGTGGGTGCAGTAATAGGGATAGAATGACATTGAGGTAGCAGATAGTGGCACTTAGCCTGATAGAGCAGTTAAGGTCACTGATCTTTTTCCTGCACTTTTGGACATTTCTCCAGAGCATGGAGACCATGCAGACCTCGGTGGCATCCTCAGACCCAGCTGACAGTGTCTAGTAGCATGGTCTCCCCTACCGGTCCTGGGGAAGAGGTTGGTCCTCCTCTGAACCTACCTGTCCACTGGGTCCTCCAAGTCTGTGTTTGCAAAGTGGGGCCACTAATATGTTCGTGATGTATAAATCAAAGTGTGTAGGGCAGTTCCATGTTGACATGCATTTGACTGGGTGCACAATGGCCTTTTATATATGGCATTGGTGCCAGGAATCCTGGAATGTCCCAGCAATGGCAAATAGTTCAGTCAAGTAGGAGAATGCATGACCGAGGCACAATAGGGACATGGTGAATAGATAATCAGGCTAGTTTGTGTCAACAGTGCAAGAAAACCCACTTGACCTTGCCGGGCAAAATCTCCATGACGTACCAAAAATGTTAGCCAGTTCCCATTAAGATTCAGTTTTACTGATGAAAGGGATGTTCTCTTTGATAGCATGGTGCTCCCCATGTATTGAACTGTTGCCTCAGTATTTTACCACATCTATCAATGAAGAAGGTGAAGGAGTACAGAGAGATCTATATCCAAATTTTCTGGTCACAGAGGTCAGGGAGGCACAGCGAGTTGTGTAGGTGGGAGCACACTGTTACAAAGAGACATTCACAACTTAAATGAGTGGCTAGAACTAGTATAATGTCATTCACTGGGGATCGAGAAAATCAAAAGGGTTTGGGTGTTTATCTACACAAATCACAATAATGCAGTTCACAGGTTTGAAACATGATCAAAAGGCTAAAGGAGTGTTGATCTTTATCTGGATGGTTATGCAACACAAAAGTGAATGTTTGACTTCAAAGATTTGGTTCAACTTCACTTGATGAAGTGTCTGTAAATCTTGGCTTTGCAAATAGCACTGCATAAATTCACCAGAGTTGTATTAGTGGTTAAAGAATTAAATTGTATGGATAAATTGTATAAATTTGGCTTGTATTAAATTAAGATATTTAAAATGATAGATCATTTCAATAGAATGGAGGAAGAGAAACTATTTCCTCTGGTGAAGGAATCTAGAACAAATAGGTGTAAATTAGGGATTAGTCATTTAGGTGTGAAATGAATGCACTTCTTCTCATAACGGGAAGTAAATATTTGAATACTATTCCCCTGAAACATTTGGATGCTAGGTCAACTGAAATCAGGGCTAAATTGATATTTTGTTTGGTAGGCTATCAAACAACATTGAGCAAAGCCATCGAGCAATGGATGCGAGATATTGATCAGCTATGATCTAACAGAGGCTGGTTTGACAGACAAGAGTATGGCACATCAAGGAGTCCTATCTGGCCCACAACACATCGTTCAAATTCTGGAAAGTACATGTGGGAAAGTTTGCAAGAAGCTGCTTCTACAAACAAAGTCCATTTTTCTCCCACTTCTGCTGCTGATGGTAGCCAAGTGCAGAAAGGAAATGGCCTCTGATTGAAGGAGCAATGCGCTGTGAACATTCCCATCTCCATTCACTGTATGACCTGGGCACCAGGAATGTCAGTGTGATTCTGGTTGTTCAGGAAGACGACAAAAGACAGTATGCTTGCTGGGTGGGTCGGGGGAGGAGTTTGGAGTTAACAGCTGAGTGGACATGCAGATTGGCAGTTCAGTCACTAAATAGGTCATGGGATGAGGCTCCATGTTAGCAGTGGATCAAACCTCATGGAATATATAAGTTCTGTGATGTGGCTTGGTCTCCAACCTTGTCCTGTTCTGTGCTGGAAAACTTCCAGATGTTCTGGAGAAGGTTGAGACTGCTTTAACCTTGGTGGCAACCTCAGACCAGGCTCGCATGGTCTGAGGAAGCAGGAAGTCCCTGCTGTGAAAGTAGGGGTGGGGCTGGTGAGGAGTGGTGATCTCTCCCTGACAACCATGTTCAGGGCAAATTTCAGCAACCATACAGCGCAGTTCCATCTTGTCAGCGGGCACATCAGGCTTTTATAGATGGCATTGGCACAAGCGAAGCCAACATTTCAGCAGATATTCACTTAGCGACAAGTTGTCCTGGAAATGGTGTGTGATAATATGGGGTGGAAATCTGACACGGGTCATGGCAGATAATTAATGAGGTGAATTTGACAAGATAAAGTGAGGGAACTCTCTATGCTTCATGGCGAAAAATCCTCCAAAAAACTTGACACAACTCATTCTTAGCCAAAAAAACATAAGATTCAGCCCAATGAACCGTGCTGAGTAACTGGCTCTAAATGTTTCCTCACCCTGACAGGGCTGGTTGATTTGTAGTTGTCACTCTCCCCTCCTTTGAATAGTATAGTAATATTTGAAAACCTCCAAGAACTCTGGCACCTCTCATAAGGGGTGATTATCACCGGCACGGTGGCTAACACTGCTATCTCTCAGCTCCAGGGACCTGGGTTCGATTCCACCCTCAGGTGACTGTCTGTATGGAGTTGGCACATACTTCCCGTGTCTGTGTGGGTTTCCTCTAGGTGCTCCGGTTTCCTCACACAGTCCAAAGACGTGCAGGTTAGGTGGATTGGCCATGCTAAATTGCCCGTAGCGTTCAGGGATGTGTAAATTAGCTGTGTTAGCCATGGGAAATGCAGGGCTATACGGAAAGGGTAGGGGGATGGGTGTGAGTGGGATGCTATTCTGAGGGTTGGTGTGGACTTGTTGGGCCGAATGGTCTGTTTCCACACTGTAGGGATTCTGTGAAGTTCCACTTTCACTTTCTTCATTAACCCAGGTGCATCTCATCCAGACAGAGTGACTCCTCCAATTTCAGTGTTTACATCCATTTCAGATGTTTTCAGCCAGATTTCAGATCTACAAGGGAGGCAAGGGCCACTTGGGACAGGCTGGAAAGTGGATAAGGCCACTATCAGTTCAGCCACGATCTTCAATGAATGACGAGGGAGGATCGAACATCCAAATGGTCTACTCCTGCTCCTGTTCATATGTTTCTTTTTTTTTGATCCCATCCACTTCCTTTACAACACCCTCCTTCATGAGAACACTGCAGCATCATCTTTAGTAAAGACAAATGCAAAGCACTCATTAAGTGCTTCAACCATGGTCTCTGCCTTCACTTCTTTTTATTCCTAATTGGCTTCATGATTGTACATTTACTATTTAAAAGCAGGATAAAAATAAAGAAATACGATATGTAGAGTCACTGTTAGTAACGTGTGTGGTCAGCATAAGGTTTAGCTAAGTAACATGAATGTCGGCATTGCAAAACTCTCTGAGCTTATTATATGAGCTGGCAAGTAATGATGCATTATGGTGCCAGCCAGCACGAGCAGCAGCAGCTGATCTCCTGAAGAAATGGCAAGAGAAGAAACATGAACAACAGCAGCTTGTCACACTCTGACAGGATTCTCAGCGCTGTGATCATAGAGTGAGAAACACCATTAGCTTATTTGCATTCATACATTCAGAAAGATTCGAAGATTCATTAACTGTAGCATTCCAAATGCTAATTAACTGATTCCAGGCTTCTCGTTTTCATTATTCCATTTGGCAATTTATTCTACGTATTGCTCATTCTGTGTACACTTCATAAATTAACATTGTCCTGGGCCGTAACATTTGCTTATTGTCCTACTTACATTTGAATTAATACTCTGGATTTGCTATTTTCATTTCTTTACTTGGCCTATGTGAATTACCTCCCAGAGATCTTCTTCCGAAGTTCTCTGCCCAAATTTCTACAGCCTCCCCATGTAACTCTACTCAGACCAAAATCCGAATTTGCTTCCATTGAAAGGAAAGCAGCAGAGTGGTCATACTATAAATGATGAATCTACTTCTAACCCTCCTCAAGTTTTCTTTCCCAATGCTCTCATTTGACGTACAGGATAGAATGGAAGCAGAAACACTCACAAATCATGATATTGCTGGAAGAAAGGAAACTTCAATTATGTGCAGACATTAAAAGGCAACAATATTTTGCTCAAAGATGGCTAAATAAGTAACAGCTTTGCAGGGAAAGGGTTAGTTAGGGGTGGTTAACAGTGAAACATTTGCCATGTTCTCAGATGCATCCCTAGGGATTCTTTTGTGGAAATCAAAATCACATAAGACAAATGAACCTTCTGGAGGGAGGAGTTTGAGTGTCAGATTTTCAACAAAGTCAGTCTCAGTACAGCTGCCAATTTGCCTTCAATTTTCATGCATACTTTTCCCTTTTAACATGTGGGTGTCAAGAGAATTAAGGAGCAATCTCTGGAAATGCTTTGGAAGCACTTCCCTTACTCAAATTGCTTTATCTTGTTCTTTAAGTTAATACTGCCACCTGCACATCAGGAGACCTGTCTGAAGTCTCTCAAGCTATGTGTCTCTACACACACAGCCCCTGAGACTGCCTGCTCCTCATCTCTAAGGCTCTTAAACTGATTATCTACTGTAACATTTCATTCATTTACATCTATAAGTAGTAGGCTCTCAAATATAGCTCTCAAGTGTAGTGCCTCAGATAGCTCTTCTTTCAAACTCCTGCTAGGCTTATGTCTTTTCTCTTACTGATGTCATAGATATGCGACCAGTTATTTCATCATAATTGATAGGAGTCCATAACACACCTACTTGTTTCTGTTTACTTGCTCTATATTATCCCTGTAGTTTACTTTTGCTTGCTTGCACAGTCTTTGTAATCATTAACTTAATTATTAACATCATTATTACCATTATTACTGTCATCACTATTGCCACCATCTCCCAATCCCAGGCTCCAAAGTCCAAATTTCACAGATTGAGATCATCTGGAACTTTGACTGGATTTATTGATCTGTCTCCTTTGAGTTCAACACTAGGGTGATATTATTGTACCATGTTTAAATTGTATTGTACCAAAATTTTCTGAAGAAGGGTCCAGTCCCGAAACGTCAGCTTTCCTGCTGCTCTGATGCTGCTTGGCCTGCTGTGTTCATCCAGCTGTACACCTTGTTATCTCTAACATAGTGTCTCAGATCTCTGTCTTGACTGGACTGGTATCTTCTCTCTTACTGGTGTCAGAGTCATGTGATCAACTGTATCATCTTGACTTACATCAATCTCACTTAAGCACAAAAACCACTCTGCAAAGTCAGTCTGTCACAAAAGCTATATTTCAATTATACTTCATTTTAAAAGGAGAATGCACTTCCATACCACATTATTTATGTGAGATGCATTAAGTCAGATGAAATGAAGTCTCTCTGCAGTCACTCGATCTATCTTCCACTTCATCTGAAGGCTAAAGATGGACAGTGTCCACAAGGACACCATGTACAAGCTCGAGATAAAGGGAGTAAGGACGGACCCAACTCCACTTTCATCTTGATAGCCACCTTCATGTTCAGCCGCATTAAGCTGTGCATTGACCCTCAGTACGCAAATGCTAAGTGTCACTACATAGCATAGTTCTAGTTGTCCCTGATTTTATGAAAGACAGGCTTGGCTTTGTTGCTGCAGAATGCTCCAAATAATCAGATCATTCTGCATCACCTGTCCCTCATGGAAAATTTGCAAAAGAAACATTGACTGCACCTGGAAGACCATCAACTTGGTGAAAGACACTCTTTGGTCTGCCTGAAACTTGTCGATCTTCCAGTGTAAAGAGTTGACTGTGCTGCAGACTGGCACATTCGAAGGTTCTAGACTACGTGCTGAGGAACACACTAAAGCTTGGGGCAGCTGCCGCCAAGGCACAATGGGGAAAGACTTGGGATGGTCTTTCTGCTAAGGTATAACAATTCTCAGATCCCTCTTGCCTCAAAACATATGTAAATATTTTTCATGCATGAATTAAAAATGCCTTTGTTTTTGTAACTGCATGGTAGTTCTGTGGGATGTCAAATTCCTATATGTCATTTGTTTTTCTTCTCTCTGCAAAAACTGTACTGAACGGATGGAGATTGTACGTACTTACAGATAACTTTTTTATGAATAGAGCATATTTTTGCAATTAAAAAATGGAAGTGTCTCTGACAAGCAAATATCCTTAACACTAACTACTCTTCCTCTTTAAAGGTGGCCGATGTGTCATAGAGTCATAGAGTCCTACAGCACGGAGAAAGGCCCTTTGGCCCAAACAGGTCCATGCGACCAAAATGTCCATCCATTCTAACACCATTTCCCTCACTTGGCCCATTTTCTTCCAAACCTTTCCCGTCCAAGTATTCATTCAAATGCCTTTTAAATGTTATTAATGTACCCGCTTCACCCACTTTCGCTGCTCATTCCATATGCGTACCACCCTCTGTGTAAAAAAGTTGTCCCTCAGGTTCTCATGTATTGTTTCCCCTCTTACCTTAAACTGGTGCCCTCTAGTCCTCAATTCCTCAAACCTGGGAAAATGACTAAGTGCATTCACCCTATTCATGTCTCTTATGATCTTATACACTTCTAGAAGATAACCCCTCAGTCTCCTATGCTCTAAAGAAAAAACTCCTGGCTTGTCCAACCTTTCCCTATAACTCAGTCCCTTGAGTCCTAGCAACATCCTTGTAAGTTTCTTCTGCACTCTTTCCAATTTAGTAACATCCTTCCTATAGCAAAGTGACCAAAATTGAACACAATACTCCAGGTGCAGCTCACCAATTTCCTGTGCAACTGCAACATAACTTGCCAACTTCTGTACTCAGTGTACTACTGTGCCAAGAAAGTGTAACTAGTATAGGAGCAGCACTGTGTAGAACATGACACTACTTGCCGAGATTCAATGATAAAAATTCCAAGGCATTAAGGTAAAAAGAAAAGGATTGAATTTTAACACCCAGACACAGTAGATCTGGATTCGAGTAAGGTGTTAACATTTTAAAAATCCCAAACATGATCCCAACTCTCTCAGTTAGAATATTTAGCAATTTTACAGTACATCAGTAGGTCATTCAACCTCTCATGTACGAACTAGCTGTAAAATATAATATAGTAGAAAGGTTAGGTTAGAATTGTATAAACACTGGTTATGCTATAGCAAGAGTACTGAGTGCAGTTCTGATCACTACCTTAGTGGGAGGTTATGATCACACTAGAAAGCAGATACCATGTGTGTCTCCCGGTCTGTGACCCTTTAGGTTATAGACCTTTGAGTGCAGGTCTAAGTATTTTTACATGTCATAAGGGTTTGTGCCTCTGTCAACCTTTCAGGCAAAAAAACCTGAAACCACCCATAATCTTCAGGTGAAAAAAGTTCTCTTCAACTTCTTGTTCTACCACCTATGGCCATCTCTCTCATTTTTGATGGTCTGCATTGCCTTTAAAAGGATTTGCAAATAAATTACTCAATTTGAGATTATGGGTGATTTACTGGTGATGGTTAACAGGTGAAAAATACTGTGGATGGCTTTGTGATGGGAAAAGAGAGTCCTATCAATTACATTAAATCTATGTTCCTTGGCTAGATATCTCTGAGAAGGGATATAGGTGTTTCCTATCCACTCTATCTAGGCTCCTCAGTTTTATAATCCTCCTGCAACTTCCACTATTCTAAGACAACTCCAGCCTGACTATTGCTCATAGCTAAATTCTTCAGTCATAGCAACATCCTTGGAAATCTCCCTCTAGCGTGATCAAAACCTTCCTGTAATACAGTTATCAGAACTGTACACAGTACTCTGACTATAATGTAGCTGGTATTTATACAATTCTGATATAATCTCTTTGGTCTTATGGTTTATACCTCATCAAATAAAGGCAAATATTCCAGATGCGTTCTTGACGACCTCCTTTGGGAATCTGTGGACATGCATGCCAGTTTACAAGGTCCAAGTTTCCTTGGATTTCTTGGAGTTCAACCATTTAATATGTATTCCTTTTCCTTGTTTCCTCTTGATTGAAATCCACTTATTACTTCCCTACCACCTTGCTGAGTCTATTGATAACTTCTTGCAGTCTGCAGCCTTATTTCTCACAATTGGCCACATGACTAATTTTTATACCATCTCCACACTTCTTAACCATGCCATTAAATTAGATCCATTGATAGATGCTACAGAAAGCAGAAGATTTAGTACTAAATCCTCTAGAACTTCTGGAAAGAACCATCCAGCCAAAAAAAATAGCCATCCCCATTTCCCTTTGCTGCATGCCACTAAACACTTACATGATTTAACTTGCCACTTTTCCTAATATCCCACTTCATTTCCTGATCAGTCTACCATGTGGGACTTTGTCACAAACCTTCTTAAAATCCATGTAGACTGTACATTTGATATAGTACCCTCATTGAATTTCTTGAGGAGGCAGTGAGGAAGATCAATCAAGTTAATCAGACATGTCTTTCCCTAGGGGAAAAAAATGTACTGATTGTCCTTGAATAAACCAATCCAAGTCAATTAGCATTGTCACTCAATTTTTTTCACCACTCGAGTTAGGCTGCCTGATGTGTAATTATTCAGATCTACCCAGGGATCAACCAACCTCAGTAGCAAGGAGTCATTTTAAAAATTTATTTCAATATGAAACATCTTGAGAGCTGGAATGTTAGTGTTCCAACAGTAATGAAAAATAAGACAAAGCCACATTGCTTGCAACACAATTTTCATTGCAAATTCTCATTCAGGAGATACAATGTGGGATTTGGCTTTTTAGTGTGATCAAATCAAGTTTTGATCAGAACTGTACTCAGTTCTCTAGTATAGTGTAAGCAGTGCTACATAAATATAAGAGGAGAGGAATTTGTGCATTATCATTAATGTAACATAATTCATTACAAGCAATGAAGAAGTCAGGAGCTGGATTTATATTTTTAATTGGGTGTTGGTTCTATCTTTGGCCATATCCATTGTGTCCCTTGTAGTCTTTGCAGATAAAATAGAATGTTTGTAATTTATTGAATAATCAAGTTTATTTCAAAATTGTTGTATTGCTGTTCTGATGCTTCGATATGAAATTGTGTACGAAATCACCATCTGCTTTAAGGTCTGTATTGTATAAGATAAAATAAGAGATCTTTATAGCCTCAGGTCATATACTATGATATGGTGATGATATCAGGAGTAAGATCCTTAAATGTATATTGACATGCTGACAGTTAACCAGAACACAACATCCCCTCTCTCCAAAGCTAAAACCCTCAACTAAACAGATTATTTATGGTTCTGCATAGACATGTGATATCAATTTGATAACAATGCAAACAGATTAAGTAGAAGTTAAAAACACTTCAATGTGACACTGAGATAGTAGGAACTGCCGATGCTGGAGAATCTGAGATAACACGGTGTAGAGCTCGATGAACACAGCAGGCCAAGCAGCATCAGAGGAGCAGGAAAGCTGACGTTTCGGGTCGAGACCCTTCTTCAGAAATCAATGTGACACCTCAGAGTTTTAAAGACTTGATTTGATGATCAAATACCCATCTGGAGGGATACATATTGTTCTCGATTGCATTTGCTTGACAACGTAATTGTCTTGCTGCTGTTTGCTGTCACTCAACACCAGAAGTCAGTCAACTCATTTATCTGGATAGCTGTTTGTGACATGGAGTGGTACCAAAATACCATGAAGGATGCTCCATCTCAACCTCTCCCCTCGCCTGAGGTATGGTGGACCTCAGGTTAAACCACCAACAGTCATCTCATTAATGAGAACGTGGGACTATGGTGACTTTTAGTCAACATCATCACACAACCAATGTTGTTGGAGCATTTTTTTCTCACACTGTTCCTATGTGATTGACGTGCTGTACATTGGTCTGAACTGGCTTTAGTTCCTTCACAATATGGCACCATGATCAATAATTAGTTCATATGATCCAGTCTGGTTGCATATTTTAGAAAGCGTTGCTGGTATTGAAATATTTGTTTTAATATTTCAAACTCACACTGTCTGCCCTTTGTTGCTAAGTTGTAAAACAATGGGAAATTTAACCTGTCACAAGGACATAAATTATCCCTATACCTTGCGAACAGGTCTACTGCGACATTTGTCCAATGAGTGAATGGAGCAATGCATTGATATGGAAGCTCCTTCCACTGTTATGTTTGAGGTGTTTGGAATGCCTCAAATGCATTCACAACTTATTGAATATCCTGATTCACCTCAGCCAGTACACAGATTCACGTGAACGCGATCTGTGTATTCACAATAGTGTTGATGGAATGTTGGGAATAGAACTTTGTTGTTGTTGAAAATTACTGAGGATACTCCAAGTTTACTCTGTATGGCAAAAAATGATGTTTTTTTCCCCACATATACTTCTTTATTACTGTTTGGCCATCCTTTGGTAACAACCTTTTGAAACTCTTGTATTGTTCATCTTCAGCAGTAGCCAATGAAATTCTTTATAGCGACTCTGGGCAAAGTGTAACAAATCCGCCTTGAGAATACTATCAACTTCATGGTCAAGAGCATTAATGTGTAGATTAAGAGGAATATCATGGTCATTGCGTGGGTTTGGTAATCCGTTCAACATCTCCAATATGGTCATATGTTTATATGTCACTTCAACATCAAACCATTGTACCCTGATAAGTTGACATTGCAAAATAGCAGAGCACTTGTTAGCAGTTTGTGGGATATCATTTCTAACGGCATATCATCTGTTTCAATGGTGAAATTCTTGCTAAATAAATATGTGAAAACACATGATGTCAAATACCAGAGCCAATATCTAATAAAAACAGAAAGAACTGTTGATGCTGTAAATCAGAAGGCAAAACAGAAATTGCTGAAAAGCTCAGCAGATCTGGCAGCAACAGTGAACAAAACTCAGAGTTAACTAATAGAACCTTACTTGAGAAAATCTTGGTGACAGTTTTGCCACACATATGGAATATCCTTAAACAAATCTCTCAGCAGAGATACCTTGTCCACGAAATTGGGACCGTACAAGGAGAGGACATTTAATATCCAAGGCAATGGTGCAGATCCTCTTAAAAACTATCCTCATAGGGTAGTTAATATTTATTTAACATCCTCACACTTTAGTGGATTGGGATGGACCCCAAGACATTTGTTTGGCTGATGGTGACCTGCCACTTCACGTCCTTGTTGAGACACAGCTGGTCAACCTCTGTCTTTATCTTATCCATAACCATGTTACCTTCACCAATGCAAAAACAGCTAGGTACATCTTCAATAATCCTATCCATGTGCTGCTAGAAACAATATTTTTCCAATGGAATCCTAAAAGTCCTGAGCGCTTGGGATTATTCTGCTAAATTGCCAGACCAGTATCTTTGCATCACATCTAGCTTGGAAAAGAATTGTGCACTATAAATCTTGGCATTTCGTTCTTCCAGCCTCAGTATTTTGTGCGGACAGCTGTTATGTGAAATGTTGAGGGGTCGTGGATCTTGCTTCATCCTAAGGTGCCACCTTAATTTAAAATGAAAGTGATAAAGCTGCAAATTTGTGTGGTGGCTGACCTTCTGAATTGTAACATTTCACTCCATTTCATTGGGGTGTAGTCAAAACTTCTCCTGAAGGTGCACATTACACCTCCTTGGGCAATCAGCAAAGTGGGTTGCATCATCCAAAGATGCAATACTCTATCACCCCTAACATTATCAGCACATCGAATCATCTGGCTAGCAGCATTCAAAAACTTTGATTGATGTAATCGTGTTTACATCTGATCTGTTCCACCAATCAGTATGGATTGAAACTCATGAGTTGTGACTATACCAAGATCAGTGTATACTGATAGTGCTGCAACTGCAGGACCAGTGGTACCTACCAGGTAGATGACGGTTGGAAGCCAAAATGAACTTGTGTCTTGGCACTGTGGTGTGATTCAAAGCACAGAATTGGTGATCCATCATAGATTGTGAGGTAGTCTTTAGTAGGATGCATAGTGTTAACATGTTGACATTACCCCATGTTAATTTTAGTTATTTCCAGTTGTTGTCCTACCTTTTCAGAACACATGATACTAACGATTGCAGAAGTCTCCAATCTTATTACCATTGACATCGTTTGTAAGATTAACAAATGAAAAGCTTGGTCATCTTCTGAATTTTGTCCTTTTCTTCGTTAGCTTAGAGCTTCACTGACGTGTTTATCTTTCTACACCTTATTAACACTTCCTTTGCTTCTACCGTTGCACTGTCTTGCAGGCTGCCCTTTTTCTTCTTCTGGGGTCTGGTGGTCTACGGAACTGGATTTCCTGCATATGTGGCATGTTGCCATATGCCTTTCAGATAAGAAAAGCTAGACTGCTTTTGAGTAGGCACAGCGCACCACATCGGTAACAGATGTTGTTGGATTGGCATACTTTGCTGTCTGCACCTAAAGTATGCAATTGTAGTTGGCCTGCCACAAAAACTTCATTCTTTCATCCATCCTCAAGTACTATGCCAACAGTAAGGCCCTTCATCTTATCTAAATGATGCTTCGTAAAGGCAGTCAAGGTATTTTTACTTTTCTAAATGATCACTGCTATCACGGGGAGTTCACCTTGAACAGGGTATTTTACTTAATGCGACAATACATATGTTTTCTCCCACACAACATAAGAAACTGCATATGAATGTTGTGGTATTGAAGAATCCAATAGACATTTATTTCAACAAAGTATTATGAGCAAACACTATACTCCTGAGGCACTTTGGGGTATAATTAAGCTAGTAGTTTACAACAAAGGAGCATAGTACCAGAAGAGTCTCATGATTAAAGTAACCCAAGAAATGATGGAGTATAAGATCTCTGTTCTCTCAGGACACATTATGATAGTGAACATGTCATTTGAAAACATGCTGCCAAACTGACTGTGAAATAAACAACCAAAAATAAGGTGCACAGGAGGCCAGCTAAAACGTAGATGAATGCAAATGAATTGACTCATTCATTTCAGGATTCTTGGTTTTCATCTTACATTTTTCTCTTCCTTATAGTCAACTCCTCTAATTGCAAGTTAATCTTCTCAAATTAAATACTGGTTAATGTTTGAAATTAAAAACATTTTTGTCAACTCTCAATATTTCACAAAATGGGCTGGATTTTACATGCTTACTTTGAGCATCAACAGCCAGTTTAAATGGCTTATCATAATTTGGTGCTGCTAAAACTGGAGCTGTGGCCAATACAGCTTTCAAGCTGTCAAAAGGCACACTAGCATTTTGTCCATTAGAATTTCCTTTACTTAATTTGCCAAAAGGAGACACTATTGTCTAAAGGTTTTACAGTAGATTTGTAGCTTGGGTTGTGGATAGTGTGGTTGGTTGGCTTGTCGAGCTGGTTCGTTGTTCCAAAGACATTTCATTACCCTGCTGGGTAACATCATCAGTGCAGCCTCCGATGAAGCGCTGTTGTGTTTTCCTGCCTGGTTTTTAAACTCTGGTGTCCTTTGAGCTGGGTTACCTCACTTCCGGTTTTCCTTCAGTGGACTATATATACGGTCTAGCTCTGTGTGTTTATTGATGGCTTTCTTCATGGAGAACCAGGCTTCTAGGAATTCCCGTGCCGGTCTCTACTTCACTTGTCCCAATCGAACTGGTGGTTTTCCTTGTCCACATGGATGGAGATGAGAGAGTATTGGTCGTGTCTTTTTGTTGCCAGTTGATGTTCCTGTAATCTTGTAGCTAATTTCCTTCCTGTCTGTCCAATATAATGTATGGATACACTACACCTTTGTCACTATTAAAAAGGGCCAAACTAGAGGAGACACACGAACTAATAAACAACACCCCTACCGAGATCAGATTCAGCAGAGAAGAGAAGAACAAATAGCTCCCATTCCTGGACGTCATGGTGGAACGCAGGACCAAATGGGGAATTCCTAACAAAAAAAAAGGTACACAGGAAAGCCACACACACTGACCAAGTACTAAATTTCAATAGCAATCACCCAAACACACACACACACACACACACGAATGAAGTTGCATGAGAACACTATTAAACACACAACACACAGCTACGCCACGAAGAAGAGCACCTGCTCTAAGTATTCAAAGACAACACACCCAAAAAACTGGGTCAGAAGATGCCTACACAAACAACACCAGGAAGATACTACATGCCCCGACACACTCATCACGCTACCTTACATCAAGAACACATCTGAACTGACCACAAGTTTCCTATGGCCACTGGGCATCAGATTTGCACACAAACCCACATCAACCCTACGCCAACTGCTAACCCGAACCAAAGACCCGCTACCCATTATGGACAGGACCAATGTCTTATACAAGATTCCCTGCAAGGACTGTGACAAACACTACATTGGACAGACAGGAAAGAAATTAGCCACAAGAGTACACGAACGTCAACTGGCAACAAAAAGACACGACCAATACTCACTCATCTCCATCCCCATGGATAAGGAAAAACACCAGTTCAATTGGGACAACACCAAGATCCTAGGACAGGCAAAGCAGAGACAAGCATGGGAATTCCTAGAAGCCTGGTCCTCCACCAAGAAAGCCATCAACAAACACAGCTAGACCTTATACACACTCCACTGTGAGGGAAAACTGCAAGTGAGGTAATCCAGCTCAACGGACACCAGAGTTTAAATAACAGGCGGGAAAACACCACAGCGCTTCATCGGAGGCTGCCCTGATGCTACCCAGCTGGGTAACGAAATGTCTGCAGAACAACAAACCAGTTCAATGAGCCAACCAACCATAACAAGACACTATTGTACTGAAATTCAGATGATCTTGGTATACTGTGAACAAACTCCGATAAAATTTACACTTGCTGATACATCGCAGAATTTTGTGTCTTGGGAAAATTCAAGATAGTCCCTATTTTTGCATGTTTAAGTGCTACTTCATTTTACCCCACAATGTGGCCCAAATAGGTCACTTTTGATTTGGCAAATGTACTTCAAGCCGTAGTTGTGCAAACTCTTTGTAACAGTTATTTCAAGCATTGTAAACATTTGCAGGTTTGGCTGAACACTATTAAATCATTTATGCATACAGCACATGGGCATAATGCTTTGATGACCTTGATGGTTAATTGTTGAAGAGTTACTGATGCATTTTCCATTCAAAACCGCACAACTGTACATTGATAAGGGTGGTCAGATGTTACAAAGCTGATAATTTATTTTACTGCATCAGTCAATGGAACCTTCCTGACTACATTCCATCTTTTTTCTGGATTTTTATGATTGAATGCATTGATTCTTTCTGTGCCAATCTTCAAAGACCCTCCTTGCCAACGGCAAGCAAGATCTCAGAGCTCTTTTCAATATTACCTATCGCTTGAAGTGTAAAACAAAACTGCATATATTACTTAAAAAGGCATCATTGGCTGCTGGGTCCCTAATTAGGTATTTGCCTTCTACTTCATATTGTGTTAGCTTCTTTAAGTGAGTTGTTTTGAAGAACTGCACGCTGGCAGCTCAAAGTGCAGGCTTGTAGTTGCTGATTTAAGCCACTAGATGGTGGTCATGCTAAATCAGGAATGATGTGTCTTTGAGGCTTCCCTCTAATTTCATGCCAAATTGGACACAAGGGTGGAAACATTAAAAAAAACAAAATCGCACAACCAACTCATCTTTGCACAACGGTGTAGATTGCAGTTTTAAACTATTTTTCTCAGTTGCCTTTTCTTTCATGAAAAGGTTCAGAGCACAAAAAAGGTTGGAAGGTTGGTACAATAGCAGACACAGGGGAAGTGTGAGGTATCAGAGAGAGAGGATCATGGCACATATCTGGTGGTGTGGAGAAGGACATTGATGTTTTCGTTGCAGTGCCATGCATTCTTCCACAAAGAAAAGGCTGCTTTGACTTGGATGGGAAACATACACAAGGCTGGTATGGGGCTTCTACTGCTAGTGCTGGAGGAAGAGAAAGTCCTGCCTGTGCACCAACCTGTCCACCAGCACAGCCAGGTGACAATTTCCCCCATCTGCCATGTCCAGGGCAAATGTCATGAATCAGGCTGGGCAGCTCTGGACTGACAGTGGGCTTTAAAAGTTAGAATAAAATGTAAGTGATCCTGTTGATTGCTGAGCATTTACTTTGGTAAAGTACGAAAAGAAAACTTTGTACACTGCATGGTGAAAAACCCTCCAGAAAACAAGACGGAACTGAGATTTAGCCAAAGAAACGTAAGGTGCAGCAGTGTAAACTCTCTCTCTCTTCAAAAGATCTAGCCGTTTAAATTAGATCTCCCTTACTAATCCTCTTCCTTTTACTCTTTTGCTACTAATGTTATCATTTTCAAAATATAGTTCATTCAGAACTTGCAGGCTCACAGGATTTTCTTTCCCTTTTCTTCCTTCTCACTCATCTAATTCAAGTTTCTTATTCCCCCCTCAGTGATGTTTTTCATTTCTAATCAAATATTAGGTAATGGTGGCAGTGGCAATCAAGTTCTGGTTAACTTTTCATCATAAATTTAAATAGTCTTCACTCTGTAGCATTAATTTATAATTTTAAATAATCTAGTTTTACTTTTGGCTTCTAGAATGATCTTAACAACCCAATTGAAAGACCAATTAATATATTTCATCACAGTATGTGTTTTACACATTCTTTACGTCTGTTAAAATCCAACTTCTTTTCTTGTTTCATTCATTCACTCACTGGATGTGGACACTACTAGCTAGGCTAGCTCATCCTTACTTGTCCCAGAGATCACAGTCACATGGTTATTGGTTTAAGTCACATGTAGTCCCGATCAGGTAAGGATGGTGTCCCCTAAAAGGGGATGAATGAACCAGATTAATCCAACAATAATGGTTTCATTGTCATCATTAGTCCCTTAATCTAGATTTTTAACTAAATCAAAATTTCACTGTCATAGCAGGATTTGAACCCACATCCCAAGCTTCATTACTAGGGTTCCTGGGTTAATATTCTAGCAGTAATAGCACTAGGCCATAACCTCCCCAAATTCTGTCCCACCAATAGAGCCCATCTTGTTATAGCTGCAGCTGATGATTGGATTCTGACCAATACTGAGTGAAACCTGCCTTGATAGGCCATAGGCAATTTTTGGGCAAATTCAACCTAAATGTGAATTTCAAGGAGGGTTTCTTTGAGATTTGAGAGTTTTCTCCTTCAATTTTATGCTGATCACCTACACAGTGTCCCACTCGGTGCTACTGTCATGACATATTGCAATTCAGCTGTGCACCAGTTCAAATGAAGCAAGACATAAATTGTGTTTGATAGTTCCAGCATGGGAACAACTGCCCGAGAGATGTCAACAGAAGCAAGGTGGTATTCCAAATTGCCAACAGGGACCTGGAGGTGCTGGTGGATGGATGAGGTGAGGACTATCTTTTCTCGGAAAAAAACACAGAGGAGGCCCTACTAGCTTGGGCTGTGGTCAGCATCAAGGTCAATGCAGTGATCAATGTGGAAAAAATTCTCAGCAATGCCTCAAGAATATTAGTGAACTTCTACATTCCACAAGGATGAATGCAACCATCTTCTTTCAGTTACTAACTCTAATTTGCTAACTCTGCTACCACAGCCACTGTGAAATGCACCCTCCCTCAATGGGTGTTATCCAGCCCATCTCCCAAACACAACTAAATATTCCTGACTTATGCTCTTCCAACTCGATGTTTGTGACATTACACCACATTTCCTGTCCCCCTAACTGACCACAGTCCTCTTTGCCTAGACTAAGGATTATTCCCTTGAGACTTTAAGACATTGTAGAAGCACATGCAAATGGCCATGGGTTTGCCATATAGCATAGAGCAGCAGCTTACAGGTCTGACATAGGCATAGCATGGTGCCATATAGCACCCACACCCAACACTTAAATTGTTGAGTGCAGACAAATATAAACAAGCTGTATGTGCTAAAAAGTAAAGCACAACGGAACTCCTAGGAGTCTGCAAGTTCTGAATGAAGCGGCAATGCACTAAAAGTCACAGCCAACATTGTATGAGCATTGTAAATGAAAGGGGAGTGAGCACTAAGACAGGAGTCTAAGTGACCAGAGATGTATACTGTTCCAATGCATACGATAGTTTTTTTATGCTCAGGATTGACACTAGCAGCAACATAAGCTCTAATGTGCTGTACTGAAGTACTAAACTCTATTACAAGATAGCCCAAAATGTACCACGATGATGTGATGAGGCTGGTGCTTTGTCAATGCCAATTTGAGGGTGGATGGGGCAGGCAGTCGCCGTCCATGGAGCATGATGTGGACTGTGGGTGTTGACTGGGGTGGAGAAAGTCAGAAATCACACGACACTACGTTGAAGTCCAACAGGTTTATTTGAAAACACAACCTTTTGGACCCTTAGTCCTTCTTTAGGTATTAGTGAGAGGGGTAGTATCAGATACAGATTTTAAGTAAAAGTAAAAGACCGAAAGATTCGCACTACTGATGAGGATACACGAAACAAACCTAAGATGCTGTTAACCGATTAAAGATTTAATTGATTAATATGTATATGTAAATCCCCAAATTCCTTTCAAGTCACAGGCCTGAGAGTACTGAAGGCTTTATCAGTGTAAAGAAAAGGTGACATTTTAGGTCAGACAATGCATGCTAGATGTGAGACCTTGTTTAGAATCTGTTTGTTTTAGTTTGGAGTCAGACCTCTTAATCCTAATAAAGCCTCTAGTTCTCTCAGGACTGTAACTAGATAGGAATTCTGGGATTTACCTATACATATTAATCAATCAATTAAAACCTTCTAACTGAAAGATTGAACAGCATTTAAAGTTTGTTTAATACATCGTCAATGGTGTGAGCTTTCATCTTTTACTTAAATCCTGTATCTGATACTACCTTTCTCACACCTGAAGGAGGACTGAGGCTCCAAAAGCATGTGTTTTCAAATAAACCTGTTGGACTATAACCTGATGTCGTGTGATTTCTGACTTTGTCAGTGGAGCATGGCCCGAGATGCTGGGGGATTCTAGACAAGGTTGATGCCTGGAGAAGATTCCCAGTAACTGGGAAAGTTATCTGCAATAAAGCAATCTGCAAATAAATGAGGTGAGACTCTATGAATAGATAATAATGAGACATTAATGCACACAAACAGGCACCTCACCTCACCAGCAGGATTCTCGTTTAGTGGTTAAACATTAAAGGGGAAACCAAGGTTTTTTTTTTCACCTCAATGTTGAGAATCCCTTTTATTTTAAATTCGCACTGTATTTTCCCCAGAGTTTGCACAATTGCCCAGTCATTCAAAGGCTGGGAAACACAGTCATGAGGCTGTGAGCATACTTTTAAACAGACCAACACAAGTTTATTTATACAAATAAAAAATAAACCAAGCCATATGATAATATGGAACTGTAATAATAATATAATAATAATAATAATAATAATAATAATAATAATAATAATAATAAT
>NC_063343.1:34851008-34900002 GCF_021869965.1 Rhincodon typus | reverse complement strand
ATAATAATAATAATAATAATAATAATAATAATAATAATAATAATAATAATGGAAATGTCTTTTGACTTGTGACTTTAAAAACTGTGGACTCAATGAGAAAGCACCCTTACTAAAAACAGATTTACCATGATGGCTGCATTTCACAGCAATGAATTTAATATCAATTGTGAACTACGTTTAGTGGCTATGGGTTCCTGTAATGTACAGATGAATCAGCACCTGATGTTAGAGGAAACTGATTGGTTTTCAGTTCAAACCTGCTCAGTTAGTTGAGAACCAGTTATAGTTACAGAGGCATAGACGCACAGACAGAAAAAAGGAAACAGAGGTGTGTGCAGTTGTTGTTCACAGAAAAAGGCCTGTTACCTATATAAAAACTCTATATTTGAAGAAAACCAATTGCCTTTCCTGCAGCAGTTGCTGTAAGCAGTGTCCTTTGAATTTATAAATCAGGTATTTTCCAAATGAATCATTCTATACTTCTGTCAAACCCATCTTGAGGAAAACATCAGAATTTGAGGATCAGAAAAGGAAGGTAAATAATACCCAAATTATTAGATTAGCTTTTCTATCTCTGCCCAAAATCTATTTTCTGTGTGCAGGCACACGTGTGTGCATGTGTTGGGCTATATGAAGTGGAGCTCATAAAGGGATTAAAGTGCTAGGTAACGATTTAAATGTTTACCTGCAGCTAGTGTAATGACTTTAACAAATAATAATTCTTGGTTAGCACAGGTTTCTGTTAACTTTGGACTGAAAGACAGACTGTGCGCACTTTACAAAAAGGTTTTAACATTCAGGTACAATTCTGGGAATACAAGATTTGACTTACAGCACACCACCCCAGTCAGATGTAACAATAAACAGCAAAAAAATTTCAATTTTTTTTCTAGCAATATCCTTTACAGACACTCAAACCCAGTGAAGTGTCACTCCAATCTTTATTTTAAAATTTCTTACTTGACCAATGAGGTCAGTGTTTTGGTAATGTTCTGCACATTGTATATACATACAAGCTAAGAACAGAATTATGCCACTCAACCCCATTGAGCCTGCTATATCATGACTGATCTAATTGTAATCCCAAATCCACATTCCTGTCTGATGAAAACTTTTCAGCCCTTTGCTTAAGAGTCTACCCATGCCTGCCTTAAAAATTCAAAGGGTGGCAGTGGTTAGCACTGCTACATCATAGCACCAGATACCCAGGTTTGATTTCAGTCTTGGGTGACTGTGTGGAGTTTGCTAGTTCTCCCTATGTCTGCATGGGATTCCTCCAGGTGCTTTGGTTTCCTCCTACAGTCCAAAGATGCGCAGGTTAGGTGGATTGGACATGTTAAATTGCTCAATGTCAAGGGAAGGGTAGGTTAGGTGGGTTAGCAATGGTAAATGCAGAGATAAGTAGGGGGTGGGTCTGAGTGCTATGCTATTAAGAGGGTTGGTGCAGGCTTGATGGGCTGAATGGTCTCCTTCTGCACTGTAGGGGTTCCATGGTCTAATGGCTCTGCTCCTACCAACTTTTCAAGAGAGCTCAGAGTGATAGGGTCAGACAAATAAGTTTATCTCATCAATGTTTAAATTGGGAGACACCGGATTTTTAAATCGTGAACCCTATTTCTAGATCATCTTAAAAGAAGAAACATTCTAAACTTGTTAAGGCCCCTCTCATCTTATATTTTTCAGCCAAATCACCTCTTACAATTCTAAACTCCAGGACCAACATTCATTTTACTTGGTCTTTCCCATCTTAAAGCCATCTTAAATACATTATAGAAACTCTTGCTTCGTTTATGTATTTCTAGCTAGCTTCCTTAGTCAAATTTCATCTCCTGCTTAACTATTTTAGTAATTCTCTGCCAGTCACTAGATTCTTTACTGATGTGTCAAAGTTATAAGTATGCTCCCAGATTTTAGTTCAACTCTGCACTGATGGGTGTTCCTCAGACTTTGTAGCAATTAGATACAACTGAGCGATTTGCTAGACAACTGATTACAATAAGTCAATCACGTTGGACAGTCTGGAGTCACATTAGGGCAGACTGGGTAGAACAGCAGATTTCCTTTCATAAAGGAAAACAATGAACCAGCTAGATTTAATGACATTTCATAGTCACCATTTGACTAGATTTTAGTTCCAGCTTTAGTAAATTCAAATTCGAAATTTCAATAGCCATGCTGCTGTTCTAAGTATTGGCTGGGGCTCTGGATTACTGATCAACTGGACTACTGCCTCCCGCTTTGGAATTCAATACTGTTGCTTCACAGTGACAAGATTTATATCTTAAAATTCTTCTTTAATTCACTGCAGATATACCTGCATGACTTGGACTGTAGCAGTACAATGCACATGTTCTCCTAGCTATATCCTTAAAATTTAAAAAAATCTACATAGGTCTCAAATATATAGGTTACAAATATACTGCCAGTTGCTACAATAAAGCTTCAACTCCTCGAATGAACTCCTTCAACCATGTGCACGGTTGTCTAAAACATGAAGCATATTGGATTTCTAATTTGGCAGAGAATTTGCATTGATGAAACTGAGGTACCCTGCCATGCCTGAACTTAAAATAGTCTAACATTGCACTGTAACACCTGCTGCTGACTCAAAAGGTGTCAAAAACAGTCCAGCTCTAACAGTCAGCCTGGACTTTGGCTGCTAGTGATGTGCAGATTTCCCCAAATTGGTAAATGGAGGCCATTTCAAGGCTAAATTAACATTACACCATAAACCACTAAATAATAGACCTCTTGATTTATTGGCACAAGTTGAAGAATTCAGAAGCCTCATGCAGGAAGCTTCTACACAGTCCATGTCCAGTTGGTAGATAAAAAGGACTCAAGCCCAGAGCAACGGCTTTGAACCATGGTAAGTAAAGCAAATTTAATAATATTTAGGTGACACTTCATTTTTTGGACCAGTGGTGAAAAACTTTAAAAATATTAACAAAGCAGTCAGTCTCGGATTGGTCTTGCCAAGTGCTTTTACTGCATTCTTGTTTATAGCATGGAATTTAGTTTGTTCCACAAGATGGCATCAGACTACTTAATAAAACTGATTTTATAGTTTCTTCTAATTACATCATGCTAGGATTAACAAATGAAATGCCTCAATACTGACTCCTCCACTCTTTCCATACCATTAGACAGCTTGACTGACATTACTGGAGGAGCAGAACATTCCTACAACCTTTGGCCCCCCTCCAAACTTAGTTACCTAGTTACTGACTCCATCACTCTTCCTGATAGCAGTCCGAGGTTTGAGTCAGCTGCAGAAACACTTCATTCATGCTTTTGCTACGTCCGGGTGACTAATCCAATGGAATCCTGCCTCAGCTCCCATTTTCCACTCTCTTCAAAACACGAGTGTTCCAAAACTCTTGCAAGTATATTAATATAATGTCCCTGTACTTGCTGACCTACACTGGTTGACCGGAACAAATATTTTGATTTAAAATTTCTCATCCTTGTTTACAATCTTCTACATTGGCTCGGTGGGGGAGCAGTGAAGCAATCTCTAATTACATCCAACTCCACAATCCTTCATATAGAATTTTACAGTACAGGAGGCAGCTATTCTATCTATTGTATCTGTACCTGCTCCCAAAACATTTTACCCAGCTCGTCCCATGTTCCAGCCTTATTTGTGTAGCTCTCTAAATTCACTTTCAAATATATATCCAATTCTTTTGAAACCTCCTATTGAATCTGCCTCTTCCACTCTCCCATACAGCATATTCCAAATCCTAACAACCAAGAAAAGAAGATTCTTCTCATCTCACTCCTAGCTCTCTTGCTGACAATCTCAACTGTGACCCATAGTTACTGATATGCTAATTAGTGG
Source organism: Rhincodon typus (assembly GCF_021869965.1). NCBI lineage: Eukaryota > Metazoa > Chordata > Chondrichthyes > Orectolobiformes > Rhincodontidae > Rhincodon > Rhincodon typus. The sequence continues at coordinate 34,896,158 of NC_063343.1, read as the reverse complement.
AAACAGAATATTGTTCTTCATTGTCAAAATTGTTCATAATTTTGAACACTTCATTAAAATCACCTCTTCTCTGCTCCAAGGAGAACATGCCCAAATTCTAATTTTTTTTGCAACTGAAATCCCTCATTCCTGGTATTATTCTCATAAATTTCCTTTGCACTCTCTTCAGAGTTTGACACCCATCCTTAAATAAAATTGCTCAGAACTGAACACATTGCTCCAAGAGTGGTGTGACCAATGGCTCATACAGATGTAGCCCCACTTCCTTGCCTTTATACACTATGCTTCCATTCATAAACCCAAAGATCCTATGAGCCTTCTTAACAACTGTGTCAATTTGCCTGGCCACCTTCAGAGAATTACATACCTGAACCCTTCAGTTCTACCATTAATCCTGTATGGTCTCTTCACATTTCATCTACCTAAATGTATGACCTCATATGTCTCTGCATTGCCCAATGGGCAGAAACCTGGCAGATGAATTTCAAGACAACAAGGTGCAGAGCTGGATGAACACAGCAGGCTAAGCAGCATCATAGAAGCAGAAAGGCCTTTCTGCTCCTATGATGCTGCGTTCATCCAGCTCTGCACCTTGTTGTCTCGGATTCTCCAGCATCTGCAGTTCCTACTATCTCAGATGAATTTCAATGTCTCTCTGAAGGTACTCAGCACTATCCTCACAATTCACTACTTTCCCTATCTCGGTATCATTTGTAAATTCAGCTGTTGAGGGCAAAATCTCTATCTCCAAATAGTTTATACAAGTCAGAAAAAGCAAGGGTTCCAACACCAATCCCCAGGAAACACTACTTTCAACTCCTCTCCAGTCTGCGAAATGCCCATCTATACCTACCCCGTTTCCTACATTTTTTAGCCAATTTCTCATTCATGCTGCAAAGGACCCAATCTCAAACATTTCTAACTTGCTAACGAACCTGCCACATGGCACCATATCAAACACTTTCTGAAAGTCAAAATATACATCCACAGCCAACGTAACCTTGCTAAAGAACTCAAATTTGACAAACGTGACTTGCCCTCGACAAAGCCATGTCTATTGTCTATTATTAACTTACTTTTCTCCAAGCGTGTATTTATCTTATCCTCTATTACAGCCTGCAGTTTTCTCACTATTGATATCAAGCTGATAGATCCCTAGTTTCCTGGGTTATCTTTTGCACCTTTCTTAAACAAAGGTGTCACATTTGCAATCCGAGTCCCCTGAGACTCCTCCTGCGTTCAGAGGGGCCTGGAAAATTTGTCAACTGCTACTTGATTTGTATCCTTACCTCTCAGCATTCTAGGTTGCTTCCCATCTGAGCCTGACTACTTCTCTACCAGGAATGCTGCCATCCTTTTTAGCACCTCTTCATCTATCACTATTGCTCAACGCTCAAATTTTCAACTGGGTCACTGATACCATCTAACTTGGTAAATACTGATGTAAATGACTCATTTAGAATCTCTGCCAAACTCTTTGCCCTGCTTGTTCCTTACTGTCCCCACTACCCCTCACTAAATAGTTTACTATTAATGGGTTTGAAGAACGTTTTACTACCTGTTTTGGCAGGCTGCCTTCCTTTCCCCATGCTTCCTCTTAGCCTTCCATATTGCAGCCTTAGCCTCTTTCCTACATGAGTTAGTCTTCCTGATATGGTCACATCTATTGCTGTTATTGCAGTACGCATCATATGCCTCCTTCTTCTTCCTTATTTTCTCATCAACATCCTCAAAGCATGCAGGGTACTGTATATCACAGTTCTTTAAATTTGTGTCTTTTGAACATCTAATTTTAATAGCTCCACTAACAGTGGTCATGTCTTCAGTTGCCTGAGTTTTGGATTCTCTCCTGTCTCATCGCAATCTCAATTTGCTCCTTTAGAACATTTCTTAAAAACCACCTCGTGAATTCAGGGTTCAGTTATTGGTCCTTTCCTCACATGGCTCAATTTCATTATGTCCCTGAAGCACTTTGGAGCTATTACAATACATGCACTATAAAGTTGCCATTCAGTCCCATTTCCCATTGTATGACTGATCTATGACCTACCTCCAGATACATGAAAAGCAGGTAGCACTTTTGATTTGTTATCCAGTAGTATTATCAATCACATTTTACTATTAATTGTTCTAGCATCAATTGCCAGCTGTGAAAGAGCTCCAAAGAAGTTTATTTTAATACTGTGTCATCTAGTCTTATGCTCCGTAAGCAGCAGAAAATTTCCCCCTGGCTTACTTGTACCACTTCAGGGCTTGCATTTTCTTTTTGACAGCAAAATGCTTTTCTAATTTACTGTCTGTAGGCTGTAGTATGGTTTCAGCAACTAATCATATCGGATGTCAAGCAACAAAGAACCAATTTGGCAAGTCATACCCCGACTAATGCCAAGAGATGCTGTTCAAATGCACCACAGCTTCTGGACTTCAGTAGTGAGTTGCAATGCCATTGTCTCTCAACCGTTAGACGTCTCATATACCACTACTGAGAAAGGAAAATCACTGCCAACATCAACTTTAAATCACCCCTCAATTTCCTAAAGCTCCGAGTGTTCCAGCTTTAGTCTAACTAATCTCTCCGTAATGCTGTTTACATCTACATTGCTTAATATCACCCATGTAATTGCCAAATTTCACTGACATTTTAATCAACTAAATCACTAATATACCTGGTAAATACTTGTTTCTCAACTGGAGATCTTGACAGACTAGTCACATCTTTCTAGCCTTCCACATGTCTCCACATCAATCCTCCCAAGATGCTCTATAAAACTCATCTACTCAATCAAGCTTTCAGTAACACTTCTGACTCGACATCCATTTTTATCTAATCATATCACTTTGGAAATGAAAACTTTTGTTTCTTTACTAAGTTAACCTGGTCTTAGATTGATAGCTTTTATTTGTTCTCTCATTTGCTGTCTACAAGCTGCAAGTTCCCGTTTGCTTTTACCTGCACTCTAATGCTATTGAGGCAACTCAAAACCAAATTATATGTAGATGCTAATGAACATTTCCCTATGGTGGAAAAAGACACTTATTTTTAAATGAAGATTTGCCAATAATTCACATTCCACGTCAGCAACCTTCCTATCTTATTAAGATAAGTTAATCCCACTGAGAGATACATGATTAACGTGCAGAACAGCAACTGTTCTGATTCATTGAGCAAAGAAACAAGCAACCTTCACTTCGCCTCGAGTGCTGGTGTGAACCTACATCAATATACAGGGGAAATTTGAAGCAATATGGAGACAGTCATGCCCCTTGGACTTTAACCTTGAAATAAGCTAGAAAGCACAGTGAAAAGGATTGAAAAGAACCACCAACTTAGGAGTTCAAGAGACATTTCTTTTGTTTCCTCTGTTTGCCTTCTGAAAAGAAGATCCCTCCTAAGCCTTGTTACCCCTTCTTCAAATGGTCCGTTTTTGCAGCCTGGGATCTTGCTCCAGTTCTGGATTTTACTTTGTCGAACAGTAAGGAAAAGTGCATACTTTATAAAATAAGTTATTTAATACAAATAAAACCATTTTACACTAAAATATTTTGAAAAGCAAATTAAGTTCAGAACATTAGTAACTTTTAAACTAAAGGGAGACTAGAAAAAGCATGAACCGGAAATTTAAAGCAAGACTCAAATCTTGTCCTAAAGGATTTGAATAACTAACTAACTATCTCAGTGACATTTCATGTGAAATAGCAACAATGTTCACAACTAAATAAGGTCTTCCACATTTTGGCGAGTGGACACAGGTTGAGATGATGCAGTAGCTACATTGTTTAACCCAAGACTCAAAGAAATAGCAAATAGGTAAAAAAGGAAGAATAAAAAATTCTGTAGGCTCACTGGATGACAAAGTGCACAGCTAAAGAAAAAACCATAGAGGAATTTGCTCTCTAATAAATAGACAACAAAACAAACTGAAATTAGTCTATAAAAGGGTAATGCCAGAACAAGTTAATAATTACTAAAAGAGGAGACAAAAATGCTCTAGAAACAGTTATTTGCTTTCAATGCAAGACAATGGAGACATCCATGTCACTGAGCGCCACATGAAGTCAACCACATGTACAAAATGATCACATGTTTTGATGCCAAAAATCATGCTTAGGCCTGTACTTGGCCTCAGTCAACTCTATTCCCTGCTAAGAAAAACTATTTTCACAGTCAGCCTCAATTTTCACCTCAAAAATGCATGTGTTACCCACATCATAAATTGGAACATGAGAATAAACAGATAGGAGCCTTGCCTAGATGCACAGGAGTTAAGACTTCCATACTGAGCAGAAACAATGAACAGAAATGTGCTCCCCAGGAGAATGAATCAAGTACAAAGCTGACTTCATGTGAATTCTGCCACGTACAAGGTTTCCCTCCAAGCAACTCGCCATCCTGACGTGGAAGTACATTGTTGTTCCTTCACTTTCACTGGGTCAAAATCCTGGAATTCCCTCGTCAATAGCAGCGCGGTCAACACACAGCAGGTGGTCTGCAGTGGTTCAAGGCGGCAGCTCACTACCACCTTCTCAAGGACAAATAGGGACAGGCAAATATTGGCCAGCCAGTAACATCTAGATCCCACAAAACAAATAAAAACCCTTGCCAGCTTAAATTACATCCTTCCTATAACAGAAACCAGAACTGGACTTAAGCTACAAGTGCTTAGTAAAAACAAAAAAGCCTAGCACTGTGGAAGATGACAATTATCTCTCAAAAAAAAAACACTACTGAAAGATCTTTTTGCCAGAATTACTACTTTTAACAATTCAAAGGTGTGGCAAAACATGTCCTACCCATGTCACATCAATGGCATGGGTGAAATGCCCATGAATTTTGATATGCCCAGAAGTCAAATAGTAGAGTGGAAATGTTCAAAAACAATTCTAGTAAAAAGTGCAGGCCACAAGAGAAGACTCATGGTGGTACCAGCCTGCACGTCAGAGAATGGAAATAAAGCCCAGGCTAATATTCAAACAGAAAAGCACGCCTGATAGGCATTTTTGTGCACGCCCATGATTATTTGGACTTAGTGCCAATGCTTGGTGCTAGGATATGGCGTGACGGAACATGCAAACCTTGAGTTTAGAAGGTGCTATTGAAGGAACTTCCCTAAATTGCTGCAGTGCATTTTGTATATGGATGTAGTGGAGGAAGAGAACGTTCATGTTGAAGAGGATGCCATCAAGCAGGCTGGCTTGTTCTGGATACTGAGCTTTGGCTGTTGGTGCTGTACTCTTCCAGGCCAGTGGAGAGTATTGCATCACACTATCATCTACAAAGACCAAGTCAGAAAACAGCGTTTGGGGAAAAAAAAATCAGATGGTTGGTTACTCACCAAATTCCATGGCTCACCTGCTCTTGTAACCACTGAAATTTATATGGCTGGACCGGTTCAGCTTCTAGTCAATATTCAGAAGCTGAAAGTAGGGATTCATTGATGGGGGAATACCACAGAATGTGTAAAGTGTGATGGTTCGATTCTCTTGGAGATCATCATTGCCTGGCAGTTGTATGACACATTAGTTGCTACTAATTAACCCAAGCCTAAATATTGATTAGGTTTTGCAGCATGTGGAGATAGATTGCTTCAGTACAGGTCATTACATAATATTCAGTACTATTTATAAACAGCAAAACATCTCCATTTCTAACATGGCAATGCAGGTCAACAATAGGACAGTCAAAGCTGGTTGGGCCAGAGAAACTCGTGCAGGAACAAAGATTCACCTTCAACAACCAAAACTATCATTTCTTCCAGATATAATTCCAACCAGAGACCTTTCTATTTGATTCCCATTAAGTCCGGTTTTGCTACAATCCTTTGGTGCCATATTATTAAATGCTGCCTCGCTAACAAGGGAGTTCAGTTTTATAGACTAAAGCTTAATGTTCCAAGATAAACAGGAAGATTAAAAAAAAAGACTAAAAGGAGGAGTAAAATAAAACCATTTATCTCATGGTAAAATTGATGAACAAATGCATTTGTAGGACATAAACATAGATCTCCTTCAAGAAAACTTGGTTCAAAGCATCAATTTTTCATACGTAACAACAGTAATTACATTTGATGAGACAGGATCTTTGAGAAGGGCAGACATAGAAAACAGCCAATCATACTGCTTTTGAAAACACTGGTCTTGGACAACAGCAAAAAGAAAAAGGCTAAAGAACCCTATCTTTGTAATCTCATGGAAAATTCAGTTTGTGGAAGAGATTTACATTAGCCATGCAAGAATTCAGCTTCCCCATTATACAAACCTGTTTCAGTAGATTGAAAGATAAAGGGAGTGTGAATGAAGAAAAACAGTAAACACTGGGGTGCATTTTTCTCTTCACCTGAAATTTCAGCATCATCTTTAAAGGACAGATAGGGATGAGCAATGAATGCAGGTCCAACCAGCAAAAACTACATCCCATTAGTGAATTAAAACACCTAAAGAGCTAACTAACTTTCATTCCATTCACTTCCATCGATTCTGCAGACAGGCAGATCACCTTTGCTACATCATAAGCCTGGCCAGGACCAAAAAACCTCAAACACTAGATTTCAGAATCCAGGGGTATTATGGAGTATTGTGGTGACAAAACAATTCATCATTGTATACAAAATTTAGGTGAAATGTCAGTTGTTCTTTACTGAAATTTCCTGATGTTAATTGACACTGGTGCCTAGCTCTATAGCACCATTCCCACCATAATTTGGAATGCCTCAAGTTATCCCATCCATACTGTTCTTTCATAGAAAAAGAAACATTAAAACAATCTGGTAATCATGACAAACCAAAATAAAACTGCTTCATTTAAAGCTCAGAAGTTGTTCATGTTACAGGTAGCTGTTGAGTTAAAACAAAAAACACTTAAATTTCAGAACAGGGGAAGCGCACAACATGGGAGCATTAGGAAGTCATTGAGCCCTCGGACCTGTTCAGCTATTCAAGAAAAATGGCTGATCTGCAAATTAAACTATGTCCACCTCTGCACCCTCTCCCTTAGTATCTGTGGTCAACATTTTAAAATCAGATTGATCAAAATTTCTTTTAGCATCAAATGCCCCCCCATTGACAGAAGAAATTCAAATTCCTGCCATTTTTTGTGGTGTCCAATTTCACTCAAAAGGTCTAGTCCAAAATAGCATCACAACCTACTAAATTTCACGGACTCAATCCTGGTTTGTGTAATTTCTCCGGCCAGCTTACCCCTTGGAGTTCAGACATCATTCTAGACAATGCATACAACACTTCAGGTGTGGTCTAAACTGGATAGATGGAGACAAATTGAACTAGATGCCTTCTGCAACAAGACAAGCTCAGTTTCAAAGCAGCTATTAGCCACGAATATACCATCACAAGGTCACATTTGAAACACAAAAATCTTATTTTTCAACAAAGGATCTACAAGATGTACTAGTCCTGCAACCTACACTTGACAATGGAAGAAAACGCTACCATCAGGTCACCTCCTGCATATTCAGAGCGTTATTGAGTAAAGATATGAGAAATTGCCGAAGCGTTACTAAATAAAAACAAGGATGCGTTACACAGGGATGTGGAAATGAGTAGCACGGTAGCTACACATTGCGTAGCAGTTTTTGACACTACTTATCGTAAAATCTCAGTTTAGCTGTGTTTAACCTTCACTGGTATTTTTGGATTAAGTTTCATAATATTCATTTTTGTCCAATATCCCAGCGTTTGATTACTATAGTAATCCTATACACAAGTATGTAATTAATTTACCACTGTGCTCCATCAGGTTGTAGCAGCAACATGACACCAAACTGGAATTAGTTATATTGGGGGAAAAGTATACTTAGAATATGTCATTTCTATTAGTATGGTTGAGTGGGGAAAATGGTGATAAAGATTCCATTCAAAAACAGTAAAAAAAACTCGTTTAATAAACTACGCACAGTTTAGAAACCTGCAAAGTTCAAAAATTTCAAGTTCACTGTTTCCACGGACTAAAGTAAAATATTTAAGCATCAAAATATTTTGTTTGATCATTAATGTTTGCATGTTTGCCAGTATTCAGGAGTTTGAATAAAGACCTGTGGAAGGGCAGCTTTACTTAAATTTTAAAAATTTAAATTTGACCAACTTTTTATATTTGGCATTTTTGCTTTCATAAAATTCTCAAATGCTTCTGGTTAAAGTTTCCCATTAGAATGCAAGGCAGCACGAATTATTCTATCTGTGCCAACAGAACGCCAATTAATTTAATGGCAAGTGATTCAGTTAAATTCAAAGCTAGAATAAAAAATTGTGACACGACTAGCATTGACATGGGTAACAGGTTCAGGAGGAATCATGGCCATGAACCATTAATAGAAAAACTTAAAATCTGACCTAATAATTAAAATTATTGGTGCAACATCTTAACTGCATCCAATGAAGCACTCTATATTAAAGCAGAGATAACAAGGTGTAGAGCTATTCAGAAATATTTCTGAGGAAGGGTCCAGACCCAAAATGTCAGCTTTCCTGCTCCTCGGATGCTGCCTGGCCTGCTGTCTTCATCCAGCTCTACACCTTGTTATCTCAGACTCCAGCATCGGCAGCTCCTATGATCTCTCTATATTAAAGCCATTGTCCTTAAATTTTTAATACATTTTAAATACGCACTTATTTTGGATTCACAGTTACTCAGTCCATCCCTCTTCCACAGCAAAAAGCAGAATTCCCTTTTGCTTTCAGTTGCAAGCGCAACTTAGTCTTCTGGGTGGAAGGCAGTAGATAGTTTAGCTTCAGGCAGTAATTATAGTGATGTTTAGTGATTTCAAGAATTGACGTTGTCAAGCTAGCACACACATTTGTTGCAGAAAACACAGAGCCAATGGATTTTATTACAACCTCATGTTCGCAAAACAATCTGCTGCGAATGGAACTGTTTTGCAAAAAGACTACTGTGGACATAATGCAACAACACACAGACAAACACAGAATACCCGAGTGGCCCATCAATATGCTAACTGAAGGTAGAATAATCACCTTGCCAGTCTGAATCAACAGCATTCTGCCAAGCACCATCATTCAACTTACGTGCATTTAGATGTACCATGTTTAGTTTTGGACAGTTATTAGGTCCTCAAAGAAAATTGAAAAGCAACGCAACATCTTTTCATTGATGATTCATTTCTCCAAATCTGCAATGCCATTTATAGGTGGTACATATAAAAATGAGGACATTGGGATAAGTTTTACTTCCATTGTGAAGAGGTCTAGCAAATAACTGGGGAGAGGCCAGAGAAGAGTCAGGTCGATAAAGAACCAAGTTCACTCATTTAACAACGACTGACTGTAAATTTAAGTCTAACCTCCAGCCTTCAAAATTATCTAAAAAGTATGAATAATCTAAAGAATTCAGAAATTGTACTCACCTTTTCCTCTAATGAACAGAAGCCCTTGTTTCCAAGTTGTATTCAATTTTTGCAAGAGCGCTTTTCTGCAACATCTTAATTGCATCCATTGAAGCTAATGATTAATGGTTCTTTAGGAGGTGCACACGGTCTGTAAATGCTATAATAATTTCTGCAATAGCGAGGACTTATTGAAAATGTGACTGCAATGCTGGTGCGAACTAAATGTTAGACGAATTTTTACAAATATTTCTTTCCTCCAACTTTAGAAAAGCTCACGATTCAAGACTATTTACATGTAAACAACAATCCAAGTCAGGTTTTCAATGTTAACTTGGTTTGATAACATTACCAAGAATATAACTTCTATCCACACAACTACCTGACAGTAGATAAAATATATACTGACCAACATGTTAATTACGACAAAGGTTTCCATTTAGAAAAATTTTAGTCATAGAACCATGTGACAGTGCAATACCAAAGGCATACATGCCACTGCCCATTCCAATTTACCCAACTGGCCAAACATCCATTAAATTCAAACTGTATGCTATCCTTCTATCTAGACCCAAGCTATAATACTACCCATCCATCAACCACACAAAACTTAAGAATATACACAAGGTAGTACTCAAGAATGGCCTGTATGTCCAGATGACTCAAACCATAGATGCATTGGTTTGTGAAAAGATGCCAGGACATGGATAAGCTTATTGTGACTAGAACTGAATTTGTAGTGGTATAAAAGACTTTAAAGGGTAATGGCTAGCTAAAACACAGCAAGACCATGTTTTTTTTTCTTCAAATATGCTGGAATTAATTAGATTTGTCTAATATTAAAAACATAATTAAGATCAAATCTCTAAATCAGGAGCCATCTTGAGTACATGGAGACTTCATTTTTGCTCACCTTTCAATTCAGCTGATTTCTGAAAAGGCATTTGTTTAAAAAATGTTTTGCAGTCAAATTGGGGAGCTGCACAGACAACTGTGGATATTTAGAATCACAACTGTATAGGTAGTTGAACAGCATAATACAGAAGTTTAACCATGATAATTATGTGCTCTGAATGACCAAGCACTCTCTGTTTAGACAGGACAGGAAAATGAAAGAGCATTGACCACATTCCTTTAATGGTTTGGATTTGATAGCAACACTCTTTAAAATGCCAGTATGTGTAAAAGTAACTTACAGTCTTACCCACAAGTTACATTTAAAATAAATTTGTATATTTTGTACACATACACAAAAAAGGGGATTGAGATAAACTAATCAGCATTTGTCTCTAAAAATAATAATGATTTCGATCTGGTTATATGGTAATACCCTCGGAACAGGTTGACACCATACCACAATCTAACATTTCAATGCATTATCCAGTTTTTCTTTTAATTGGGAATTAAATACTTGCAAAATAAACTTCATGAAGTAAACTGGAACGAAATGTGATGGGTGTGAGGGTTGGGGTTAAAGTTAAAGTAATGGAGGAGTCCAAAAATATCATGGAAAATAAAGCAACTTGGCCAAAAACAGCATAGGCCACTGAATTTACTAAGTAATTGAAAAACCATTGACAGTCTTGCGATAGAGTAAACTTCTAAGGCCCTGGCTGAACAGGAATGCCTTCTAGTTGGTGCTATAAATTAACAGTTCCCCATGTCCAACATGCTGCAGATGCAACCAGAAGAATTCCAGTATGGAAGGTACAAAATGTGATAGGCCTCCAGAAACTGCCTTCAAATTTGCAGTGGCCATCTAAATGAGATGCATCCAATTTCAGAAGCTAATAAGGGCTGGAGATAACAGCAGCTTTGATTCCTTCTTAGAAGAAGCAGGAAAGAGAGCTCTGGAGGATTGCAAACGTTAAATGCACGCTCAAATTAGGGAAAAAAAAAAGAACAAATCCCAGAAACTACTTGCCAGTCTGGTGAATGCCTGTGGCAGGGAAACTGACAGGCTGAGGAAAAAACAAAAGAAAAAACACCAACTGCAAAAACAGCGTTGACAGGCAAAGATTGTTAGAGGCACCTTATCGATGCCTAACTTAAGCTTGAATGAGTTGGAGTTTATGAATACAGCACCTGACAAAGTAGCACAAGAGAATGAGCAATAAAAGTGAAGCTCATGAAATTATGTGAAATTAGCCAAGAGGTAAAATTGAGTTTTTGAAAAATGGCTGTTTTGCAAACTGGACAGAAGTAAAAAGTGTGTCTTGGAGCACCCCTACCAACTGTTATCAGCAGATGTGCTTTTTTTAAGATATTAATGGTAGTCTTGGGTAGACAGCACATAATTTTAAAAAAGTTTGTAGATTACAGAGTTCTGAAAAGTAGTAAAATGTGAAGATTGTACAGACTTCTGGAGGACACAGATTGCTGAAACGAACAGACAAATTAAACACAAAGTATGAAATGACATTTTGATATCAAGAATTGTTTGGTGGGGGAACAACAAAATTTTAAATGGAGTGCAAAAATCAACATTCAAGTTACATATATTTAAATCTTTCATGATGGTTAAGTTGTCATTAAAGGGTGATAGTCTTGGCTTGATCGGAAATTCTGAACACAAATGAACCAAATTATACTGATCTGCTGTAAAACATTAGTTAGGACCCAGCCAAAGCACTGGAGCCAATTCTGAGCACCCAATTTTAGCAAAAGACGTTAAAACTTTGGAAGGATGCAGAGAAATTACTCGATTTGTGCCAGGGATAAGAAGCTAACAAGGCTAGGGCTGGTCTCCTTAGAGTAGGAAATCCTGCAGGGAGATTTAGCAGAGGTTTTCATAAAACTAAAAAAAAAAAGGTGAGTATCCAAAGGACACAGATCTAAAAGGTGAATACTTTAAGATCCAGAAAGGAAATTAGCTTTTTGATTAAAAACCTGCAAAGAGTTCCTGATCTAGCATACAACACTAGAAGAATGAATTTACAGACACTATTGGAAGGTCAAAAGGGGTTAACGTGGAAGACAATAGGGAAATAACAGCAACTTGGAACACTTTCAAATGAGCTGGTGCAGGCACAATGGGTTCAATAGACTCATATTCTGATTTAGTGATATGCAAAGCATAGGAAGAGAAAATTGTTTAACATTTAAGGATGGGCAAAGAAAAACCATTTTAATAAGCACCACTGGCACTCCCAGAAGTAATCCTTTCTCAGAATAATAAAAAAACAAATCTTTATCTGGGGTGGCAGTGACTTCAGCTATAGCACATCTAATGCACCATAGGTTCAGGATACATGCAGCAAACTCAATCTCTAAACTCAGGACAATTTTACATCAAAAATATTTAATAGATTCATTGCAATGCTGCAAGATTTGTGCAATCGTGCACAGTTGCTGTATTATGACATGTAATGCAAGTTCATCAAGTCCTATGCAAATTTCTAAGGGAAAGAGGACCTTTAGTAGGCCAAATATGGGCAAGACACAAAGTTTTAGTAGTTGAGACATAAATCTCTACCAATTACCAGGCTCAACAGGAGAATTCTAGCAAGTTAGCATTCTGTTTTGCAGTCACTATCAACAAAACACAGCTGCGGATTATGATCTTAGTTGCCGCATGGTTGTTGCTGGAGCTCAAGTACTAGCATTCTAATTAGTTACTGAAAATGGCAGTGTTCAATTTGCCTTTTATCCTGTTCACAGAAATACTTAATGACTTTAGTAATCAGTTTATTACACAGATTAATCATTTTGAACATACAAGCTCCAGGAGAGCCTTTGGGTCATTAAATATACACAAGTTCTGTCATGAATTTTTACCCTTACATCCAGATGAGGCTTCTAAGATTAGTTAACAAAAACAAAAAGAAAATTAGAGCTATTAGCTACTCATTCACTATAAGCCAAATATAAACCCAAAAAGGTATTGAAAACTGAATGACTGGTTAACTAATAGCTCCAATCCATTTAACTGTTATGGGAGATGATTCAAATGGCTGTTCAATTTTATAGGACACAAGTATGCTTTCAACTTTCCATTCCAACGTTTAACTAGAATGTAGATTTGCATTCTTAGCATAAAAATTGCAAAACATTAAACAAATTAAAGTTCTTCATTCTATTATTCATAACCATTATGAGTTTAAAAGAATTCCAACATACATCTTATAAAAGGAAGAGTTCCCGCCCCCGGAAGCACTTAAACCCTGAAATTTTTTAAACAATCTTGTTACAATGACTAGGAATGCTTTTAGTCTCACAAATGTTATGATCGAAGAACTGGACATTAACACTTGCTTTGTAAGTAGTCAGAATTTCAAACAATTGAGAAAAGGGGCATTTCTATCAGCTGTTCCAAATATGTACACAAAACAACGCAGCACTGCTGGATCAGGTGAACATGTGCACAGGGGAAGAGGCGTGGGCTCAAAGAAAGCAGTCAAATGGAAACCAAAGAAATTTGTTTTGCAAGTTCCCCCAGCTGTATAAGAGGTTCGTTCATCAACATTTTAATGTAATCACATTGCATACTTCTGAGTCCATTCCCGAGCTATTCTGTTGTACCTGCAAGAAAAACAGGAAGTGAATATATCAAAAATAGCTTCAGCAATTTTGTTTTAAAGCTTTTAAATAGAATCAGCTAACACAGAAAGAGAGCCCTTTCAAAGAACAGCCACATTGGACTAAATAATTCCTCCACCTCCTTCCTTCCCCAAAGTCCTTAAATTTTAATAAAACATCAAACTTGAATATAATAGTTCAAATAAAATTCTAATACTTTTTGTAGTTGTACATGCCCTCATTATTAGTGTTCTAATCAGAAATATTCTAGTGTAAATTTGGTACAATAAAAAGGAAAATATTAAAAAATGTCAGAATACAATTACTTTGCAGCTGACTTGGCAGCCATGAGACAATTCAGCGAGACAAATGCTAAATATTAAGGCATTACTTCAAATTTTAACTAAATAAAAAAAGTTTACCTGCCTATTAATTTCAAAATGCAACATTTTAAACAAGGCAGGAACAACTGCTATACATTCAGCTGAAATGCTATAATCTAAGTCAATATAAAAATCAAATGAGTAAATCAAAACAGAATACACAGAAACTCAAAACTTCTTCCATCATTTGAAAACATCATTATATACTTATGGACAGTCTCACTACAGATTTCCACAATACATTTTGTTCAGAACACTGGTTTCTTCAATGCAGTATTTCCTGTTCAGGATTAATAAGGCTAGGTGCTGACTTGGTTAACACCTTGGAGTTTAACTACCTGAAACATAATACTCACTTTTCTCTATCTGTTTTGTAGATACGTGCAATCTCAGGCACTAGGGGATCATCTGGATTTGGATCACATAACAGTGAACAGATAGACAAAAGAACTGAAAAAAGAGAGTTAAAGTTAAGCGGTGATGTGAATTGTATTACTTGGTTTGCCTATACAGTTTAGAACATAATTTTAAAACCCTAATTTTATTTTTAAAATGCTTGAAGTGTACACATTTGCATCCAGCCTTAGAAATACATTGCAACTGATAACACCTCAACCTAAAAGATGGTAGAAGTTTAAAATACACTTTCATTTATACATTTTTTCTACCACTGTAAAGGGTAGCTAGTGAACAAGTCAACATGGCATTTTATAAAAAAAAAAATCAAAGATCAAGTATAATCAACCTGAAGCAGAAGCTTGGAAGTCAAAAACCTAAACTGAATAGTACTCAAATATTTAATCCCATAACCCAATTTAAGGAACAACAACATGCACAAGTCCCAGAGTTTTGAATTTCTATTATGTGTTACTGTTGGTACAAGACAATTCAGCTAACCCAACTGCCATAAAACAGCAAAATCATAGAAACTGAAAGACGTTTACTTTACTATGTCTGTACTAGCTCAGTTGCAGCATTTGAGTTTTTAATTCCAGTTCTGCAACCTCTTCGAAGACATTCTGAAAAGGGAACCAGTTCCTTTGGACAATGTTATATAGCCTTGCCTCAATACCTATATTTTAAGTGCTCAGCAGTCTAACCACCCTGGTAAAATCCTCATTATGACATTTTGTCACCAATTTGGAAAGAGGTAACAGGTTGAGCATTCAAAGATTCAAAATATAGCGCAAATTAATTTAAAATTCTCCAATAGTCAAAGCCCAATCAAGTCTAACAAGCCTTTAACTTACCCCTTTCCACAGTGCTCTCATCTTTCAGGAATGGCATTTCTTCTGCTGCACAGTTGCTCCCTGATTTGCATGTGAAATAACTGGATTTTTCTTTCAGCAAGTGCTGCCTCAACTGTGACAATTCATGTATTTCAATACCGTCTTTAAAATTTCCATGCACATAAATCCAGGAAAACACTAAAGTCTTGCATTTTAGGATACAATTTCTTTCAATCTCTAACGGTACGTTTCACATTTCCCTGCAATGAACTGCATCCTGTGCTAACATATCTACTCCACTAATCTTCCTGCAGTTTGGTTTGTTGTATTTTTCCCTAGTTTGAGAAGTGCAATTTTGTACCAAAGTTTAGCAATTCATAAACACTTCTAAATTTAGATTTTGCTTGTTAACTGGGGGGGGGGGGGGGGTTAATTGAATTGAAGGGGATTTGGCATGGGTATAATGGAGCCAAAAGACACGCAGAAATTAAACATATCAAGGGTGACCTTTAAAGTAATGATGGTTTTAGATATCTTCCAGATCTATTTCTTCCTCGTGGGAACGTAAAGTGCAAACTCTTGCTCTCTGAACAGTAGCAATTAGAAAACAGAAAGCAATAGAAGAAAGGGCACTTCATGTATATCAGCTTGATAGTAAAGGAAGAAAGAACAAGGCCGCTAAGTACAGAGCACATCTGATAAAACAACAGCAGCACAGACAGTATAACCAAGTAAGATTCCACAATATATTTGGTGAAGAGCTTCTACGGATCTACTCAGTAAAAGAAAGAGTTCTTAGAGAGAGCAGTGGGCCTGATTAAGTAGAAAATGCAGTTGCATTGGTGCAGGCAAATGGCATGGTCAAGATACTCAGTGGAGTACATTACATTGGTGTTTTCCAAGGGAAAGGACAGTAAAAGCTTTGTTAAATGAGGATTTGCCAGGTCACTGGCCAGGAAAAAAGAAGAGCTGGCACTAGGAAGGCTGACAGTACTTCAAATAGATAATTGAACCTGGTCTGGATGGGCCAAAGTTGCAGAAGAAAGCAAGGATAGATTTTGTAGAAGTGTTAGTTAAAATGTTGGTCAGAACCTTCTTAGGTACAGGAGCAATGCCAAAAGACTGAAGAGGTGAAAATATAATATCACTCTTTAAAGCAAAAAAAGGATGAAGGGAAATAGACAAATGTAGCCAAGTTAAATAAACAAAAATCTGGAGGAAATCAATTTCTTGGACATGCATGGACCTTCATTATTAATCAAAACACACATTCAAGACAAATTGTGTTTGAAAAATGTGACTGAATTTCTTGATCTATAAGTTGGGTGAAGACAGCACAGCAGATATGTGAATAGATTATCAAGGGAATTTGATTAGTTCCAAATATTGAGCTTGCTAGCAAACTAGAAGCCAGTGGGGAAAACAGGACTATGGATACAAGGCTGGTAAAAACGTGTGCTGAGTCGCTGTTAATGCATAACAATCCCAAAATTCGTACATGACGAAGTTTGAAAGTGTAGTAAGTTTTGAGGTTAGGTAGGTTTGTCAAGCAAAAAGTGCGATAAAATTCAATCCAGAAAAGCACAGGTTGATCAAATATCTTCCTGTCATGAGAGAAAGCACACGCCAAATGGTACAACTTTAAATGGGATGCAAAACAGATGGATTTGGGAAGGCACAAACTGATGAAGGCGGAAGGATGTGTTAAAATATAAAAGGAACCTGGGCATTATAAATAGGGGCAGGGTGAACTGTGATAACAGGTGCATAATTACACATGTTTTGGGATCTGGATTTCAAAAATGCAGATAGATGGTTGTTTGTCAATTCTGAGAAAGTAATGTTTCATTCAATAAGTCATTTGGAAAGATGACCCAAGTGCATAAATCCCACAAAGCACTGAAAGCAGTTAATTAGGTCCTCTGTCATGTTAATGAATAGAATACTTATACTGAGTTTTTAAACACAAAGTCAGTTGGTTTAGTTTGACTTCAAAAGCAGAAGAATAAGGAGTTCAAGAAGGGAGAACAATTCGTTCATGCAGGGGAATTGGGCTTTTAGGTCGGGGAAGCAGTCACCTGAAGTGGTTTAATCTGCAGAGCTTCTAAGCCAGGAGAGCCTTGGTAGCAATGTACTGCTTGCGAGAACTGAAAAAATTGACATCACAATTTTGAAATGTTCATACCAGTGCACCCAGAAGGAAATCTTAAAATTGCTTGCAAGGTCCCAAGGAAAATAAATTGGAGGGGTCAGGTAAAGTAAAAATGCAGAATGGAGATTGGGAAATTATCTGGAATTGAAGTTTGCGTAAAAAGGATAGTGCTGGGAACAACCAACCAAGGAACAAGAGTCAGCCACTCAGCCCTTCAAGTTTGCTCTGCCATTCAATAAGATCATGGCTGATTTGATTTCAGTACATACCCCCAATAATCATTCATCCCTCTGGTAACAGAATCTGACAAAAGTATTTCAAGATTCTGCCTCTGCTGCCTTTTAAGGAAGGAAATTCCGAAAATGCTCAACACTAAGAAAAACGGGTTTCCTAATCTGTTTTAAATGGGTAACCCCCTACTTTCACACTACAAGGGATGGCATGGTCATCAAATGGTCAGTACTGCTGCCTCAGTGCCAGAGACCTGGTTCGATTCCACCCTCAAGCAACTGCCTGTGTGGAGTTTGCACAGTCTCCCTGTGTCCTAAAGTCTCCCACAGTCCTAAATGTGCAGATTAGGTGGATTAGCCATGGGAAATGCAGGGTTACAGGGATAGGGTAGAGGGGCAAGTCTGGGTGGGATGCTCTGCAAAGGGTCGCTGTGGATTCGATGGGCCAGATGGCTTGCGTCCACACTGTAGGGATTCTATGAAGCCCTAGCGCTAGATACTCCCAGAAGAGGAATTGCCTTATCCACGTGCACCTAGTCAAGTTCCTGGAGGATCTTGTATATTTCAATTAAGTCATCTTGGACTGTTCTAATCTTCATAGGACGTAGGCCAAACTTGTCTAAAGACTTCCCTTATAAGGCAACCTGCTCTTTCATAAGCTCTGGTTATTTGCTACAACAAACAAGAATCGTACTCTTTATTGTGAAATGTATTTAGGATTACACTGCAGAATGTTTCTTAATGTTACAGTATTTACAGCTAGATGCCATGTTAACAGTTTATTGGTGACTCCTGGGAGGTTAGTACTTGAAGAACATTGATTTTAAGATTAGTACCGGATTTCAGCTAAACAACAAATACCTTTTGAAATAGTTAATGCCGGGGACCATTGCGACCGTAGAATATCAAGACAGATGCTGCCATTACTGTTA
The DNA here is from genome assembly GCF_021869965.1 of Rhincodon typus. NCBI lineage: Eukaryota > Metazoa > Chordata > Chondrichthyes > Orectolobiformes > Rhincodontidae > Rhincodon > Rhincodon typus. The sequence continues at coordinate 34,877,361 of NC_063343.1, read as the reverse complement.
ATATTTGGATGATAAATTCTTGTTGTAAATGCAACCTAGAAAAATATATAGATATGAAAGTTATTTAAATATCAAGGCAAAGTTACATCAATGAGATACTTGATGCAAACAAGTATACTTGCCTTAGGTGGTTTAAAGGGGTAATCTGTGGGGAAGTGAATGGTCAAGAAAAATACACCACCCTGATAAGGACTGTCATTCTGTTGGAGAAAAAAAAAGAGACTTCAAATTCAATTCAATGTGTTTAAGATCCCACTCATCTCTTATGATTAAAAGTAGTAACTTTAACTCACCGGTCCCATTATTGTGGCTTGCCAGTGGAACACTGCAGAAAGAATTTTAAAAAGTCTTCAGTCATATATTAGTGTTGCTGTAGAAAGAATCAAGATTTTTTGCATAGTTTGTTTACCAACTTAGAAAATGTACTTACTGTCATCACCAACTGGACCTGCTGAACACTGTGCTGGTGGATCACGAGCCAAATCATTCAATTCCTATAGGGAACAATTGAAAAAAGCTTCAAATATTCTCATTCCCATATACAGTTAGGAGCTATTTATCCTGATTTGATCTATAGAACGAGATTACTGCACAGAAAAAAGTTACAAGTCTACAAAAACATCAAATAGCCACATCACTAACAGGCTAATATTCTTAAAATACTTCAGACTCAATAGAAATGTACCAGACAAGTATAATGATAGGATTGTGAAATAAACATTAACTTGAACTGGGAAATAAACCCAACGGAGTTACAGCCCTTCCAAACAGAGTTGCACTGATGGGTAGATAAAAAGGATGACCGGTAAAAGGGAAAACATGCTGCCTAATGAAAAATTTTCTGTCTTGCATGAGATCATTAGCACAGATCAGATGCGGAGGGGTGTTAAAACACAACTTTGACTAATATAGAATTCAGGCTCAACGCTTATAAAGTACTGAAGTAGCTGAGCAAGGTCTAGCCTTTTTGACAAGACATTAAGCAGAGGGTCCAAACTTCTGGTCACAACCGGTATTGTTCAATAATTTGTTAACCAGACAAGATGGCATTGTGGAATGTGTGTCTAAATACATCTGTGGTCCTACGTTTTCCAATTTATAGTGATTACAGGATGGCTTATCATCATGCAAAGCACTTCATAAATGAGAGTGCTGAAGAAAGTTAGTGAAATTCACATCTTGTTTCTGGAATTACTCAACCCTTTTATTGTAGCAAGAAAATAAAAGAACAACTGTGGAAATCAGAAAACAAAACAAATAGCTGGAGAAAAATCAGTAGGTCTGGCAACATCTGTAGAGAGAAAGCAGAGTCAATGTCTCAAGTTCAGTTCTTCAGTTCTCAAACAACTCCTATATTTGTTTTGTAGAAGCTCCGAGGAAGGGACACCGGACCCGAAACGCTAACAATGATTTCTCTTCACAGATGCTACCAGGGCTTCTGAGCAACTTGTTTTTGTTTCTTTGTTCTCTTGTTAGTTCTTTCATGAGGAAAACTTAAGTTTCATGCCTTGCTTAGAGAAAAAAAAAGATGATTCGTCACCACAAAATTATGATCATTGCTCAAGATCTGGGGAAAAAGATCATTTGAAAAAGAAATCAAATATTCTGATATAAATCTAAATCTTTCTGCAAGACAGGAGTAGAGAACTAGACTCATCTGTGAAGGGAAGTGCATGAGGAGGAGTATAAAAACTTCTTGACTCCCTTTGAAGGTCAGAGAATATTTACATTGAAATACAAGAGATTACAACTGGATGGACTGCATAGAGTGAAAGGAGTGTTTAAGCTGGAAGACATTTTTCATTCCAAATTACATCAAAATCCAAAAGCCTTTTTGATCCACACACCCCGCCACCCCGCCACCACCCCCCCCAACTCACTTATTTTCTCCATTGCAACGTATCAATTTAAACAGCAAGTCATAGTAAGTAACAAACTTTAAAGTATACATATTACAAAAAGGAAGTGGAAAACCATGCCAAATATTTCAGTTTCTCTTGTAACTGCAAGACTAAACCATAGACATCTGTACTCAAAAAGAACACCATTATTATAAAAAGCAAATCATTAAGAATGAGATGAGTAACCAGTATAAATGCAGTTTATTAAACTTCCAATGCCCACCTTTCCAGAGGGTAGCAAATATGACATTTAGTTATTGGTATAGTTTTAACTGTCAGGATTGGCGGGGGGGGGGTAGCGTGGGGAGGGAGGGAAATATATTCCTGGGACATAATCCATGCATTTATGGAATCTAAGAGTGAATGAATACAAGTAATGAATAAACTGTAAACTCAAGCTGTTCGGCCATTTCACATGGTCCAACTGATTTTCTACTTGAAATTGACTTTCCAACCCTCAATTCTTTAGAATCCCTCAATTTCTGCAGGATCCATGAATCAATTGATCCACATCTAGAATACATTAAACAACCAAACTGTGAAAGAGGATCACTTAGAACTAGTGAAATTTCAACTTATCAAAGAATGACCCTTAGGATCTAGAATTTCCAGGCAGGAAAAATAACTTAGCACAATCAGTTTATAAATCCTTTATTTGTACATTGAATTAGAGCACCTCTCATTCTTTTAAAACTCCACTGAACGGATGCTCTTTCGACCTCAATCAATTTGACAATCCTTGGCTGCATCCCTTCCAAGGTAAATACAATCTTAAATGGGTACTAAAGGACAAAACTGTGCACAACGTAGCAAGTACAGTCCTGTGTAATCATTCCAGAAGGATTTCATTATGTTCCCATTTCAAACACTTAAAAAAGGTGCTAGAACCCTTGCTGATATTTCATTAATTTTAATTTCATGTTTAAATCAATTTTGAATTCTTAGCTGGAAATGCCTGATGGACTTCTGGACAGCTTGGATTAAAAAGAACAGACCAAGCAAGTTTGAGATGACAAGCCTTGATTTAAAAGGTTTTAAAGAGACATAGTAACTTCCAAGAAGAGCAGTGTATTTAAATAAATAGCAGAAGGTTGCAATTAATGGAGGTCAGTGCCTGGGAATTGGTTCCATTAAGTCTGGAGAAGAGCTATGTTCAAGTAGATGACAGTTGGTGAATGTGATGGAGGTCTTGGAGTCAATTAGACTAATTCAGTCAAAACTAGAATTTTAAAAAAAAGTGTTTCAAACTGTGTTTTCTGAGAGATGGATCTGGGCTGCTGCTGACACAGCATGAAGACTTGAAAGTTCCCCACCTGAAACAGATACACCAGCTTCTGGAAGACAACAGAGCAAGCACAAGAAAAGCTGCATTAGAAGCATTGCTGCCTTGACCTAGGTGAACTGAGATGAGCCTGATCAATGTATCAGGATAAACAGCAAAGGATGCCACATTTATGCCCGTGAACAATGCATTACAAAAGACATGAGGATCCTGGCCAATTTTTGTCATTTACTACAGCAAACTGTTTTAACCAGTACACTCAATAAACCAGCAAAAAAAATTAGATACCTCAAATACCCAAAGTTTACTGTATCATCACGACCTCCATGATGTCCCAGTTAGTCAGGTGAGGATACGAGTAAGAAGGCTCTCTGCAAGTTTTATTTAAGGAATGGTTGCATGATCATTAAATTTACAGCATAAATCTCTGAAAAGTACAATGATTTGTACACTCCCTGCATTATTTTGTGTTTGTACACTGATAAGTGGACCTCTTGATCAACCAAAATATTTGATCAAACAGCACACTCCTGGTCCCACAGGTGCTGGTTAATACAAGGTTTGCTGTAGTTATTGCTCAACTGAGTATTTGTCTGTCTTTGTGAATGGGGCTGAAAACAAAAGTCTGGGGTTTATGACAGACATTAAATCAATTTATTGCACTGTTTAATTTGCTGATTTTCGTTTGCATTTAATAAATTAAGTCTTCTGTTTAAGATACAAAATTGGTGTCATGAAATTATTCAAAGTTGGGATTAGTTATTCAAAGATCTGGTCAGGAACTATTAGAGTGAATACTTGAGGACCTGATATATTTGCAACACAGTCAAACAAAACTAAGGTAGAAATAATGCTTTGTTATAATAGAGATAGACAGCTGAACAAGAAGTTGACAGCAGTTGCTGGCTTTAATTCAGTTATCATTGCAAATTGTATAGAAAGACAATCCCTCTAAACATTTACCTAATTAGTAAAAGATTGAGACATCTTGTGAAAGCCAAGTTTAACTCAGGACTCCATAAACGCTTGTAAGCATCCAGTGAAGGTCCAAATAGCCAAATCAAATACAATACTGACTAATGCAAAGAGACAACAAGGTGTAGAGCTGGATGAACACAGCAGGTCAAGCAGCATCAGAGGAGCAGGAAAGCTGACGTTTCGGGTCTAGACCCTAACGTCAGCTTTCTTGCTCCTCTGATGCTGCTTGGCCTGCTGTGTTCATCCAGCTCTACACCTTGTCGTCTCAGATTCTCCAATATCGGCAGTTCCTACTATCTCTGTAACAATTTTAACCCCACTGACTAATGCAAACATTTGTCAATGTTGTCAGCCAATAGAATTACAGTACCTCACAGGTGAAGACCACTGGGCTTGAGCTAATTATTTTCTAAAAGCTATCAATTCAGTCTTCTACAGCTTACAACCATAACACCCCCATAACCTTACAAATTAGTTCTCAATTACTTATATCCCTCAAATCTAATTCCACTTCTTCAAATCATCTCAACAACCCTCCAAAGAAACTCCTCAGTCCCTACTTCCTTTACTAATTATTTTTAAATCCATGATTTTTGTATACTCATCAACTCTTAGATAAAACAGTTTTTCTCCTGGAAAACTTCCATCAGTCTCACATCAAGTCAATTACATTAACTATTTAAATATTAAGTTGACAGTCTACTGTATAGTTATATAAGAAAGATGACATTCAATTCAGTTTTTACCTTCCTCAAAAATGCAGCAGCATTTGTATTCAAGGCAGGCTGAAACGAACTGGATTCCACAATGAAAAATCCAGAAATCCAAGCATCATATTAATTGATGCATACTTAATTACATATTTTTAAGAAAGATGGCATTGCGCACGTGTTTAGATCCTAGGCAACTGAACAATGCACGTCTACACAAGATTTGTAATCTCAAAAGAGCTTAATCCCACATTCTCAGGCACCAGGTATTTTCCCACCTCAAATGCCAGGAATGGATATTGGCCCATACATCTTTCCCCGACAAGATAGGAACAGTAACTTCTTAGAAGACCTTTTCGTACATGCCTTCAGATTCCCATTTGGTGGATCAGTTAGGACCAACTTGCCAACAATTTGATGACGGTAGCACAGATGACATTGCAATTCTCAAAAACTAAACATAAAACTTCCCATTAGTTATCAAAGTGGCAGGGAAGCATGGGAAAGAAATTACACATCAACAAGCCAAAAAAATCACATCAGCTCAATATATTAGTCTACCTGCATTTGACCTTATCAAAATGGAAGATGTACAGAAGGCTATTATGCTGCAAGACAAAAAGGTGATTTCTAAAAGTCTCAGTTTCTTCAATCTTAAATTCCCATGCTCACTAAGTTTTGCAACTAAGGCATTATGTCTTTGAGATTTGCTCGAAAAACTAGAACTGCATGAAACAAGATCAGAAAATGTGCCTTTTCCAGTATGTGCACCTTTCAATATTATAATTCCTTGCAACTCATTACATTGGAGAATAGCAACATCTCAGAAAGGTCTTAGTGTGTCCCTTATTGGATGGCAACCCAATTGTATTTGGTTCTAATGTCCTTAGCTCAGGCTAATTATACCAATATTAAAAACAATTGACTGTTCATACCGATCATAAACTGTTATAAACAAGGGCCTGGAGAAAAACTCAAGTACACTTCCATGACCATAACAGTTACTTGTTACCTTCAACAGTAAGATTTTCACCTAACACAAGCCAGATTCCCAAATGGCCATGTGCAATCCTCTTCAACTTCAAAACCCCACTAACAAAGATATCCCTTTAAACCTACAAGTGAATATTAACAATCTAAGCTGGAATACCACAAATTTTAACATTGGCTCAGCAGAACAGATTCACGACCGGCAAGCTATGTCAGACGACGACCAGCAACAGCTCAAAAAGATCAGTGGGTGAAAAAGCATCCGACAGCTCCAAACTAATGACCAATGACTCTGGTCATTAAGAACTAGGGGTCTCCAAGAAAGTAATCTTCAAAAGCAAACACGTGGTAATTCTGCAAGCTCTACAGGGATAGAAAAACCAAGGAGATTGTCCAGATGTGAATAAAGGTCATTTGATCAATCATGTTGCGTAAAACATATCAATTTCAACCAACCCAAAATGAGAGATCAACTTCCAGACAAAAATCATTCCAAAACCATGGTGCAAGATCACTGATATTTTCCACCTTAAAAAGGACATGGTTACATTCTGGCAACTGATTATTCCTCAAGCTCCCTTTAGTGCAATAAATTAGAAGTACCACTAATGCAACAGCTGTTCACACTTGGCTTTCAGCATACCTGAACATACTATGTTTGACAATAGTTTATACATTGCAAACCAGACATACTTTTAAAGTTACGTGACATCACGACATGACAATGGCTGGGTATAAAGCTTACAACCTCACCTTCAGTTACTTAATGGAGTCAATGAGGTACATTCAGTCACGTGTGTAATGTACATCAGTTAGCCAGAACCAGATTGTGTCCAAGTCTGTGACGTTGTAGCAATGTAAATATTTAGCATTGTTAATAAACTTCAAGACATTTGTATCAACAAGAACAAGAGTCTTGGTGGTATATGTCAAATGCCACCACCAAATCATTTGCTGCGTTAGTCCCCAAAGTGCATCACTTGATTAAAATATTACATTTGCCAAGAAGTGCAGACTGACTGAATAGTATTTTATGCTATAAAATGACAAAAAATGATAATATTACACAGAAGGTGTTGTTTGCCTTTTGAAACCATTGTAAGGGCTTTGTAAATGAACCTTGTTTGTATTTGTCACAGATGGGACTCAATAACTGTAAAGCAAAGTTACGAAAGCCCTTCTGGACCATAGGGCTGCTCTCTAGTTTGATTAAGACAACTACTTAACTGGAGGGTTGCCACACCTGAAGCAAGAGTCATCCTTCATGGTAACCTCAGTCAGTATGGGAATGGCACTGAAAAATATTGGTGTTACTCTGCATTGCAAACCAGCCGACCAGTTAATCAACCTCTAGAACTGTACATAAAAGTATGATCTTACAAAGTTACATGAATTTCAGATTTGGATCTATTGTTCAGAACAGACAGATCACTGGGTTGAGTACTGCGATTGCCAGTCATTTGAGTAAGTCACATTGATCCTCCTGTACATCATTACAGAGAACACACGGATTGCTGCTCAATCAGATAGAAACAGGTGCAGCAGGAAAGGGAGCTACAGATAAGATGCATTAAAACTAACCAGGATTTTTATGAATACTGTTAGGAAACTTTGTTAACCACAAATGGGACTCCTGAAAATTTCCTGCCCATGATAAACTTCCACAAAAAAAAAATCCAATGTTACAGCATCTCTGAGCAGTCGTGGTACAATGACAGTATTCAGCATTTGCATATTTGCTTTTTATGACTAAGATGAGGAATGGACAGGATCTAATTTCAAAAACGTCTACTGACGGCACCAAGCAGTCATACAGGACATGACATCACTCCATTCTGCTCATTTATCTGTTGAATGCATTTGGGTGCCATGATTTTTATGTGCAGAGCGTCTGACAAAGTGGACATACACAGAACTTTTCAGTTGTGTCAGGAGACATAGCCTAACTTTGATCAAGATCACAAGTAGTGAACTGCTTAGAAAAGGTTTGGGGTTCAAACTAGCAATCAAGTGTTAAGTCACTAGAGTTATACTCAACCTTTCAGATCCCAGATATCTTCTGCATCCACTAATTAATTACAAAGTGCACTCCCTTCAAGTTCCAAGGCCATCTGACAAATCAGAAAAGTCTCAAGCTTAAGAATTATAAACCATGCCGGGACGGTTCAGACAAGAGGCAATATTAACAAAACCCATCAAGTAACAATGGCAGCTTCCGGACCTATCTTTGGCCAGTTATTTCTCAGTAATCGTGTGCAGAAAGAAAGAGGAGAAACCATTCCAAGTATTACCATGGACACAACTAGCTAGACAATATGGAATCAAGCTGGATGCTCAAATAGGTGCTAGGTATGGCCATCCATATCAAAGCTTGCAGGTAAGCCAACAAGGAAGCTTACTTTTAGACAGAAGCCATTTATATACTATGAGAGGGACAGAAATTAGATTGGTGGGATTTAAACATGCAGTCTTTGGGCAAGGAGTATGGATTGGAGACAAACATTTTCAAGGACTCGCAAGGAAAGGAAGTTTGAAACTGAATTCTAATTTGCAAGATTGGTAGAGTCAAGGATGTGGGTTTGAGAAGACTGAGGGCAGCAAATTAAGAAGAGAAAAGATTACATCACCAGCTAACCTGGAGGCCAGGAAGAGGAGTTGGCTGTTAGCAGTTTAGTGGGAACAGGGAGTGACCTGAGAAAAGATGAGAAAAATGTGACATAAAACGGAGAATAGGTGAGAAACTTGAGAAATGAGGAATCTGAAATCTGGGCTGGGTCGTAACTATTACGATCAGTAAAGTTATTCAGTCTTGCATAGGAACCACTGCAGAGAGTTGTGAAGGCTGGGTCATTAAACATAATCAAAGCGGAGACTGAAAATCTGTCTATCAGGAACAGGGGGCGGCACAGTGCTTAGCACTGCCGCCTCACACCGCCAGGGACCCGGGTTCGATTCCAGCCTCGGGTGACTGTCTGTGTAGAGTTTGCACATTCTCCCCGTGTCTGCGTGGGTTTCCTCCCACAGTCCAAAGATGTGCAGGTTAGGTGGACTAGGTGGATTGGCCATGCTAAATTGCCCGTAGTGTTCAGGGAGGTGCAGATTAGGTGGGTTATAGGGGGATGGGTCTGGATGGAATGCTCTGAGGTTCGGTGTGGACTTGTTGGGCCAAACGGCCTGTTTCCACACTGTAGGGATTCTTTGGTCAAAATTCTATTCTATGGTCAGAATCAAGGGTTAGTAGGCTTAAGACAGGAAAGTCAGTTAAAAGGATCATCAGATCAGCTACAATCCCACTGAATGACATGACAGGATCAACGGGGTCTGCTTTATGGTTTAATCCCATCTTCCCTCTGGGTTATAAGTGCAAAAATTAGTGTTTTATTTGAGTGGGGTGCTTAGGAAAGATACAGTCGGGGTTTACCAGCTAAGTTGAATCGAGGATGCTAGGTGTCCTGAGTTAGTGTATTGTCCTCTTCACTTTCCACTAGCTATGCATGGGCACAAATGAGTTCAGCAGAACATTTAGTAAAACCATGGACTGCGATCACAAGTTATAAAACCACAAAGAAATAGAAATCTCAGCAAAAATGGGTTGTACATTCAGATATAAAACTTCTACTTCTGGACCATATTAACTCTATTCCCAAACTGATTGGCAAAAGCCTAGTCAGGGTACTGGAAATATCACACGCTAATTTAGTTTCTAATGGGAATGCCCTGATAGCACAAAACTATCAGCAATTTAGCTCTGACTGGGATTCTCACAAGGAAGTCCTTGACAACTAATGCAGGAAGTGATAAAAAAATCCCACTTGATGCAACAGGCAGTAAAAAGGTGATCAAATTTCAATCTGGGAGCAACAGTATGATTGTGAAATAGGAGGGTGTTGAACTACCAAGAACTAACATCAAATGAAAAGCAAGACCTCTTGTGTAAACAGCCATATGACAAATAAGGTCATCCCTTCAGCAAATTGAACTTGCTTATAATTTAGTGATTAGCTATCCAGCAAAATAAAAATATCAGAATTGGGTAAATATCATAAAAAGAAGTGATTTCAGTGTTCAACTGTAACAGGAGAAGCACTTCTTTGCCCCTGGGTTGAAGACTGGAATTCACCATCATAGCATCACTGTGAAGCAGATGGGGAGAAGCATGCAGCAAATCAGCATCAGTGAAGCAGTCTAGGAAAGCAGAGCTGCATGAAGCAGTCAGCAGCAGTAAGAGATGAAAACTCATGGCAAAGAGTCCCTTCATACACTACCTACCAGAGTCAACGTGTGACATCACAGGAATACAGGAGGGTGACTGGTCGGTATTTATTCCATGTGCTTTAGACTGGCTGAAGAGTACCATTGGGAAATTCACTAAATATTTAACAGCCATAAATAATTAAATTAAATAAAAGGTGGCTCGGCAGGGTTGAATGTTCCTGTTATAGCATATGGGAGGTGCAGAATGTTGGTGAGACCCACGGTGACCATGTCTGCAGCAAGTGTTGGCTGCTTGAGGGACTGCAGCTCAGGGTTGTTGAGCTGGACCCTGAACTTTGGACACTAACATGGCCGGGGCTGGAGCGTTTGTGGGGGGGTGCGGTAATAGGTGGTCGGGGAGCGGAGATTGTCTGGGCATTGTCTCCTGAAAAAGCTTAAATTAAGTACATCAAATTTGGTCCTTAGCTACAGGCAGGGTATCCTTAGCTAGGGACAGTTTGAGACAGGTAATGGGATCCAGAATTTAGCTTTGGATGAGACTCGGCCAGTGCCATTGTTCAAATTGGATGGTCCACCTCCTGGCATGGACAACGACACTGCTTACAGGGAGGATGATCAAATTAACTAAATCAGTGGAACAGAGCATTCAATTAGGTGGAGGAAAAGGAGGACAGAAATGTATTAGTAACAGGGTGATCATGGTTAGGGCAATAGATACTGTTTTTGCAGAGGACAGAATCCCAGAGGCTGTGTTGCCTACCTTTTACTGAAGCTCAGGACATTTCTTTTGGCCTGTAAGGGAACTCAATAGTGGGAGAAAGATCCAGTTGGTACCAATAACACAGGTACCGACAGGAAGAAGATTCTGCTCAGGGATTACCAACAGCTTGGCACTAAATTAGAAAGAACTACAACGGTATGATCAGAATGATAATGAAAACCGGCATGCAGTAAGTACGTAGGTCAAAAGAATGGTGGGAGAGAATTGGGATCTGATGCCAATTCTAGAAAGAGAACTATTCTGTGACACAGGTTTCATTTGAACCACATTGGGACCAGCATCCTGGCAAATCATAACTAGGTTTGCAGATAAGGCTTTGGATAATTGGGTAGATTGGTAATGAGGAAGTTTTAATATTAAAAAAAAAACCAAACAGGAAACAAGACAGCAGACGTGCAGGGTAGTGAAGAGGTGAATGACAATCAAAATAAGAGAGACAGAAAAAGGGCAGAATATACAAACAAAAGAATCCATCAGAAATTAGAACCAGAAGTAATCATAAATAACAATCCTGTAATGTCAAAGCTGAAGGGTTCTTTACCTGAATGTGCATGCAACATTTTTAAGATAGAGAAGTTGCAAAAATAGAAATAAGTGAATATGACCAAAGATAAGAAGAAACAGGAACAAGGGTTGGCCGTTTGGCTTCTGGAACATGCTCCACCATTCAACAGAATCATGGCTGATCTGACATTCCTCATATCCACTTTATTGCCCGTCACCGTAACCCTTGATTCCCCTGCCCAACACAAGGCGACTTTGTCATTTGTGGTTGCAGGGTGGACAGCACGGGGAACTCAATAGTCAGTCAAGTGTATTCAACATTCTGGAAAAATAGCTAATAAGGAGTTGGAATAACTTGACTAATAAAGAAGGCATCAGTAAAGTGGTGAGTAGTGATATCGGTGCAATATTTTGTAATACTAAATTAGTGAGGAAATAAGGAATAGCAAGGGAAAGAAATTATGGGGGTCTACAGAAAACTCTGACCCAAAGGATTGTTTCGCTGCAGGAGAGCGCGCAAAACAGGAAATAATGGAGGCCATGATTGTTATAGATGATTCTAATCCACATATTAACTCTACAAATCAGACACACGAGGGTAATACGAAAGATTAACTTGCACAGTTTGTCAGGGTTTGTTTCTTAGAGTGATACATTGCACATCCTACGCAGAAACAGAATTTTAGATCTAGTAATGTGGAATGAGGTACAAATAAAAAGAAATCTCTTTAAGGATCTATAGAGGATATCAATCACAACTCAGTATAATTTCAAATACAGTTTTTTTTGGGGGGGGGTTGAGGAGTGGGGAAGCAACTCCGTTTTGAAGCAGTGTCTTTAAGGGCAAGGACTGAGGCATGAAGAAAGATGGTTTAAAAGTGAGCTGGGAAAAATCCACCAAGCAGAAGATCAGTAGATGAGCAGCAGCAAACATTTAAGCAGATGTTCCAGAAGGCTCAGTAAAAATTTATTCTGGCCAAAAAAAGGAGGATTCTGTGAAGGATGAACCACCTGCAGTTAACAAAAGGTGGTCAAGGAGAGAATGTCATCAAAAACTAAGGCAAGGGAAAACTCGTGGCAGGCCAGAGGATTGGGTTTTTTTTGTTTTAGGTACCAGATGTCTAAAACTATTAAGGGGGAAACTGATTAAGAGTTCATTGGCAAAAAAATAAAATTATGGAGCAAGAGCTTTTACGTACATGTAAGACGTGAGCAACTGACGTGAGAATAGGCCCCTTGGAGATGTGACTGGAGAAGTGATAACAGGGAATATGAAAATGGCAGACAACTTAAACCAATACTTTGTACTGGTCTTCCTCGTGGGGGACACTGTAAACAGTCCTAAGATATCAGATAAGCAAGATGTTAAAGAGAGGAAGAGTCTTAAAACAGTCTCTATCACAAATGACGAAGTATTTGACAAACAGACTAAAGTAGACAAGTCACAAGGACCTGACAGCCTGCGTGCCAGGGTTTTTAAACGAGTGTGACTGCATTGATAGCAAAGACATTGCTTGAAATATTCCAGAACACATGGGGTTCCAGTGATTAGAAAGCCTCTAGAGTGATATTGCTGTTGAAGGGAGGGATGGAGACAGAGAGCAGGAAACTTCAAACTGGCTAGCATTTCCCAACAGATGTTAGGCGGAGTACATTCAACGGAAAAAATATAGCAGCACAATTAGAAAAAGCTTAATGCAGAGTCAACACAGTTTTGTGATAGATAAACCACATTTGATGAATTTGCTAGAGTTCTTTGAGGATATAACAAGCAGAGTTGATAAAGGGAAAACAAATATAGTGCATTTGATAAGGTGCCACATAAAAAGCAATTGCAAAAGATCTCTGTATTGGAGGGACACATTACCATGAACTGAGGATTGTTCACCACAAAGACAAAGTCAGGCTTAGAGTCTTTCGCAGTTTGGAAAGACGTAACCAGTGGAGTGTCACAAGGACAAGCTCTTGAATCTCGGTATTTACCTTCTATGTGAATGACTTGGAGGAGGGAGCAGAGTAATTGATTCAAGTTTGCTGATACAAAAATAGATGGGAGGCAAAACAGTGATGAGAACACAAGGGATCTGCAAGGAGATACAGATAGGGTGAATGAGCAAGTAAAAACATGGCAGATAGAGTTTAATGTACAAAAGAGAACTTACAGTTAGGAACTTCTCTATAGAAGAAGTTAAGAAGTGTTAAAAGGCAGACTCTCATTTTATTGAAGACAGACGTCAAACAATTCACCAGGAATTGGTCATTTTGTACAGAAAGACAAAGCTAGCATGGAGGTGTACCAAGTGAATACACCAGTAAGTGGAAATTTGGCCCTCATTGCTAGGGTATTGGAATTTAAAAATAGGGTCATCTTGTTACTACTCCAGGTGTGCCGTACAGTGGTATGGTCCCCATATTTAAAGGAAGGATATACCGTCACTGAAGGCCTTTCAAAAGAGATTCACTAGGCTGATTCCTAGGATGAAGGGGTTGATTTAACAAAGGCCTTTTATTTGTTGGCATTTAGAGTAAGAAGGGGTGATCTTATTGAAACATCCAAGATTCTGAGAGAGCTTGACAAGCTTTGTTGAGAAAACATTTCTACTTGTGGGGGAATCTCAACTATGGCACACAGTTACAGTGAGGGAATATTGATTTTAATGACAAGATGTGAAGGAACTTCTCTCAAAAGCGTAGTAAGTGTCTTTAAACCAGAGAGAGTTGCAGAAGCTAGATTTAAAGAGGAGGCAGGTTGATTTTTTAAATTGAGGATTTAAGAGTTGAAACCTGCACCAGATCAACCATAATCTTTCAAAATAACACTGTAGACTCAAGGTGATGAATGCCCTACACCTACGATTTCTTTTTGTTCTTACCCCAATTCCATGACTTAAGTGCAACTATACACAAGAGGAGTACTGGTTGGTGTGTTGACCTACCTTTTCAAGTGTCAGAACACAGGAGGCCACTTGTGCCAATGATGGCTGTGCCAGCTCTTAGAGGGAACTATCCAGTTCGTTCCACTGCCCTGCTCTTCCGGCATGTCCCTGCATTCCCCTTAAGGCATATCCATTCTCTTCTGAAAATTATATAGAATCTTCTTTCCTCACTCTCTCAGGCAGCATAATCCACATACTTGCTGTATAAAGAAAATATTATCACATTCTTCTCTCACCACCAAACCCCAAGGATTCTTTTGCTAATCACCTTAAAACTGCATCTGGTTAACATTCCATTAAAACCCTCAGTTTTGAACTACACTATTCAGCGTTCCCATGAACTTCTCCACTCTAAAGAACAATTCTCTTGTTGGTCTACAAAAATGACATCATGGCCAACCACTGTACATTTGTTAGCCAAATCTCAGGTCTTTTTTCATTGAGAAAAATTGCTTTTTTTAAAAACTTAACTGAGTTACAGCTTTCGATTTCAGCAAACAGGCCTCAGCCCCCGATATATGTCAAGGGCTCTTTTATGTTTTCAGGTGCTACTTTATCATGCACATTAACTCTTATTCGATCATAGGTCACTACTGTCGAAGTAATATTACCTTTTGCATTTGTGCTGACCTGTGCGCTGTTTGGACTCAAAAGCAGAACTGGAAGTATAATTATCAACTGCCCATTCAATGTAAAGCCACAACACAAGGAAAGCATTAATTTCCTAGACACAGCAATAGTTAAATTGGTACAAGAAAAGCAGCATAAGTTTGCAAATGTTATTTTTCCAAAGCAGCTGACAAATACTTGGACATTAAAATAAGCCATCACTCTAAACATATCTTCTAGCCTAGCAGGCTCATACATACAAAAGCAGAAGTAATACATTCAGCTCTCCAAGCCTCCACTATTCAATAAAATCATGGCTGATCTATTTATGATCTGGTTTTTAGACTGCCACGTACCTTTCATGACCTCAGATTCGTAGGAATCATAGAACCCCCACAGCGTGGAAACTGGCCCTTGGGCCCAACAAGTCCACACCGACCCTCAGAGGATTCCACCCAGACCCATCCCCCTATTACCCACCTAATCTACACATCTCTGAACACTACTGGCAATTTAGTATGGTCAATCCACCTCGCCTGCACATCTTTGGACTGTGGAGGGAAACTGGAGCACCTGACAGAAACTCACACAGACACATGGAGAACATGCAAACTCCACACAGACAGTCACCCGAGGGTGGTATCGAACCAGAGTTCCTGGCACTGTGAGGCAGCAATGCTAACCACTGAGCCACCGTGCGCTTGCTTAGACAAGCGAATCAATCTCTAGCTTAAAAATATTCCGTGAAACTACCTCCATTGCCACCTGAAGCAGAGTTCCCAAGTCTCATAGACCTGAACAAAAAATTCCCATCTTTCATAAATGGGCAACCTTAAAGTGTTTTTTTCACAAAAAAAAAAGCATCCTGTTGTTCTCAACTCCAAAGGGAATATCTTTTCCTTATCCTTCTTGACAAGGCCATTCAGGATCTTGCATACTTCAAATCATCCACTTCTAATTTCAATTTAAACAATCCTATCTTATCCAAGCTATCCTCATAGGACAACCCACTCATTCCAGGTACCAATCTACGAACCTCCTCTGAACGGAGACCAAAATGGCATAAATGAAACACGGTCTCATTAATACGCTGTGAGATTGAAGCATGGCCTCATCACTTTCATGTTCAGCTAATTTGCTTCCATTATGTTTACAAAGCTGGATTTTTTAATATATTAAAACTTCATAGATCTTAACATCAGATTTCAGTTTGACAATGGACACAAAGTTTATTGCAATACGATTGACTACATCTCCCCCATACCACCTCCCAGCTCCTGAACACATAAGCCAAGACACCACAATCATTTGCAAATAATTAGTTACTTTAATGATTTCAAGCATTCCTTGCTCCTAGTTAGCAAGGTGTTCCTTTGTTGGCAAGTTCATCTTTGTAACCTCTCCATCTCAGTCCAACCACAGCAGGGAGTTTGTCACCTCAGTAAACCAGCAGTTCCTCCCTTCCAACATAGGGCTTGGAGCAGTCATCTTGCTAAACAAATTACCTATTGCAAGCCCTCTTTGCTCAACGCCTGTCAACTGTCATTGCTCCTCCAAACATATGCCAATTGTCTCATTTGCTGAAGGTGACAGTTCACCCTTAGCTTCCATTCACCTTATAAGAAATGACCCAACAGTGAATTATCCAAAGGCTGAACAAAGTGTTTTGGAGGACTTCTGGTGGCAGAGTTACCAACCACCCCCACTGTATGTGGAGCACAGACCTCTACATACTGAGCAGATGAACATGTTTTTTAAAAAAATTCTATGGATAAGTTTAAAATCTCACAACTTAAGCCAATTGGGGCATAAATTTTATTGCCCTATCAGTCTATATTTAATAGAAATATAACTTGTTCTATCCTTCTCTCAGAACCAAACATATACAAGGTCTTTCTTTTAAAAAGAGTGGGGAATTCGTACTGCTTAGTATTGACACATTCAAGTTGCGGCTCAGTCAAGATTGCTATTACTCTCCTTAAAAGGGACTATGTCAAAGCATGTAATTGTAAGCCATGGCCCTAAAAAGATTTGGTGAAGACAAACATTTCCTAGTGGCTTGGGTACATGCATCCTGATTTTTTTAATGTCAAATACATCATTCTGAGGGCAAAAGTAAAACTCAATTTTCTCATTAGCTTTTCTGAATCATTTGTTTTTAATCAACAACTTGCACAGTTCACAAAATATGTCAATTAAAATGGTTTTTGCACAAATTGATATTATCCCATTTACGCAAGCAACTCTTCTGCACAAAGAATGAAATAGAACAGATTATATTCAAGATTTACTTAGTAAATTTGGGTTTCTTTCCCTGCATATACCCAAACTACCCATTTGAAGCACTCCATTGACATAACTGCTCAGCTGGAATGAGGCACGAAACAATTACCTCAACATGCAGTGAGCTCAAATCCACCTGTCCGAGTAAAAAGGGTTTACCAGTAACTGAAGCAAGTGCGCATTTAGGGCTCTGACGTATTTGGATGTGGTTATGAGATACCACAGAACAGCTGCCAACATACATACCAAACAGATCATCATGTGCTATTGCACGTGATACTTGGAGAATATGTCGCTCTTGAAATTCTTCACCCCTACTCCAAACTGCTTCTTTGAACGCAGTACAAAGATCATTACAATACACGCTGATGTTGCACCTTTAACTTAAAGCATCCCAGTATGTTTATCAGAACACAACCAAACAAGCCATCCAGACAAGGCAATATTAAAATTGGATGACCAAAGCTTGATCGGCTGAGTTAAGGAGGGACATAAAAGGAAGTGAAGAAATACAGAGGTGGAGGAACGGAATGCCAGAGCTTAAGAGCCCAAGCAGCAAAAGGTACAGCTACCAATAGCGGAACAGTAAAAGTTCAGGAAAATTCAGGAGTTGAGAGACGATAGCAGGTATCTGGGGCAGTTGTGGGACTAGAACACACTCGAGAGAGAGAAGAGCAAGGCCACAGAGGGAATCGAAAGCAAAGATGAGACTTTACAATAATGTTCCCTCACTGGGAATCATTTAATGCTTAACATGCCTTATAAAATGAATTCTTACACTTCCAACTAGTCTTCCAGCCTTTTCAAATTCTCCTTCCTGGAGAAGTTTAGAAGTGCTAATCTCAGAGTCACTGCATTGTAATGATTTTTTTGGCAAGGGTCAGAGGAAACAACAAAATACAAAGCTATCCCTATGACAACTTACTCAACTCAAATTCTAATGCGTTTCATTTACACAATTTTTCTACTGCATTTTTACATATTTGTGAAAATGGATTTAAATAAAATGTAACACTGACCTTCATAACTAGGTATCAAATACATTCCAGAAAGCCTAATTAAAGAAATATTAAAGACAGAGCACAGTAGTGATTCACATGATGCCAGGGATGAAGGATTGTAATTACAAGACTTAGAAAAAAAAAGTAAAATTTTAAAGTTACAGTATTGTTTGATACAATGAATGTTGCACACCCCAACAAGAACAATGGAGGATATTCAATTCAAAGTTAAGTAAAAGGCTTTTAAAAGCAATGTCTATCTAGTTCAGGAAGTTACTAAAACGTGAAATGCTTTATCAAATAGGGCTTCAGCACAAGCCCGTCACATGTTTAACCAGGGAACAAAAAAACATGGATGAGCATTTTGGGACTTTAGAACAGATCTGTCTTTGCAACTGCAAAGTCACAAGACTGGTGTCTACTACACAATGGATCAAACTTAAAGGCATTGCTCCCTTTAATGATGTGCGTGATTGCACAGTAACTTTAAAAACGTCTGGACAGCCACAGAAGTTCTTCCCTTCTAACTACTGTGCATGCACATGAAAACTTCTACAGACCACACGAAGAAATTGAGTAGCCAGGTACCAAAAGAAAACAGATAATATTGTTTAAAAGTTAAAAGTGAAAAGTGAAAATGCAACCGTGATGAAGTCAGAAAATTTGTATTGATTTGTAGCTAGATTTCAGGCTAAAGAGAATTTTATAAGCAAACGAGTAAAAATTGCTAACCTACAAGGACAAGATGTGGAGGTGCCAGTGTTGGACTGCAGTGGACAAGTTCAGAAATCACATGACACCAGGTTATAGTCCAGCAGGCTTATTTGAAAACACAAGGACAAGGGTGGAGGAAATTGGATTAACTGGTCTTACTCAAAGATGGATGGCTAGTATAGTCAACAGGATGGATGCCTTCCCACATTTCAACAATGCAGAAACCTTGCATCATTATTGCATTAGAGTTTCAGTACATCTACGCTCTCAACAGCAAGTCACAATATTTTGCTGAAAAATCAAACAAAAAGTAAGATGAAGTGCTGATCTAAGGGGAAATTGTTTCTCAAACCTGCCAATAATCTGTACGCACCAGGAAAGAACACACAAAGTTCAATTTAAAGACTTTCATGCACGTCAGGTGAACAGCTCACTTTTCCAGCAACTTGCACTACAATACTACTTGATATTCTGGACAGAAAGGCCATTGAGAATCCAAGAATGCACTGGGTGCAGGTGCTATTTTTAGCAAAATCTGAAGAGACTAGAACTAGATCCTGCTACTGCGCAAAGTAACGACTAGCTTTAAAACCCTTCCTGAAGATAAAAGGCATGATTTCAAAAGGGACGGAAAATTGGCAAAGAATCAGCCACCCTTATATTTATTAGGGTAACTGGGCTGGAGAAACAACTAACTGATCTGACAGCTAGCTTTCTGTCACCAAAGAGGAAAATCATTCCGAATAAAATATGGACTATTTGGCAATTGTTCAGACCAAACTTAATACCTCTAACGTAAAGTTTTTCAAAGTGATTCACAGAACCACAATAGCATTTCAGATTATATTCGAGGTCTGGCTTATGAATTCCAGTTTATGGAAAACAATCCACTCTAAGCAAAGAGATATCTAAATACACCAATTTAAACAGAGTTTTTGTCATTAACATAGGCAGGTTGCCCATGGCCAATGCTAATGAGTATTTCTAGGATTAAAACTTCATACATGGATGCAAACGACTGGGGACAGCACTAGAGCAGGACAAGTCAATTCATCTGTATTTGATGCAATTCTGATTAAACCACTGGTTTTTAGTACAACCATGGCAGATTCCAGGTCAAGAAGGATGCATTACCTTGAGGGGTAAACCTCATGTGGACTGCAAAATCCAAGATTCATGGCATACAACTTCAATTTACATTCCAGGTTGTCTCAAATCCACAACCATGAATATTTCTTTTAAGCAGGGAGCAATTGATAGTATGGACATTAAAACAACAGCAGACAGTAGAACATTACCCAAATTATCACAATAAATAACCATACACATCTTGGAAGCTTCAAAGAAGTTTCCCCAAAGTAACAATCCTGTCCAAACATTCACAAAACAACAAAATCAGGTGGCAAGTAAAAAGTAATTTAGTACAAAGTGTGACCTTACCCTGACTTTCAATAAGACACTTTAGCAAACATTTTTACATGATTGCACAATTTTCTGATAATTCCACAGTTTGTTGAAGTAAAGTGAGGAACTTTTTGCATGAACTCAAAAATGTTGCGTATTAGATTACGTGGGAAAAGATTACGTTCCCACATCACTTTCTAGGCAAAGTTTTCAATTTCAAGTGTTAACAGAATCAAGAGTGAAACAGGACAAATAAGCATGCAGATTCCTTTAATCACAGTTCCAAGAAAAAAAATGCCTAATGTCACAAATGGAGTATGAAATCAGAAGTAGAAACTTGGTATTAAGTTTAACTACATCATCTTTAAATATCGTGCATCCTAACACCAAGCACGTAGGTAGACTCTCTGTAATCAGAGGGTCTTTAAGTTTTGCACTATCCATTTTAAATTCTCAATTTCCTCTCTCACTTTCATAACTATTTGCAATGGCTGATATTGAGGCATAGTATCAAGTACCATTAGCCCTTGAAGGCCTCATTCAAGAGGTTTTTGACAAAAACAAGTCTTAACCTGCAAATATACTAACACTGCAGAACCTGGACTCAAAAGCCAACACTGACTGATATGCCTTTCCCAACATCTATATATTTCACTGAATGTCAGTTAAGAATATAAACCTTGATCACCCTCCCCTTCACAGAAAGGGTGAAGTCAATTAAGCTATCCAGTAATCAGAGACTTATAAAGGAATGTTATAATTGAATCAGTAAAATTTCACAAACTGTATATGAATATACTCTTGGAAAAGGGTCCAGTTTATTTAAACTATAAGGGAAAGAACAATATCCACAAGGAACTTGTCAGGCTGATGCGGAGGATATGAAGTGATCTGTACTGCCAGCTACTAGAAATACAATTTGTTCAGCTGACCTGTACATGAAAGCTCTTCAATTCAACATAGGTCATTTCCAGGTGACTGCAAATTATTGGCAATTTTTTGGGAGCAATTTTCCCCTTGGACCAGCACTTCAGGTTTATTTGATTTTCAGCAATAGTTTTCGAATGTATTATTCAAGAACATTGAAATTTTAAGTTAGACTTGAATTTGAGTTTGACAAGCAACCAACCAGACAGATGTGATTTTTAGATGTAGGATTAGCCGCAAGGCAAATTTTTAAAAAAAGTAATTAGAAATCACCAGTTTAAAAATAAATCTGAATAAATAGAAAATGGGAGTAGACAACCTGTGGCAATGTGGAGACTACCAGCAGACTTGACAAGCCAGGTAGTCAGCTTCATATCTTGTACTTGTAGGATGTTCAAAGAACGATACATTTCCAAATTCAATTCATTAAGTTTTGCAAACAATCATTAGTTTACATCGCCTGTACTAATCCCCGGAACATACAGCACCAGGTTCTAAGAGCTATGTAATACACGCTTACTACAAGGTTATGAAACTGTCAATTAGAACCTGTGGTACATCAAAATGTTCCTGACAGTTAAAAGGAACATGAATGTATCATTTGGAGAGTGAAGCACATGATGCTGTTGCACACTGTTCTAAAAAAAAAATTTAGAGATCAAATCCTGTTAACTACAACAGCAAGTGTTTCTAATACACTGCAGATGCAAATAAATACACTTCATCTGTTAACTCAAAAAAGGTGGCTATAGCACCAACTACTTTTGTAATAGCAATTTTTACACTGCAACACTTCATAGGTGTTAGACAAAATCCAACACTGAAACACAAGGGAACATTAAGACAGGCAATCAAAACACTTGTCAGAGGAGGTTGGTTCAAACAAGTACCTTACAAGAGGAGGGGAAGAGACATTGGGTGGGAGGGCAGAATTCAGGAGCTTATGGTCTTGACAGCTTGAGAGAAGTAACCAACTGATGTGAAAAAGTGAAGATAAAAATTAGAAAAATACTTCTCATAGACAGTTGTTGGACTGAAAAAAATTTATACAGAGATATGGAGATGCAGAGGAATTTGAACTGGAGGAGATTTTTAAAATCTGTGACATTACTGCCCAAGGACTCAATGTAGGTCAGCAAATACAGACTGATGGACAAATGGGATCAGATTTGAAAAAGAGCACGTTTCATTTCAAAATACGTACTCCATTCTTGTATGTAATAAGTACTGAATACATCCAAGAATTATTTAAACAAATCCCAAGTGTCAAAACAATGTGCAAATCAGAAAAGATCACTGCAGTTCCCTTGGCCAGCTTGCACGGCAAATACATACCACAATATCCACCACTACCTGGAGAACAACCGGAGCTAGATTAGGAACCAGTTATCCTGATACATAAACCAGCTCCCTCGGACTCCCTTTTAGTCCATTCCATACAATTATCATTCACTTTGTAACCTAGCACAAACAAAACTGTTGCTAGGCAGCGTGTCTCCCTTACCCAAGGGTAAGGTTATGTTTACTCGTGCAAGAACTAGTGACTTTGTTAAATGTTTTGGTGTCTGTCGTCACGAGATCCTCAATACGAAATACTTCCAGATTACCTCAGTGCTTGCAGAGTAAATATTTCCAGCTTTAGCAGTTTCCCACGGAAACTTGGGTGTCTAAACACCACTATTAATTTAGTTGTCCTTCACTGCACCATTCCTAAAGCATATTTGCCTTATTAATAAAAAAAGTCCAGAACAGCACACAGGATTGCAACTGAGGCAGAACCAACACTTTCTTAGAAAGCAACTGAATAAAACATTCTGACTTTATCGTTTGTTGCAAACTAATTTCAAAGTGAACAGCATTGCACTTAAGACCTTGATGAAAATATGACAAGCCACAGCAAAGTAGAGACCTCATGGAGCAGTCACAAAAGTTGAAAGATTGTTGTTGTCGGAATTAAAAATCAAATAACTTGCATTTACATAGTAACTTTAATGTAATAAAACAGAGGTGCTTCATAAGCACACTATTAGAAAAAAACCGCATCAAGTAATGCAGAGGTTATGGAAGGGAAATGTTAAAAGGATCCATATACCTGAAGTCTTGTTGTCAATGTTGGAGTAGGGAAAAATCAGGGATGCACAAGAATACAGAATGAAAGTAATGCAAAGCTCTCAAAGGGTTGTACGGATTGGAAGGGTAAAGACCATGGGAAGTCTTAAATGCAAATCTGAAAATTTTAAATGCAAAGTATTGTTTGATAATTAAAGCAGATAAGTGGCATTACGTGTCAAAATATTTTGAGAAACAGATTTTAAAAAAGCAATGGCGAAACTTTTGGTTAATTGAACAAGTGCAACCCATGTTACGCAACAAAGTCAAAGACTCAATGTGCCCAGATTTTAAAGAAATAGTCAACCAGTCATATCAAAAGATTCCACAAGACATAACTCAAAACAGGAATGTCACGTTTTAAAACTAAGTTTTCACTGTTGTATATTATGTACTTGGTCATTTGGCCTAAGATTCAATAGAAAACTTTTCAAATTAAATGGGTTCAAAAACAATGTTATGACAAATGAACTGCATTTTGTTAATACAAATAGGTTATGAAACCTAAATTAATTACATAGTGAGGGACCGATGTGTTGCAAGACCAAAATTTACTATATAAATGAGAATTTTGAAATCAAAAACAAACATCTATTTCCACAATCACAAAATGCCAAGCATTAAATATGCAACTCATCATTAATCGGGACAAGTAAAAAGAACGAATCAAACTTTCAGAAACCTTATCCTTCTGTATCTGCATTGTGGATAATGGCAATAACAACAATAAAAATCAGCTTTGGATTAAACGTGTTCAAGTTTTTCATTCGTATTAATTCTTCATTAAGAAAAAGTAAGACATCAAAAGAATTAAATTCACCAATAAAAATTAGTAAATCCAACGCCAATCCTCACGCTCTGTGCGATCAATAGAAACATGCCTTTTTTTCAAAAAAAATCTCTGGAGTTACATCAAAAACCTCATTCTCCTGTTCATTAAAAAAGTTACACTTATTACTTGCAGTTCCCACTCATCAGCTGAGGCAGTAAAGACGTAGATCGATTTTGATTTCGGGAATGGAAACTGACAAGAGAATACAAACAGCGCACATGGAAACAGGATGCAAGAGGCCAACTTCCACAGGAGCACTGCGAAAAAAAATGGGCGCCCCAGGGTCTTATGTCCTCCACCACGGCCCTCGGCTTGTGTGAAGAAACGCAGTAGGCCCGGGACCTGCCGATCGGACCCGGAGATAAACTCCCGCGGGGACCGAGGCCTAGCTCAAAGTGGCGGTGGGTGCTGAGTGTCACGGTGACATTTCGGCCAGGAACCCACCACTAACCCCTGTCGCGGCCGGGGGCCTCCGCCACTTCCTCCCCGCCCGGCCCTACGAGAAGGGGATTGGGGATGGTGGGGGGTGGCAGTGAGAAAGGAAGCGGCTCGGGCAAAGGCGGGAGGACGGGGTTTTCGCCTCCCTCCACCCGCTAACTGCTTACAGACGGGGGCCCGGTGAAATAAAAAAAACACACCCGTCCTTCCTTCGCCCAGACGATGATAAAATAAATAACCCACCACCATCACCCAGTATCTTACCTACCGGGAGTAGGCCCCGGCTTCCCCCACCACCCCCCAAACCACAGGCCTCAGAGCAAATGGCGGCCAGGGAGGGGAATAGAGAAGGATACAATCGGGAGGAGAATGATCGGCCGGGCCCTGGGGGTCGGAGGTAGGTAAGGGGGGGGGGGGGGGGGGGTTGATTGGGGAGGGAAGGCTCGAATAAAAATAAAACACATTAACCGATAGACACACAAATAGAGACAGAGTAATAGACAGATAGAGACAGAGAGAGGGACAGACAATAAACGGCGGCGGGTGTGGGCGCCGCTTTCCCCCATTTACCTTGTGGATTCTTTTGAGAGCCATGTTAGGAGCGCCGGGCGGTTAGAGGTGTTGTTGTTGTTGTTGTTGGCCGGGCCGGACAGCAGTGGAGCGGACTGGGTGCTGGGTCAGGTCAGGTCAGGTTTCGGGCCAGGCCAAGGCTGTGTGGCTGTACTCGGCCTCTCTCTCACTCACTCACTGTGTGTGTGTATATATATATATATATATATAGTTGTTCGTGCTCTCTCTCTCTCTTCCCCCCTCTCTCTCTCTGTGTCTGTGTGTGTATGTACTGCTGCTGGGAGCCGGGTTTAAAGGCGAACCCGGAAAAAGCCGCCGAGTCCGCTCGGAGACACCGAGAAAATGGAAGGAAAGGACCGGCCGCTTTAAAGTAGTCCCCATGTATCCGTCCGCCGGCTGCAGGGGAGGTGGTGGACAGGGGCAATAAAACACACACATACACAAACACACACCCCTCGCTCTTCCTCCCTCTTTTTACAGACTGCCTGCCCTACTGGAAGTTATGGGCTCTGTGTGGAGCGTGTGCGTGTCATTTCTCGATGCAGCTGCCTACACGCCCCGCTTTATGAAACAGCTCCCCACCACCCCATTTCCCTCTGGCAAAGGAAGTGAGCCGCGGACCGATACCGGCGGAGGTGATGGGGCTCGATTGTCTCCGAGTTCTCGCGAGAAGTGGACGCCGGTTTTTGGAGGGGGGGGGAGGTAGGATGTTCAGCGCGCAGGCGCAGCAAGGCCCGGCGCATTGGAGACGGGGAGGCAGCAGCCACCGCCAGTTCACTCTCCCCGGGGGAGAGAGGGTCGGTCTCCCGGGCAGTGAGGATCATCACCGGGTTTACACCGAGTGGGTTCAGTCTCCTGGGTAGTGAGGGTCATCACTGGGGTTCACTCCGAGTGCGTCAGTCTCCCCGGGGAATGTGAGTCAGTCTCCACGGGGGAGTCAGGGTCGGTTTCCTGGGGAGTGAGGGTCATCACTGGGTTGATTCCGAGTGGGTCTCCCGGGTAGTAAGGGTCATCACTGGGGTTCACTCCGGGGGGGTCAGTCGCCCCTCATTTCGCTCAGGCCGAGTGGGTCAATCTCCCGGGGAGTGAGGGTCATCACTGGGTTCATTCCGAGTGGGTCAGTCTCCCGGGGAGTGAGGGTCATCACTGGGTTCATTCCGAGTGGGTCA
>NC_063343.1:34811048-34850998 GCF_021869965.1 Rhincodon typus | reverse complement strand
TCTCCCGGGGAGTGAGGGTCATCACTGGGTTCATTCCGAGTGGGTCAGTCTCCCGGGGAGTGAGGGTCATCACTGGGTTCATTCCGAGTGGGTCAATCTCCCGGGGAGTGAGGGTCATCACTGGGTTCATTCCGAATGGGTCTCCCGGGCAGTGAGCGTCATCACTGGGTTCGCTCCGAGTGGGTTAGTCTCCCTGGGGAGTTAGGGTTGTTGAGAGGAGGAAGATTACTCAGTATGGCTCACACTGAGGAGAGAGCATATAGAGCACATCAAGTAACTCAGGGATCATCCTTACACAGTGTTGGCCTCTCTTGTCCTGGCGAGTGAGAAGCAGGAGCTGCAATCACTGTGGATCTGTCTCTCTTAGGAGGAGAGCTGCAGCAAATCTCGGTGTGACTCTATCAGCCTGGGAAGTGAGAACTAGAACCTGCATCATTCAGTATCCTGCTCATGACCATCCCAATTTTCTACTTCAGGGAACAGTTATCAATTCATTTAACATTTTGCGAGAATTGGCAAAGTTCTTAAAACCTGGTCAAGAAATAAAATGTTCTTACCTCTACAAAAGTAGTTTGTCCAGTAGTCATTTTATAGATTTGTAAATAAGATTTTGGCATCTATTGAATGATGCTTGGCAATTTTGGCTAGTGAATATTCACCACCAGATTAGAAACTGATGAAATTAACGGTGGCCTTGGTCAGACTTCAGGAATGCATCACTTGTTATTGTAAGCACGGTTTTAACTATGTGTAAATAAGTATGCAACCAATGCAGATTGTATCGATTTATGAATGCCTAAGTTAAATTTTTCACAACTTATTTGTGAAGAATTGGTTCTTGCTTTCATGAAGTGATACTATTTGCTTGTTTTGTACTATACCATGTTCAAGCTGTTTATTGGAATTGTTTTACATTGTATCCTTTCTGTTTTGTAGAAGACATTTCCAGCATGTAACAAATGTAAATTCTCCACTTAAAACTTGAATGATACATGCGTGCAACATGAAATACCCAAATGTAGCTATTTTTCCATCACTATACAGAAGAAATAATTATTTTGTTTAATCATTGCACCATTGTTTAAAGCTGTAAACAAAGTCTTTTTGTGTTTTATTGATGTGCAGCTTGTTATAAATATGATTCCATTTTACTGATCTTTTAAGTTTGAAATACTGGATATTTACTGCTAATACTTAAAGATATATGTTGTCATCTGTGCCTTATTGTGATACTCTAAATATACATTTTGTTATTTAGAAAGCTAACTTTTTCTGTCATATATTTATGATCCTAGGACGGATAGAGCCAATTCAAATTAGATTGTCAAGTGCGTTAGTGCATTGAGTTTAAGTTCAACCCCAACTAATAAAATGGAACAAACAAGAACAGAAATTGCTGGAGAAATTCAACTGGTCTGGCGGCATCTGTGGAGGGAAAACACAGCTAACGTTTTGAGTTCAGTGATCCTTCTTCAGCTTTGAAGCATTAACTGTGGTTCTCTTTCCACAGATACTGCCACACCTGGTGAGTTTTTCCAGCAATTTCTGTCGTTGTTTGTTTCAGATCTTAATCATCTGCAAGTCTTTGTTTTATGTAGTAAAATGGAACTGTCTTACACAGGAGATTGTGGGGGGATAGGCAGTGTTGTCGTGATTCTCCAGAATTTATGAATATCCAACATCTTGGATAATCTAACCCTTTCCTACTTGTAATTCTGATGTTTTCCTTTGAAACTGTGGTGTAGCAGAAATGCTGACATTCATTGATTGTCAATTTCTGCTCAAAGTGCGATGTTAATTGCCTTCAAATGATCACTTTTAGTTAGACAGTCTGTATTGATAGCTTGTACAGAATAATTAGTTACCATATTAATGTAATAAACGTTTCTGATTTGAGGCTGGAGTAGAGATAAGTTGTTGATATGAGGCAGTATCTTGCATTTGATGATGCTACACCTATAGTAGAGATGAATTCATTGTCCAAAATTGTCATCCTAATGGGTACAGAGTCTGACCAAAATACCAGTTTGGGTAATTAAAGATATATGGGCAAAGGTTGCAAAACATTGGTGAAATTTCCCAGTTATAGTTCCATTTCTAATACCTCATACAAAGGATTTTCTTTGGTAGTGGGATCTAAAAAAATCTAAATAAAAAACTATTTCTCATGTGACAAGTCTACCACATTCAGCCATGAATGATGGTGGACAAGTTAAAAACCAAAAAAAAAATCGACTAATGAAAAGAGGAAATTCCATAAACATCTCAATCCTAGATGATGGGGCAGCCCAGCACATCAGCACAAAAAACAGATATCTTTAGCCAGAATGTTTATTTGATGTTCCATGTAGGTTTCATTCTGAGGTCCCTAGGATCTCAGATGGCAGTTTAAAGCAGTTATGATTTATTCCTTGTGATACCAAGACAGAATTATTTTCAGTCTGGAAACTGATTTCAGTCAAGTTTATAGTACTAAAGACCTCTGCTCCAGAAATGATCATACACCTAGCTAAGCTGTTTGAGTACAGCTACAATATTGGTATCTAACTGACTATATGCAGAATTGTTCAGATATGTTGTCTACAAAAGCAGGACAAACACAACCCAGCCAACAGCAATTCCATAAATGACTATTCACAGTCAACAACAGCATGATAGAAGGTGTAACAAAGTGTGGAGCTGGAGGAACACAGCAGGCCAGACAGCAGCAGAGGAACAGGAAAGCTGACGTTTTGGGTTGGGACCCTTCTTCAGAAATGGGACGCATCAGCTTTCCTGTTCCTCTGTTGCTACCTGGCCTGCTGTGTTCCTCCAGCTCCGCACCTTGTTATCTCAGACTCCAGCATCTGCAGTTCTTGCTATCTCAATGATAGAAGGTGTCACTGGCAAAACTATCAAGAGGCATTTACTCAGCAATTACTTGCTCACATGTTCAGTTTAAGAGTCCACCAGGAAACTTGGCTTCAGACCTTATTAAAGTCTTGGTATGAACATGGACAAAGGATCCTGAATCAGGCTAGCATTTTACTGAAAGTGATATTGTGTTCCTTGGAAAATTGACGTCCACAGAAATTGTGTTTGTGGGAGGTGAGGAGAGGTATTGAGGGGGTGAGGGTCTTTGCTGGTTGGGGTCATACCTTGCATAAAGGAAGCTGATGGTGTTCATTCAGGGTGAGTCATCTCAGCTCCAGAACATCGCTGCTGGAGCTCTTTATGGGAGTGTCTTAGGCCCAACCATCTTGAGTTGTTTCATCAATGCTCTTCTCTTTAGATTGGGAATGTGCACTGATGATTGCACAGTATTTTGTGATGATTCAGATACTGAAACAGTCTATGCACAAAGGCAGTAAGATCTCCACAAACATTTCACCCATGGGTTAATGTGTGTCAAGATTATTATTTGCCACTTAAGTGCTTGGTAATGACCATTTTGAACAAGAGAGAATATTTTTCCTTGACATTCAAAGATATTGAATCTATCACGGACTGGGGGCAACAATTGACCAAAAACTGAACTAGACCAGCCATACAAATACTGTAGATCCAAGAGCAAGTTAGAGACTGGGAATTCTGTGGTGTGTAATTCACCTCGTGACTCCCCAAAACCTGACCACATCTGGAAGGCACAATTCAATAGTGTGATGGTATACTATCTATTTGGCTAGAATGAATATGGCTACAATAAGGTCCAACCTCAACATCATCCAATTCAAAATAGCTTGCCTCAACTGCAACATGTATACCACCTTAAATATTCACTCCATCCGTAAATGGCATCAAGGAGCAGCAATATCCACAAACCTCCTTCAACAGTACTTTTCAAACGCATGACTTCTGCTGCTGAGTGGGACAAAGACAGCAGATGCATAAGAACATAAGAAATGGGAGCAGGTGTAGGCCATCTGGTCCATTGAGCCTGCTTGCCATTCAATAAGATCATGGCTGATCTTTTCATGGACTCAGCTTGACTTACCTGCCCGCTCACCATAACGCTTAATTCCTTTACTGTTCAAAAATCTCTCTATCTTTGACTTTAAAACTTTCAACAAGGTAGCCTCAACTATTTCATTGGGCAGGGAATTCCACAGATTCACAAACCTTTGGATGAAGAAGTTCATCCTCAACTCAGTCCTAAATCTGATTCCCTTTATTTTGAGGCTATGGCCCCCCCAGTTCTAGTTTCACCCTTCATTCTTCTAAATTCCAATGAGTATAGACCAAATCTACTCAATCTCTCCTCATAAGCAGCCTTCTAAACTTGGAAATCAACCTAGTGAACCTCCTCTGCACCATCTCTGGTGCCAATACATCCTTTCTCAAGTAAAGAGACCAAAACTGTACACAGTACTCCAGGTGTGGCCTTACCAACATTGTATACAGCTTTTTTTATTCATTAACAAGATAAGGGCATCACTGGCTAGGCAGCATTTATTGCCCAGAGAGCAGTTCAGAATCAACCACATTACTCTGAGTCTGGAATCACATGTAGGCCAGACCAGATAAGGATAGACATTTCCTTTCCCATAGGGCATTAGTGAAACAGATATGTTCCCCCCCACACCCGACAATCAACAATGGTCTTCATTAGATTCTTAATTCCAGACATTTTTTTAAGTATTGAGTTCAAATTCCACTCTCTCCTGTGGCAGGATTTGAACCCAGGTCCCCAGAACATTATCTGGGTCTCTGGATTAATAGTCCAACGAAAATACCACGAGGCCATCACCCCACTATGCAGCCACAAAAATAGCCTCACTATTTTTAAACTCCTTCCCTCTAGCAATGAAGGAACACACTAGCATGGGAACACACCTTCCACAATTTCTCCTGCAAGCCACATGTCATCTTGACTTATAAATATATGGTGATTTCTTCACTGAAGCTGGTTAAAAACTTGAAAATCCCCTCCTCTCAGGGTGTTAGGGCTAGGTGAGGAGTAGTGATCAATTCCTTCTTTTTTATTTTGTTTTCAATACATAACAATTACACAAATTTTAATTTACAAGACCCAAAATTAAAGATAGCCAATTCCAAGTCTTCCTTGAGAAAAAGAAAGTAGAGTTTTGTTTGCATACCCAGATAAAAAAGAAAATTTGACATCTAACACACACGTACAGCACATTTTTTTCTAGTTGCTATTTCATCAGTGTTGTTTGGAAATTGAGAGGGACAGAAGTGCTTTCAATATCTTTGCTGTTATCTATCCGTTTTTCTCTCCTTTGCAACTCAAAGGCTGCTGTTAATATTCCTTTCATTTATGGATGCTGATAAGTGTGGAGGAGTCCAATTCCAGCTAGTTTGCTGCCACTGTACAATACATCAACAGCAGTCTAGCAGGCAGTCTATCTGAGGATACTGTAAATGGGTCCCTGTAATAAAAGTTGGTATCATTTATTTTCAGATTTAGTAGAAGCTGAAATGTTTACTTTCCAGATTTTAGGTTCCAGATTGGAAAGAGTGATTAACTAATTAATAGGGGATTTCGAGGCATCAGTTATTTCCTCATTTTTTTTCCCCCTGCAATGAGAGATGTGCTGCCACTTCATAGGAATGCCAGGCAGTGCTGCCATGAGAACAGAACATGTTTCTCTCTCCCAAAATGCCAGCATGTCTGCTTTTTCACGACTTTGTCAGCCAACACCTGCAAACATAGCAGTGCCAAGTTGCCTTGGTTGCAGTTTATTTGCAACAATTTACATTTGGGTCTTCACATACTCAACTGCTCAAAGCTTCCGACTTAATATTTTGTTGTGTGTTCAGGGTTTAACAGTCACCTAAAGTATTCCTGCTTGAATCCATGGAAATTTTGGCGAGAACTCTTTATTTACAATTTGGTCTGTGCACACATCCTCTCAACACCTAGAGTTTCTGCTCCCTCCTGGTTTTCTCAACATAATCATGTAGCACTGACATCATTATACATCATCAATATTATACATGCTACTGATGGCAATCTTATTACTCTACAGCTAACAGTAGCTTTAACTAATTTTACTGAATTCACTGGAGAAGTGCCTTTTGGATTTATAAATCCTTTAATAAGGTTGACACATGAGAAAATAACTCAAGGCAATTATTATATTATTAAATTGATCACCTATGTCACATTTACACTTCAGTCTGCAGTTGAGTTTCATAGCAACTTTTGAGGATATATTGTCTGAATATCATTATCATAGAAGCTGGCCGAATAATTGCAATACTGTTTAAAGTGACATTAAGAAGGTGGTCACTGGGTTAACACGGACTATTAAAACTGGGGGTCGTGTGTAAGTTTTAAGGGCAGCTGAACTAAATGACCTTTGGAATCCCAGGGCAGTTTTGTCATCTCTTTCATTTCTTGTTGCAAGGTGATATGGTAATAAATTTATTTCTGTTGTTACCTTGTCTTCACCCTGGCTTAATCCATCCACTGAAGATTGCTGCTTTTGTTGATACTCCTCCAAGTTGATGACCTTCTTTGTGTCAATGCAGCACACATCATGATACCAGAGAATCTTTTGCTTACAACAGTGTGTTCAAAAATGATTTTGGTGGTCTCATGGTTTTTTTGCCTGTATTGCATTAGTATGTTTGTGTTCCTTGAGTTAGATATATAGGAGCTATTACCTGTCCCCCATTAGCCCTATCAATATGTTCTGGGTGGGCTAAATATTGGGGGTATGACTATGTTTCTGTTGGAGTGAAGGGCAAGGCTGGTAGGTGTAGGGAATGCTGGATGACTAGAGAAAATGAGGCTCTGGACAAGAAAATGAAGGAGGCTTATGTCAGCTATAGACAGCTGGGATCGAGTGAATCCCTTGTGGAGTATAAGAGCGGTAGGAGTATACTCGAGGGAAATCAGGAGGATTGAAGGGGCAATGAGATAGCTTTCGCAAATAGAGTTAAGGAAAATCCAAAAAGATTTTATAAGTACATTAAGGGCAAAAGTTCAACTAGGGAGAGCATGGGGCCCCTTAAAGGTCAACATGGCTGTCTATGTGTGGAACTGCAGGAGATGGGTAAGATACTAAACAAATACTTCACTGAATATTTCACTCTTTACTGTGGAGAAGGACACGTAAGCTAGGGAACTTGGGGAAATAAATAATGATGTCTTGAAAACAGTTCATATTACAGAAGAGGAGGTGCTGGAGATCTTTAAATGCATAAAAATAGATACATCCCCAGGTCTTTGTGGGAAGTTAGGGAAGAGATTGCTGGGCCCCTAGCTGAGATATTTGTATCATTGACAGCCACAGGTGAGGTGCTGGAAGACTGGAGGGTGGCTAATGTAGTGCCATTATTTAAGACAGGCTGTAAGGAAAAGCCAGGGAACTATAGACCAGTGAGCCTGACATCAGTGGTGGGCAAGTTGTTAGAGGGAATCCTGAGGGATAGAATTTACATGTATATGAAAAGGCAAGGACTGATTAGAGATAGTCAACATGGTTTTGTGTGTGGGATATTTTATCTCACTAACTTTATTGCGTTTTTTGAAGAGATGACAAAGAAGATTGATGAAGGCAGAGTGGTAGACATTGTCAAAATGGACTTCAGCAAAGCATTTGACAAGGTTCCACATAGTAGACTGCTGAATAAGGATACATCACATGGGATCCGGGGAGCTAGCCGATTGGATACAGAATTGGCTTGAAGATAGGAGATAGAGAGTAATGGTAGAGGGTTGTTTTTTGGACTTGAGGCTTGTGACCAGTGGTGTGCTAAAAGGATCGGTACTGGGTCCGCTGATTTTTGTCATTTATATAAATGATTTGGATGTGAATAGTGGCAGTTTGCAGATGACACCAAAATATATGGTGTAGTGGATAGTGAAGAAGTTTATCTCAGAATGCAATGGGACCTTGATCAGATGGGCCAATGGGCTAATGAGTGGCAGATGGAGTTTAATTTAGATAAATATGAGGTGTTCCATTTTGGTAAGGCAAACCAGGGCAGGACTTATACTGTAAATGCCAGCTAGGGCCTAGGAGAGTGTTGTTGAACAAAGAGACCGAGGGGTGCAGGTGCATAGTTACTTCAAAGTGAAGTAACAGGTAGTTAGGATGGTGGAGAAGGCATTTGGCACCTTTGCCTTCATTGGTCAGAACATTATATATAGGAGTGGGATGTCATTTTGTGGCTGTACAGGACATTGGTGAGGTCACTTTTAGAATATTGTGTACAATATCGGTCACCCTTCTATGGGAAGGATGTTTTAAACATGAGAGGGTGCAGAAAAGACTTACAAGGATATTGCCAGAATTGGAGGCTCTGAACTATAGGAAGAGGGTGAATAGGCTGGGACTTTTTTTCCTTGACGTGTTGGAGGCACTGGGCAACCTTTTAGAGATTTATAAAATCAAGAGTGACATGGAAAGGGTGAATAGCCAAGGTCTTTCTCCAATGTTTGGGAGTCCAAAACTAGAGGACATAGATTTAAGGTGAGAAGGGAAAGGTTTATGACCTAAAGCATAATGTTTTCATGCAGAGGGTAGTGCGTGCATGTAACGAGCTACCAGATGAAGTGTTGGAGGCTGGTACAATTATAATATTTAAAAGGTATCTGGATGGGTATATGAATAGGAAGGGTTTAGAGGGATTTGGGCCAAATGCTGGTAAATGGGGCTGAATTAATTTGGGGTATCTGATCGGCATGGACAAATTGGACCGAAGGGTCTGCTTCTGTGCTGTATAACTCTATGACACTATGTCATTTGTTTGGAAATCTTGTGCAAACTAGTGTGATACTGTTTCTGTGATCAGAGATGAGCTTCACATGATTTGAGTGGTAGGGTTTCCTATTTCTGAACCCTGATGATTGTTCTTCTGTAACATTCCTTGTGTCTTGGCTGGTAGTATTGTTTCTGGCTGCTAAAATTAGAGGTTGTGGATTTAATTACTTCTGCATAGATTTCAGCACAAAAGACAAGGTTAATATTTCAATTCAGTGCAGAGGGAGTGCACCATCAGTGCCTTTCCAATTAGAAGTTAAACTGAGGTGTCATCATGCTCTTTAAGGAGGATGTTAAAAGTCCCTTGACACTATTTTGAAAAAGTCGAGGAGCATTGCCCCTGGTGTCCTGACTGATTTTATCGTTCAGTCAGCATCACCAAAAAGACTTTATCTGGTCATTATCACATTGTTGTTTGTGGGAGATCGTTATTCCCAAATCTCGATCATGCACTTAGTCAGTTCTTGAGAGCATCCAGAATTTGATCTATTAAATTTCCCTTCAAATTCCTGGACTTACCTGGATATCCCTGATGCGTTCAATGCATTTTATGCTCATTTCGAACAGGTCACTGAGACAATGTCACTTGCCGCAACAGCCTTGGATGCTCCGGCTCCCTCAGTCACTGATGCAAACGTCAGAGCAGCCCTTTTGAGGGTGAGCCCGTGAAAAG
Source organism: Rhincodon typus (assembly GCF_021869965.1). Taxonomy (NCBI): domain Eukaryota; kingdom Metazoa; phylum Chordata; class Chondrichthyes; order Orectolobiformes; family Rhincodontidae; genus Rhincodon; species Rhincodon typus. The sequence continues at coordinate 34,841,611 of NC_063343.1, read as the reverse complement.
CGACTGGCCCAGATGGAGTCCCCGGCCGTGCACTTAGATCCTGTGCAAAGCAGCTGGCGGGAGTATTTGCTGACATCTTTGACTTCTCCTTACCATGATCTGAAGTCCCCACCTGATTCAAGAAGACCACCATCATCCGCTGCCAAAGAAGACTCATGCAGCGTGCCTCAATGACTCCTGCCCAGCAGCTTTGATCGCAATAATTAAGAACTGTTATGGCTCACAAAAACTCTAGCCTCCAGCCTTCTTTGATCCCTTGCAATTTGTCTACTGTCGTAATAGGTCCATGGCAGATGCCATCTCCCTGGCCCTACGCTCATCCCCGGAACATCTGGATAATAAGGATACCTAAGCCAGGCTCCTACCTATTGACTACAGCTCCATTTTCAATACCATGATTCCAACCAAACTAATCTCCAAACACTGAGATCTATGTCTCTGCTCCGATCATGCATCTGGATCCTTGACTTCCTGATGCACAGACCGCAATCAGTGAGAATAGGCAACAAAATCTCCTCCACGATAACCCTCAACACCGGCGACCTGCAAGGCTGTGTCCTCAAACCGTTATCATACTCCCTATACACACACATGTAACTGTGTGGCCAAATTTCATCCTAACTCCATCGACATGTTCACTGTGAACACTACCATTTTAGGCCATATCTCAAACAATGATGAGACAAAATACATGAAAGAGATAGAGTGCTTGGTGGCATGATATAAAGATAACAATCTCTCCCTCAACATCAGCAAAATGAAAGAGCTGGTCATTCACTTCAGGAAGCAAGATGGAGGGCATACCCCTGTCTACATAAATGGTGCTGAGGTGGAGATGGTCAAGAGATCAAGTTCCTTGGAGTGATGATCACCAACAATCTGTCCTGGACCACCCACATTGGTGCAATGGTCAGGAAAGCACAACAATGCCTCTACTTTCTCAGAAGGCTTAGGAAATTCAGCATGTCCATAAAGATTCTTGCCAACTTTTTTAGATGCACCATAGAAAACATTCTAGGCAGATGCATCACCGTCTGGTATGACAACTGCTATGCCCAGGACTGTAAGAAACTACAGAGAGTTGCAAACACAGCCCAGTCCTTCACACAAGCCAACCTTCTATCCATTGACTCCATCTATACTTCTCGTTGCTTTTGGAAGACAATCAAAATAATCAAAGACTCATCCCATTTCACTTACATTCTCTTTCAACCTTTTCCTTCAGGCAGAAGATACAAAAGCTTAAACACACATACTAATAGATCCAAGAACAACTTCTCCCCCGCTGTTATTAGACTTCTGAACGGACCACTCAAATTTTAAATTTAATGTTGATCTTTCTCTTTGTGTACCTTCTCTACAGCTGTAACATTGTATTCTTCACTCTGTTCTATTACCCTTATGCACTTTGTATGGTATGACCTGCCTGTACCTCATGCAAAACAAAACCTTTCACTGTATTAGGCACATGTAATAATAATAAATCAAATCAAATCAAATCAAATAATCAAGACCACACTTTGGCACTTTAATACCTGCTTTGTCTACCATAACAGTACAACTGAGAGTTCAACACTTCAAAATAACCTCATCAGCTGCACGTAAAGCATTCTGGGGCACTCTGAAAGGTGACGTATAGATACAAGTCTTTTTTTTCATTTTATCACGCCTTGGACTCAAGGACACATTACGACAAATTCCTGACTCATTGTACAATTCGTCAGTTAACCTTGGCAAATAATGTGTCAGTGACTCAGAAAATGAGGTGTTCTGCTGTTTAGAATATATCAGGGTGTGCGCCTGGAATGAATTTATGGCAAAAAAGAAGTTAAGTTCTGTGTTGGCAAAACAGGTACAGTAGGCATTAAGTCTTATTGCAAAAGATCAGATTTAGCTTTGGGTAGTTAACTCTCAATGGGAGGTTTTCATTGTGCATGTCTATTCTTGATCTTCCACTGCATTCCTTTGCCTTTCTTTCTCCATCTCTTCCCTTCCTCTGGTTTCCTGGCTGCAACAGCACATTTTAACTTAAACATCAAGTTAACTTGTTTTAATGGTTGCATCATAGCTGAAGCTCCTGATGCTTGACCATGCCTTTGGTCAGTTCTAGAAAAGATCTGGATCTTCACCTTTTTTCAAATTTCATGTCAAATTCCAGGATTTGTCTTGAGATAAAAATCGTATTTCCGCACTTGATTAACTGGGCAGTAAGACTCAGCTTCTGATTTTGATCTGCTGCCATTTGTTATATTTTAATGTATTTTTGAACAAGGATAGCCCTTCCTTCTCTCCTTCCCCCCAACCCCCAGCCACCCCACCAGCACCACAGTCTCCCTGCTGCAGTGACTGAGGATCTTTTACTTGCTGCTGTGCCTGTGGCTTGCTACTGGATATACTGGTTTTTCAGCTTCAGCCTGTTCGTGGTATGAACTCACTCCACTGGGTTAACATAGAACAGTACAGCACAACAATAGGTTCTTCAGCCTGACCTCTCTGTGCTGACGACGATGACATTCTAAACAATCCTATCTGCCTGCATATGATCTATTCCCTGTCTATCTAAATGCGTCTTAAAATTTGCTACTGTATCTGCATCTACAGCCTCTTCTGGCCTCATTTTCCAGGCACCTACCACACCCTGCATAAAAAAATTGCCTCACATATCTCCTTTAAATTTTTTCCCTTTCAATTTTTTTCCCTTAACTATATGCCCACTTGTCTTTGACATTTCCACCCAGGGGAAAAAAAAAACTTTGACTATCCACCCTTTTCACACCTCATAATTTTATTTTCTGCTATCAGGTCACCCCTCAGCTTCAGATGCCCTGGTGAAAACAATTCAAATTTGTCCAATCTCTCCTTATGACAAATACACTTCAATCCAGGCAACATCCTGGTAGACCTCTTTGGCACCCACTCCAAGGCCTTCACAGCCTTCCTATAGCATAGCAACCAGAACTGCACACAATACTTCAAACGTGGCCTAACTAAAGCCTTATACAGCTGAACATGACTTGCTAACTTTTATACACAATGCACTGAATGATGAAAGCAAGCATGCTGTACACCTTCTATACCACCAAATCCACTTGTGTTGCCACTTTCAGGGAGCTATGGACTTGGACCCCAACATGCCTCTGTATATCAATGCTCCTAAGCATCCTGCCATTTATTGTATAATTTCCACTTGCATTTGACTCACTTAAATGCATCAAGTCACACTTGTCCTGATTAACCTCCATTTGCCATGTCTTGGGCTAACTTTCCAAGTGATCCATATCTTACTGTATCCTTTGATAACTATCCACAACTCCACCAATTCTCATGTCAATTGAAAGCTTACTAATCAGATTACCTACATTTTCATCTAAGTAATTTAAATATATTACAAACGACAGAGGTCCCTGCACTGATCCTTGCAGAACACCACTGGTCACACACCTCCAGTCAGAAAAACACCTCTCCATAATTACCCTCTGTCTTCTTTAACCAAGTGAATTTTCTGTCCAACTTGCTAACTCACCATGGACTCCATGCGACTTAATTTTCTGAACCAGCCTACCATGAGGAACCTTGCCAAATGCTTTAGTAAAGACCATGCAGACAACATCAACTGTTCTACCGTCATTAATTATTTTTGTCATTGCCTCACAAATCTTAATCAAATTTATCATTCAAAACCTCTCCCACATAATGCTATGCTGACTACACCTATTAAGTCCAGTCTTTTCCAAATGCGAGTAAATCCTGTCCCTAAGAATCTTCTCCAAGAATTTCCCTACCACTGATGTAAGGCTCATCAGCCTATAATTTCCTGGATTGTCCCTGTTGCCCTTCTGAAACAAAGGAATGACATTGGCTTTCCAGTCTTCTGGGACCTCACCTGTAGCCAAAGAGAAGGCAAAAATCTCTGTCAAGTGTCCAACAGTCTCTTCCCTTGCCTCCTTCAGTATCCCAGATTAGATTTCATTGGGCTCTGGGAACTTACCTACCTTAATGTTTTTCCAGGCGCCCAATATCTCCTCCTTCTTAATATTGACATGCCTCCGAATATCAACATACCTCTCCCTAATCTTACCATTATACATGTCCTTCTCCTTGGTGAATACTGATGCAAAGTATTCATTAATGACCTCACCTAGTTCTTTTGGCCCCATGCATAAATTGTCTCCTTTGTCCTTGGATGTACATATCCTTTCCCTAATTACCCTTTTACTCCTAACATATGTATGAAATATCTTGAGATTTGTCTTAATCCTACTTGTCAAGGATATTTCATGGTCTCTTCTAGACTTCCTAATTTCTTGTTTAAAGCCTTTTCTGCTTCCTTTATAATCCTCAAGGACCTTGTTCAATTTCAGTTTCCTAAACCTTACATATACTTCCTTTATTTGTTTGACTAAACTTTAATTGTTTTTTCATCCAGGGTTCCTGAATCGTACCATCCTTATCTTTCATTCTCACAGGAACATATTGATCCTGAGCTCGCTCAACTGGCTTTAAAGGACTCCCGCATGTCAGATGTGGATTTACCCTCAAACAGCCAAGCCCAATCTAATTTCTCCAGTTCCTCTTTAATACTGTTGTAATTAGCCTTCCCGCAACTTAGCACTTTCACCCAAGGACCAATCTTTTGCTTGTCCATAATGATCTTAAAAAGCATGGAACTATGGTCACTAAACAAAAACCAGAAGAACTGCCGATGCTGTAAATCAGAAACAAAAAGAGAAATTGCCAGAGAAGCTCAGCAGGTCTGGCAGCATCTGCGGAGAGAAATCAGAGCTAACATTTCAGGTTGAGTGACCCTTCCTCAGAAGGGCTCTGAGGAAGAGTCACTTGACCCAAAACGTTAACTCAAATTTCTCTCCACAGATGCTGCCAGACCTGCTGAGCTTTTCTGGCTTATTTCCATGTTGTTTTGAATTATGGTCACTGTTCCCTCACTGAAACTTCGATTACCTGGCCAAGATCATTCTCCAACACAAGGTCTAGTATGCACCTTCCGGAGTTCATCTATTGACATTTTGTTTATGAAGCCTTCCTACATGCACCTAACAAATCCCACCTAAGGCTCCTGGCACTAAGGGAGTCCTGGTAATTTTGAGGAAATTAAAATCACCCACTACAACAACTCTATTGTTTTTAAACTTTCCATGGTCTGTTTACATATGTTCCTCTATGTCTATTGGGAGGCCTGTAGTGTAACCCCATCATAGAGATTGTACCTTTCTTATTCCTGAGTTCTATCCATATGGCCTTCCCGGATGACCGCTCCAGGATGTCCCCTCTTAGTGAAGCTGTGACATTCTTCTTAATCATTAATGCATTCAGACCAATCTTCAGCTAGAAGTGCCGAGTGATGATCCATGTCAACCTCCCTCTGGCAGTCCCTAGCATCACAGATACCAGTCTTCAGCCAATTCAATTCATTCTATGTAGTATCAAGAAACATTTGAAGGCACTGGATACTGCAAAGGCTTTGGCATCATTTGGCAATAGTACTGAAGGCTTGTGCTCCAGAACATGCCACTCCCCTAGCCAAGCTGTGCCAGTACAGTTGCAACACTAGCATCTACCCGACAATGTGGAAAATTGCCCAGGTATGTCCTCTACACAAGAAACAGGACAAATCCAACCTGACCAACTTCTGCCCCATCAGTAAAATTATGGAAGGTGTCATCGACAGTGCTACCCAGCAACATTAAACTGCTCAGTGACGCCCAGTTTGTGTTCCATTAGGGTCACACAGTTTCTGACCTAGCTACAATCTTAGTTCAAACGTGGACAAAAGAGCTGAATTCCAGAGGTGAGGTGAGGGTGACGGCCCTTGACATCAAGGAGACATTTGGATGAGTGTGGCATCAAAGAGCCCTAGCAAAACTGGAATTAATGAGTATCAAGGGACAAAATCTCTGCTGGTTGGAGTCATACTTGCCACATAGGAAGATGGTTGTGGTTGTTGGAGATCAGTCATAGCTCCAGGACATCTCTGCAAATGTTCCTCAGGGTAATGTCCTGGACTCAACCACGTTCAGCTGCTTCATTAATGACTTTCTCTCCATCGTAAGCTCACAAGTGGGGATGTTTGCTGATGATAACACAATATTCAGCACCATTTGTGGCTCCTCAGACAGTGACGGACTCCATGTCCAAATGCACAAGATCTGGACATTATCCAGTCTTGGGCTGAGAAGTGGCAAGTAACATTTATGCCACACAAATGCCAGGCTATAACCATCTTCAATAAGAGAGAATCTAACCACCACTCCTTGACATTCAAAGGTGTTACCATCACTGAATTCCTCCACCATCAACATCCGTGGGGTTAGCATTGACCAGAAATTGAACTGGACTCACCATATAGTGGCTACAAGAGCAGGGTCTGAGGCTGGGAATACTGTACTTGTTGTCTCCTTTTCATCACCTCTATCGACTGCTGCGATATTGCTAAATTATCAGGCTGATTGTCCAACATCCAATATTGGATGGAAAGAAATTTCCTAATATTAAATATTGGGATTGCTGCAGCCATTGTCTTCTGACCTTGCTGCAAACTCCATAGCCGAGCGACTAACTCCATCCTTCCCCCGTTAACAGTCAGAGACTGAACCAAGCTGTCTGTAACCTTCGTGTTACATTTGATCTGACATGTCCTGCCTATCACTAAGCCTAGCCCTTTTCACCTCTGCGAAACGTTGCTCAGTTTTGTCCCTGCATCAGCTTGTCTGCTACTGAAACTCACACCAATGCTTTTGTAATGTCTAGACGTGGCTATTTGAAAACACCACCTGCCAGCCTCACACATTCTATCTGTCACATGTAAGCATGAGATCGTCTAGAAACTCTGCTGCCCTCACACATACATGCAATTTCTAAAAAATTTCAGACACAGGACATGGGTATCCCTGGCAAGACCAGCATTTATTGCCCATCCCTAATTGCCCAGAGGGCTGTTAAGAGTCAAGCACATTGCTGTGGGTTTGGAGTCACGTGCAGACCAGTTAAGGTGAGGACAGCAGTTTTCTTCCCTATTATTTGATTTATTATTGTCACATGTACCTAAATACAGTGAAAAGTTTCGTTTTGCACACAGTACAGCAGATCATAACATACAAAGATCATAGGGTGATTGAACAAAGTGAGGAATACAAAGTTACAGCTGCAAAGAAGGTGTACAAAAAGCAGTGATGTGGAGGTGGTAGTGTTAGACTGGAGCGGACAAGGTCAGAAGTCAGATGACACCAGGGTATAGTCCAACATGAAGTCTTCACCTGACGAAGGGGCTATGCTTTGAAAGCTTGTGATTATAAAAAGCAAGATCAACGTTAGATTTGAAATTCGAGAGGTCCATTCAGAAGTCTAATAACAACAGGGAAGAAACTGTTCTTGAACCTATTGGTACATATGGTTAAGCTTTCGTATCTTCTGTGTCACAGAAGAGATTGGATGAGATTATAACCAGGGTGGGAGGGATCTTTGATGATGCTGGCTGCCTTTCCATGGCAGTGAGGTGTAGATGGAGGTAATGGATGGGAGGTTGGCTTGCCAGATGGCCTGGGCTGTGTTCACAACTTTCTGTAGTTTCTCATGGTCCTGCGCACTGCAGCTGTGATACCGAACCATGATGCACCCAGATAGAATGCTCTCTATGGTGAATCTGTAAAAGTTGATGAAGGTCCTTACAGACATGCCAAATGTCCTTAGCCTCCTGAGGAAGAAGAGGCATTGTTGTGCCTTCTTGACCATTGCATCAACGTGGGTGGTCCAGGACAGAGTGTTGGTGATTGTCACTCCTAGGAACTTGACACTCTTGACCATCTCCACCTCAGCACCATTGATGTCGATAGGGGCGGGTCCTTCTCCTCCTTGCTTCCTGAAGTAGGTGATCAGCTCTTTAGTTTTGCTGACATTGAGGGAAAGATTGTTGTCTTTGCACCACGTCACTAAGCATTCTATCTCTTCCCTTCTCTTCTTTACTAAATGACATGAGTAAACCGAATGAGCTTTTCAAACAATCAACAATGATTTCATGGCCATCATCTATACTCTTAATTACAGATTTTTATTGAATTCAAACTTTACCATCTGCTCTGGTGGTATTCAAAACCAGATCCTCAGAACATTGTCTGGGTCTCTGGATTTATAGTCTAGTAATAATACCATGAAGCCCATGCCTCCCCTGAATAATACTTTAGTTTTAAAATTCTCACCCTTGTTTTCAAGTCCTGCACGGACTAACCTCTGTCATCCCATGCAGCCCCAATGCTACCCAAGACATGCACATTCGTCCATTCTTAACTCTTGCGTATCCTCGATTTTAATCGCTCTATCATTGGTAATGGTGCCATCAGCACCAGTAGCCCTAATCTCTGGAATTTCCTTCCAAAACCTCAGGTCCAAATCTGTTTTTTTTCCTTTAAGATGGTCTTTAACGCTCACAACTGTTATCAATCTTTTGGACTTCTGCCTTAATTCTTCTTTAGAGTCAAACTTTGCTTGATAATACTCCTGTGAAATACAATGGAACATTTCAGTACTGTTTAATTGTTGCTGTTGTTTAGTTTCTGGAAGCTACAGCCACATTTGTAGAGTGACAGAGTTTCCTAATGCACACATCTGTAGTAACCTATCAAGGATCCTGTTTGGAACTGTTAACCTAGTCCTGGCTGACAGATGTAAACAGGAGTGTTAGGGGTTCTGTTCACTCTGGGAGTTGGCTCTGTGCTAGCTGGGTCAGTGTCATGTACAATACATGTGTAAATAAAGGGCGACTTGATGACAGGATATCTGCCTTTGCGGAGTTATTTCAGTGGCAACGAGAGAAAAACACACTCCTGAAAAGATTCAATCACAACAGTCTTCTCTGAATTGGGATAAGCATTTCTGGCATCATGCCACTATTTTGGAAGATAGACTTGTTCGATCCTGCAGTTGAAGACTGGGCCCAGTATGTGAAAAGAATGCCTTATTTTTTCTGGGCAAATGATATTAGGGTGGTTGCAAAGCAATGAGTAATTCTCCTGATAGCTTGTGGACCTGTATCTTTTTCAGTTGTTAGAAGTATAACTTTCCTGGAGGCACCAGATACTAAAATCTTTCGAGAGTTGAGGGATTTAGCTAAGGAATATTACAACCCTGAAACTCTTGTAAATCTGAGACACTATCGGTTTTACTCAATAGTTCGAGAACCAGGGGAATCCATATTTGGATTTTTGACATGATTAAACTGTAAGAGGCATGTGATTTTAGCTTAACCCTAAATAAAATGCTGACAGACGCTTGGTATGTGGTGTTAATGATGTGGCCATGCAAAAGTGCCTATCAGCTGAAGCTCAGCTGGACTTCAAACAGGCTTTGTCATTGGAAAATACGGCAAGTGGAGCTTAATGGTTACAGGATATTCCAACAGAAGTGGACACCCTCACCAGGCCAACAGACCTTGGGGAACACCACTGGAATGAAGGCAATTGTATAGCCTCACTTGGGGACATATCCTGAACAGAGGGACCCAAGGTTGGCCCACAGCAAAACCCGAAAGCCAAGCCTCGGTCAAATTGTTAAAATTTTCGCAGGGATATAGGCTGGCAAGCCATAGTAGTTGCTGCCAGTATGTAGACTTAAGACAGCAAAACAGTCCCATTAGGCCGGAAAAGAGCAAGAGTTCTCATAGGCTGGTATCCGAGAGAGTGTATACCCTGGAAAGTCTACCCATAGTTGGTTTGGACCAGTTAACTTGTTTAGCCACATCCAAGTCAGAACCAATCAAAATTAAACGTCTGGTTAAATGGTCATCCAGTTCTAATCGATGTTGATACTGGTATGGCTATATCAGTGATTTCGGAACTGGTCTTTACCAAAATTTGCTCTGGACTCTAACCCTTAGCTTTGTGTAAGACCTCAGCCAGGCTGAGAATCTATACCGGGGATCATTTACAGGTTCCGGGTTCAACTTCGGTTCCGATCTCTTATGAGAAGCAGTCGGTTCGGTTACCACTGATAGTAGTAAAAGGCTCGGACTCTTGCTTGATGGGGTGAAATTGATTGAGAAAGATTCAACTGGATTGACTTAACATTCTTCGATTAGAAAATGGCTGCCTGAGTGAAGTCCTAATTAAATACCTGGGAGTTTTTCAGGGATGTCTAGGGACTATCAAAGGGGCCGAGGCAACTTACATGTTGACCAAGAAGCAATTCCATGATTCTGCAAGGGCCACCCAGTGTCATTGGCCTTACGTACAAAATAGAGGCAGAAATCAGGAGGCTGGAGAGCGAACGAATCATCAAACCAGTGCAGTTTGCAGAATGGGCAGCACTGGTTGTACTGATTGTGAAGCCCAACAAGTTGGTTCACTTTTATGAGCATTTCAAACAAACGGTGAACTACTTCTTACAGCTGGATAAATGCCAAATCCCTCGCATCGAGGACATATATGCAAAACTGGCGGTGGTGACGGTGGGGGCAGTCCTTCACAAAGCTGGACATGAACCATGGGTACCTGCAATTGTGATTGGACGAGGATTCCCAGAAGTTTGCTACAATTAATACCTATAAGGGTTTGTACCAACATACAAGACTGCCTTTTGGGGTATCATCAACCTGCACCCTTTTCCAACAGACGATGGAGAATAATTTAAAGGTCTAAGCCAAATCGCCATTTTTCTGGATGACTTGCTTATAATTGGGAAGACCAATTAGAGCATTTAGAGAATTTGGACATAGTGCTTAAATGTTTCTTCAAGGCTGGGGCACGTCTTATGGGGGAAAAATGTGTGTTCCAGACAGTGATCTACTTGGGCTACAGACTCAACAAGACCAGCTTACACCCATTGGAAGATGAAGTGAGGATGATCAAAGGTGCCCCAGCTCCATATTTGTAGTGGAGCTTAGGTCCTTCCTCGGATTGGTGAATTATTACAGAAAATTCTCACGTAACCTGGCCACCATCTTGGCACCCTTAGATGTGCTATTGAAAAAGGGTCAGCCTTGGAAGTGGTCTCATAGCCAAAATGTAGCCTTTAGGGAAGTGAAGAAGCAACTATCATCATCTAAGGTGTTGGCACACTGTGATCCCAAGAGAGATGTGGTGCTGACATGTGATGCTTCCTGTGTAGTATCAGAGTAGTGTTGGCTCACCAGTAGCTCAATGGAGGGGACCGCCTGATAGCACATGCTTCACAGACTTTGGTTGATGCTAAATGAAGCCATGCCCAGATAGAGAAAGAAGGTTTGTTGTTCATCTTTGGTGTGATGAAGTTCCATCAATACCCTTTTGGATGTAAACTTGTAACAGTATGGGATGACAAACTCATGCTGGGGCTACTTAAAGAGGAGAGAATTGTGCTGCCCATAGCTTCAGGTCAAATTCAGCGGTGGGCTCTTGTTCTGAGCGTGTATAACTGCAAGTTTAAATACCGTCCGGGAGGCCAAGTGGCATATGCGGATGCCTTGAGCTGCCTCCCACTGGTGCTGCCATTAGAAGAATCTGTTCTGATTTTAAACTTTCTGGACATCCTTCTGGTCACCACTGAAAATATCAGATTGTGGAATCAAAAAGATCCCATCCTGGAAAAACTTAAAAAAAATAGTGGTGATGGGGGAAACAAAAGGGCCATCACAACCAGAATGGAAACCTTTCTGGATCCAGCAACACTACATCGCCATAGAGGGCGGCATTTTATTATGTGGGGCAAGAATGATTGTTCCAAGCAAAGGTCTTGCCAAATACTGGCTGAACTCCACCAGGGTCATCCAGGGGTTTTCAAAATGAAGATGTTGGTGATAAGTTATGTCTGGTGGCCAGGATTGGATGCAGACACAGCCGCATTGGCAGGGTAGTGCCCAGAGTGCCAATAAGTTACCGCCAGCACTTTCCCCACTTTTGTGGGAATGGCCAGGTAAATGCTGGATTCAGCTACACATTGACTATGCTGGTCCTTTCATGGGCTTTATGTTTTTAGTCATTGTGGATGACCATTCCAAGTGGTTGAAGATGCATAGATTTAATTTGTCAAACATGGGGACAACGATTGAAAAGTTGACAGCATCTTGTGCAATACATGGTCTCCTGGAGGTGTTGGTCACAGACAATGGGGCATCATTTACCAGCAAGTAATTCGAGTATTTTCTAAATTCAAATGGCATTTGGCATGTAGCGATAGCTCCATAGCATCCTTCGTCCAAGAGCAGTCCAAACTTTGAAGGCAGTCCCAAAGAAACAGCCTACAAATTCACTCTATACCAAACTGTCCCAGTTCCTGTTTGATTATAGGACCATCCCTCACTTAATTACAGGGACACCTCCAGCAGAGTTGCTAATGGGGATGACACTCTGCACCAGGTTAAACCTGATATTCCCAGACCTGGGCGGGGGTGGGGGTGTGTGAAACGGCATCAGGAAAGCCAATGTCAGACACAAGACTCCTCTAAACAAGAGAGACAGTTTATTTCAGGAAATAAAGTTTGGTTTCGAAACCACGTAATGGCCCTGCATGGGTAAAAGGCACGGTTGACATGAAGTCAGGTTCTGTGATGTATAAAGTTCAGGTAAAGAGAGATGGTCTTGTGCAAGCACATGGACCATATGAAAGCTGCAACCTCGCAAACAGGGCAGGAACAAAACATACCTGACCCCTCAGAACATCCGGTAAAGATGTCAGAACTCATGGGTTCTCCTTCTCTGTGTAGTGTCAAAGAAACAGAGTCTGAGATGGACACAGCAGATATCGCAGTGTCAATGCCGTCACTGCCTGAACAAGATGAATTTCAGCCATGACGCTCCAGACACAAGAGGCAGCTGCAGTGTGGTACATGCTGTCAGTGTACATGGCAGGATCAGAGGAAGCGGACCTGGTGTGAAAAGGCTCCACAAGAGTTACTGGAAAAAGAATGGGCCTATGTCCCAAAACTTAGAGGGGGAGGGATGCAGTGATTGCAACAGGGTCAGACAGGTGGACCTCATAGAATGTGATTTCCCTGACTGGAGCTGTTAACCTGGTCCAATCAGGGTGCCCTGGCTGACAGATATAAACAGGGATGGCAGGGGGTTTGCTCAGTGTGAGAGCTGGCTCTGAGGATGCTGGACCAGTGGTAAGAAGCATATGTGTGTAAGTAAAGGGTGATTTAGTGGCAGGATACTGGACTTCATGGTGTTATTTCAACCACCTAAAAGGATGAGAGCAGCAAATAAATGAGTACTTCCCACCACCTACAGGTTTCTTTAAATCCTCAAATCATCTGAACTTCAAAATATATCACTGTCATTGACCATCACTGGATCAAAATCCTTTTCTGATGAAGGGTCTAGGCCTGAAATGTCAGCCTTTCTGCTCCTATGATGCTGCTTGGCCTGCTGTGTTCATCCAGCCCTGCACCTTGTTGTCTCGGATTCTCCAGCATCTGCAGTTCCTACTATCCCTGGATTTCCTTTCCTAACTTACACTCCTTCCTTCCAGTGTTCTTCTTGTGAAGAAGGCTCACTAAGCCTAAAGCATTAACTCTGTTTTTTCTCCACTCATGCTGCCAGAACTGCTGAGTTTCTCCAGCAATTTGTTTTTTGTTTCACATTTCTAGCATCTGTAGTTCTTTATTTTAAAGTTTTCTTGGAATTGTCTCCTGTGTAGGAAATAGTGCCATCTGGTGGCCAGCATGTTACAGGTCAGATGAGAGGCCAGTGCTCATGCTAACAACCTTAAAGCTTTGTCTACTGGCATCAGAAAGATGCAAGGTCAAGATTAATGACATAATGGATTGTTTTAAACAGTAAATGTCTTTTGCATAATTAATGTAGTACTCTTCAATTTGTTTTTTTCCTCCAAAATGTCCAGTAAAAGTGAAGCTTGATTAAATCACCTGTGATGTTCTGCAATTGAAGCTCTTCAATTCTTTACAATTAACCTCTCTTACACTTTCCCATGCTGGGAATTTAGGTCAAGGCAAAAGGTGACCACAAGGGAAAGAATCATTTTTTTTTAAAAATCAACTGTTTTCAACCAGCTGAGGGGATCTTGAATAAACTGGCTCCCCTTTATTTACTCATTGCCTGGGAGCCTAATATTTGGGGTATCCTGCCTGGAATTGCAATGAATTACGCAACATAGCATCTGGTCATGACCATCTCTGGCACATTCCACTGATGTAACAATATCTGCTGAGTGGCTTTTACTGACTGTCACCTTTTAAATTGGTACTTAACATGCCCTTAAGTCAAATGACCACTAATGGTGGATCTGTTTACTGTCATGCACAAACAAAGCATTTTGTGACTGAGCCAAAATGCACAAGTGCTCCTTTGATGCTAATGGATGAAATGGTTACATTTTGGTGTGTATATATAGTGTAGGTTTGATTCAAAGCAGAGCTATGAAATTCAGCTCCTGAAGTACAGCTTGAAAAACTGGAAATTCAGATGTTGAAAGTCCAACAAAATTAATGGCTGGAAAATTGTAGATTGGGAAAATGCAATTTATTAACGTGTAGAACGTAATTTTGTTCCACATTTGAGTTGTCACTTGTGATTGTACTGTTGTCTCAGATGGGCATACATAGACAAAAGTAGAGTAGAGACACTTCAGAGCTCTATAAAAAATCAATTTATTAATTCAATTAATTTATTAAGTACTTCAATGAATAACACATGCTTTTAACTACTAGAGATATCTTCATCACTGTCACTGTCTACAGTGGGTTCTGTAACTAAACCAAAACATTCCTACCCAGGAGAGTTGGCAGCTGGCCAGGCTGGAACTCTTCTCAATGTCTTCACCACGCTTCCTAACATGGGGTACCTCCTCCAGTGCTAATCTTTGAAGTTCTGCTGAATGCAGGATCTTCTCAAGCTCTCTATATACAGGTCTCTATGCCAATTTTTTGCCTTATTTGGAACTATCTATGCATGTGACCAATCACAAATGTTTCATCCTTATTTGGGAGAGACAGTAGTTACTGAATTCTTGTGTTCTTACTCTTAGCAAACCTGAATGAATCAGCATAATTCCACTCAAATAACAGCTATTGTATAGCCTCTTAGTTCCTGTTATCTTCAGCCTCATCCAATGGAATCTATATGACTGCAGTGGAGTTGGGAATGGAAAAATTATTATGCAGTGCCACATTCAGATTAAAATCCTGTTACACATTCATGTAGGAAACACAAATATTGTCTGATTTTAAAAAAAGTGTCAAACTATACCAGGAGATAAATAAAATATTGGCATAAAGACTATTTATCAAATTTCAATTTCTGAAGAAGGGTCCCGATCTGAAACGTCAACTTTCCTGCGCCTCTGATGCTGCCTGGCCTGCTGTGTTCCTCCAGCTGCACACTATATTGTCTCTGACTCCAGCATCAGCAGTTCTTGCTGTCTCTTTTCAAATTGTTGCCCCTTTTCAAAATTTAAATCTTCTTGAACATTTTCAAATTTTAAATTTTTTTCAAATTTCAGTTTTTGTGAATATTGATGACAACCAAAAGTTTAAAGGTACTGTTAGTTTTGCTTTGGTGGCCATACTTTTGGAAGATTTTTCTGTCCAAGAATGGAGAAGATTCTACAATGGAATGAGATTTCTGCCTCGTCCACGTATGGGTCATCATCCTTGGCCAATTTCTTGCAATTGGTGTTATCTAAATAATTTGGCTACAGTCCAATAGTGATTTTACTATGGCTGAATTTCATATCTTGATTAGGCAAGGAGGAGAAATTTTTGTGATGCCTACTGCAATGTCACATGGACAACACCACCAGGAAAAGCAATTACATTTCATTCAAAAATGTTCTACTTCATGCCTCCTGCCTTGCAAATGTAATCATTTTGTAGCAATTTAAATCTGGGGTTGTTATTATTATTAGGCTGATAACACGTGCCTGGTTTAGACATATCAAAATTGCTGCCAACATGAACCAAAATACATTGTGTTAAACTTCAGCTGTAATGCTCATTCCTATAAATGAATGTCAAAGATGAAAAGATTGAGGTAATTAAAATTGGATTAGAGATATTTGGGGAGATGGAGGACATTAAAGGATATAAGGAAAGTAAGAAAAGGAGGAATTATTGAAAGTTAGTGAGTATGGCCTAGACGACTAAAATCCTGGCTGCTAATAAGTTGACAGTGTGATTGGTGAGGCTGCCTTGTTGGGTAACAGCATGGACAAAGAGTTATCATAAGCTGGAGTCAGTAATGGGTGGAGGAAGGACAGCTGGCCAGGAGAGCATCAGCTGATATTCCAGCCACAAAGGAGATGGTGAGAATAAAGGTTTTTCAAGTTATGCAGACCCATTCTGGCTTCCCTGTTTTCTCACTAGCTGAAGCTATAATGATGTCCAACTCTCAAAGTAGAAGGGACCTGCTGCACAATACAATTGTGTAGCTACAAAACAAAGTTGCTGGAAAAGCCCAGCAGGTCTGGCAGCATCTGTGAAGGTGAAAATAAAGTTAATGTTTCAGGTCCAGTGACCCTTCCTCAGAACCGGACCCGAAACGTTAACTCTGTTTTTTTTTTCCTTCACAGATGCTGCCAGACCTGCTGAGCTTTTCCAGCAAATTTTGTTTTTGTTTCTGATTTACAGCATCTGCAGTTCTTTCGGTTTTTATACAGTTGAGTAGCTTGTCAGTGAGTTGAACCCCTCACTGCCTAAAAGTTCACTCAGGAAGAATATCTATCCCATTAGATTACACTATACTTCATATATACGTCATTGAATTTAAATCGCCTTTATCTGGGCTGGGGACATAAAGGTACCTTATAAGTGAAAGTCATTATTTTACTACATCACAAACCAGTTTAAATGTACAACCTATGACCTCAACCCCTTAAGAATATATGTCAGTTACGTTCACTCTTCTGGTAATTTTCCTCACCATTACAATGACTCAGCTGTTGAAAAAAATTAACACACTTCAATTTTCTGCAAACAAAATTCTTAAATGCTGTTTGATACTTGGTCACACTTTATTTTTGTGAATATTCTGAAATGCTGCCCTACTTGCACTACTGCAAAACAACAGGAGAGGGCATCCATCTCTTGATATTCCAGGAAATGAGTCAGATGCATTTTGTGAAACAATGGGAAAAAACAAGCAGTCTTATGTAATGGAAGCCAGACATAATCTCAATCTATTTGAGTTGTGTCAGCAGAACAAAGTTTATCTAAAATTTTTGAGGGAGTAAAAGCGCATGTTAGTGAGATTTCCATTCAGATCTTGGCCAGTAAACTGGGGTGATTAGAATCAGAAAAGCTCAAGAGGCTAGAGTAGGAATAATCCCTCCCAAAAGGATGACAAATCCAACCTGGCCAATTACTGCCCGATCAGTCTACTCTCGATCATCAGTAAAGTGATGGAAGGTGTCATCAACAGCGCTATCAAGCAGCACCTGCCCAGTGACGCCCAGTTTGGGTTCCGCCAGGGCCGCTCCACTCCTGATCTCATTACAGCCTTAGTTCAAACATGGACAAAAGAGCTGAATTCCAGAGGTGAGGTGAGAGTGACAGCCCTCGATATCAAGGCTGCATTTGACCAGTTTGGCATTAAGGAAAACTGGAATCAATGGGTATCGGGAGCAAACTCTTAGCTAGTTCAGGTCATACCTGACACATAGGAAGATGGTCGTGGTTGTTGGGGGCCAGTTATTTCAGCTCCAGGACATCTCTGCAGGAGTTCCTCAGGATAGTGTCCTAGGCCCAACCATCTTCAGCTGCTTTGTCAATGACCTTCCCTCTGTCTTAAGGTCAGAAGTGGTGGTGTTCACTGATGACTGCACAATGTTCAGGACCATTCGCGACTTCTCAGATACTGAAGCAGTCCGTGTTCAAATGCAACAAGATCTGGACAGTACCCAAGCTTGGGCTGACAAGTGGCAGTAAGATTCATGCCACACAAATGCCAGACTATGACCATCACCAACAAGAGACAATTTAACCAATGCCCCTTGACATTCAATGGTGTTACCATCACTGAATCCCCAACTATCGCCATCCTGGGAGTTATCATTGACCAGAAATTCAACTGGACTCGCCACATAAACACCTCCTGACTCCCCAAAGCCTGTCCATCATCTACAAGCCACAAGTCAGGAGTGTGATGGAATACTCTCCACTTGTCTGGATGGGTGAATCTCCAACAACACTCAAGAAGCTTGATATCACCCAAGACAAAGCAGCCCGCTTGATTGGCACCACATCCACAAACATCCATTCTCTCCACCACCGACACTCAGCAGCAGTGTGTACTATCTACAAGATGCACTGCAGAAATTCACCAAAGATTCTCAGACATCACCTTCCAAGGCTACAACCGCTTCCATCTAGAAGGACAATGGCAGCAGATGCAATAGGAACACCATCACCTTCAAGTTCCTCTCCAAGCCACTCACCATCCTGACTTGGAAATTTGTTGCTGTTCCTTCATTGCTGCTGGGTCAAAATCCTGGAATTCCTTTCCTAATGGCTTTGTGGGTCAACACATAGCAGGTGGACTGCAATGGTTCAAGAGGGCAGCTCACCATCACCTTCTTGTAGGCAACTAGAGATGGATAATAAATGCTGGCCAGCCAGCAACGACCACATCTCACAGATGAATAAACAAAAAATTTCAGAACTGCTTCATTTGAGGAGCCAATTGCCCTCCAAGGATGGTTACTGGGAGACAAGGGTTATCCTTGACAAGAGTCAACCATGGCTAACGATACTTTTATCCAAACTCCTGATTGATGCAGAGTGTAGATACCTGGTTGATTCTTCAACCAAGTCCATCAGGCAACAGATGATAGGGCTCTTGATGATAATTTTCCATAGTCTGAAGGGACCTTGCAACATATTCAAATCAAAGTTTGTCATAAAATCCTTGCATGCTGTGTTCGGCGGAGCTGGGAAGAGTGACATATGAACGTATAAACAAGGAATAAGAGTAGGCCACTCAGCCCTTTGAGTCTGCTCTGCCATTTAATAAGAGCCATGGCTGATCTGATTTTAACTCTACTTCACATTTATTTATTTCCCCAAGAATGTTTTATCCCCTTGGTTATCAAGAATCTATCTACCTGGATACTAACCATCTGCAATTCATGCAGTAGGATATCCAGATCGCTCACCGTTTAGATAATATGCCTCTTTCTTCATTTTCTATACTAAATTGGATAATTTCACACTGTACTTGTGCGAGAACAATCTCACGTACCTCATTTGCCAGATCTTTACCTACTCTTTGTAGACTCCTCATGTTCACTTCACAACCCAATTTTATACTATATTTGTGTCATCAATACATCAATGGTGATTCTTTCACCAAAATAATTTATATAAGTTGTAAAGCATTGAGGCCCCAGCACTAACCCCTGCAGCACACCATTCGTGACATCCTGCCAACCAGAAAAAGACTTATTTATTCCTCCTCTCTGCTTCCAGTTAGCCAGCCAAACTTCTATCCACACTGATATAGACATGACTAACTCCTACACTATGAGCTTCTATTTTCTGCAACAGCCATCTTTTGAGGAGGAAGGTGAGGACATTGAACTGGAGGAACATCCCCTGCTGCATGATAGACCCCTGCAGCTTCGGGTGCAACAAGCCAGACTGGACTTAATTGACACAAGCTTCCAGTAATCATCCATGAGCTGTAAATTTGTTGATGCTCAAAAGGCAAGTGTCCCTGTTTATTTCCACAAGCAAATGCAGCTTTTGTTTGGTTTTTCTTTGCTTTTGCTGTTGATGAATAAAGCAAACATTTTCAATTGTTTGAAGGCTTGCCAGTGTGTGGTGATGACACGTTGAACAATGATAAGATGTTATGGTATGCTGGGTACTGGGAAAGAGCAACATTTCCTTACTCAGGGTTGGGATGATGCTAAGGATGGGCAGTCCGTGTAACATGATTCTTGCAGGTGTAGTTACAATGAATCAATCAGATGGATGACGATGTAAGGAGCAATACATTTACGATTGTCAACCTGCAATGATGTCACCTATGTGCTTCCAGAAACTGCTCTTTACCATTCCCCTCCAACTGCACACCCTGTGAAGGGCAGCTTCTGGCTGGCTAAGTTTTAAAAATAATGCTGGCATCTGGAGTCCTCCAGTTCCTGGCAGTAGTATGTCCTTCTGCCATTGCTGAGTATATGAGAGCATGGATGCGGTGCCACAGAAGCGTTGTGCTTAGGTAATGAAGCAAGCTGCAGGGAATAAAATGAGAACTCACTCACGCTCACAGATAGAAACCCTCCATGAAACTCCCCAAAATTGATTCTTATTTGGGAAATTTCAGCCCATTGTTATTAAATGGCACCTGAAATGGCCATAAAATATAACCCTGCCCTGCAGTGATTGTAGAATCTGCTAATGGTATTTGTAATAACTCAGGAAGCCCGGCTAGAACATTATTTATTGTTGAATGCAAAATAGAGACACTACAGGTGGCTTACAGAGGTTAGTCCAGCCCATAGAACATATAGTTCTATGACCCATCGCTGGGTCTGCTTTATTTATTTTTTAGTTCCAGTTGGACAGGCCATTTCCTGTTACTAAGGGAATTCATACTCAATGAGCTCAATAGGGAGATTTATTGATGATTCCCCTTGGGCCTTGGATCTTTTGGGAGCTAACACAGTATTTATCAATGAAAGCCTTCTCAGTCGTCATGGGCTGCACGTTTTGAGGATTTCTACCAAATTGGATTATCTGGGGTCCTGAATATGTCCCCACTTGTTGTTCACTTATTCTGCCCTGGGCTGTTGTTAAGCTGGTAATATTCATTACTTGCGTTCAAAATACCTTTATTACAAAATGAATGGGACATCAAAAGCTACATACCAGAACATTGCGTACATTATTTAATACTCTACAGTTTGAAAGAAGTTGTCAAAAATCATAGGACAGAAGTTTATGGCGAGCTCCCGAGTGACATGTGCAGAAGTACGGATGGACTTATTGTCTACACCCATTCCACAACAATTGAATCTTCGTGGGGGGAGGGTATTTGTCAGACTTCCATCTTATGGGATGGAGAAACCAACTCTGCTGGCCAATCAGAAGGCCATACAGTTCCACTGGGAAAGGACAATAAATTTCTGCCCATGGAAATAGTAAAAATATTGTAACAAAATTTGAACTGAATGAATATGCTTAATTTTATGAGTTTTAGAATTGTCTTCAGCAACTGAATGTCACCAAGCTTCAGAGCATATGTGTAAGCTACAGTTTCCATGGTGATCAAGTGCACCTGGATCATTTCCAATCTTTACCAATGGCTGCATTCAACACACATGGCAGGTCGTGAAGACTACGTCAGGACATATCTGTAAAGGAACATAACACTGACAAGATAATTTGCTACATAAATCAACAGTTTTAGTGTAAATTTCCTACAATAAGTTGACATCAGATAAATGAAAGGTGTAAGTCACGATGAAAGGTTATCACCCAAGAGCAATAAATTTGCTTCCGTCCCCACAAATGCTGAGTTCCAGGTTTCCCGAATTTTACTGCTTTTTTCTGATTTTCAGGACCTACAGTATTTTGCTTTTGCTCAAATACATTAATGATGGATGAAGTAAAATTTAGATCAACAAATGAAAAATCAGTTAAGTTTTGTTACTTGTAACTGAGCATAACTTTGTCATCCAATAAGAGGTGCGCTGTCCATCCTATGAATAGCAGGACTTTTGTTTCCCTTCAAGTCAATTTGCACCTTTTCTAATTATTAAAGTGAAGCTGCTTGTGAGCCACTAAACTGAATACTTCAAAGTAATTTTGTGAGCTCTATCTTTGCATCACAGAAGTAGGCAGCAGAATAGCAAGGAAATTACTGAATAATGGTCGAGGTTTTACTTCTAAAATAACAATGAGTTTAATGTTGCTCACTGTTATTAATGGACATGTCATTCAGCAATTTGCATTAGGGAAGAAGAGGTTGTCAGTGAATTACAGCCTTCACAATGTTACTGGATGATTTATTCCACTCCACCATTAGATTTGCAAGTGGGAACTCATACTCAACTTTTTCATGAGTTTCATGAAACATTAATTGCCAAATAAACAGGTCTCAGAAATAACCAGGGTACTCACCTTTTAAGCAAAACAAATTCTGTTCTTCTCAATCAACTTTGTTGTAAAAGGTAATGGTTACAACAGTGTTTTTTTTTTGTTGATTTTCTGTAGGGGTCTACCAATTCTGATGATGTGACATCACTTTTTTTTTGTGGAAATTCAGGCAGTTTAGCACAAGGTCCCAATGGAGATAGATGTGTCATCTCTGGCTTTTGATTGTCTTATGCAATTTTGTCTAGCTAGTAACTTATACCTGTTGCGTTTATTTTTTAATTTATTCACGGGATGAGGGCGTCGTTGGCTGGGCAGCATTTATTGCCCATTGCTAATTGCCCAGAGGGCAGTGAGAGTCTGCCACATTGCTGTGGGTCTGGAGTCACATGTCGGCCAGAACAGGTAAGGATGGCAGTTTCCCTCCCTAAAGGACATTAGTGAACTAGATTTTTTTTTCCCGACAATCGACAATGCATTTATGGTCATCATTAGACTCTTAATTCCAGATATTTATTGGACTCAAATTCCACTATCTGCCATGGCGGGTTTCAAACCCGGGTCCCCAGAACGTTGTCTGGGTCTCTGGATTAACAGTCCAGTGATAATACCACTAGGCCATCACCTCCCCCAATTGCTGTCAGGAAATAAACTGCCTCTTGTTATGTAAGACAAGTGCCTCATCTGTTAAGATCTGCCAGTGCTCTATCATTTACCACTGATAATTAGACATGCCCTTAGGGTCAAAGGAGGATTTTATGCACCTCCGTCTGCCTTGCTTCTATGGTTAAGTCTGCATCTACGTTTTTTTGGAAAAGGGACATGTAGTAGCTGACTGGTACGCACAACATGGGCTGAAGGGCGTCATTGAAAGTTGTATCTTAATTTGAAATTAATATGATTCCTTTGAAATGCTTACTTTTGTTACAATACCACTTATAGGTTGTCACCACGAATTTTGATTATTTTCACCACTTGATCACTTTAAAATAGTGCAAAGCAGAATTGGTGCAGCACTGTACCCAAACTACTCCAAGTCAAATACAACTCTTTCTAGCTTAGAACAGGAACAATTCAAGTTATAAAATCTCATTCTTACAACAAGTTGTTGCTGGAGACTTCTTTTTTAAAGAAAACTTATATTTTCTTTCTTAAAACCATCTTTCATTTCCTCTCATTGTTTCTCTTTCCTTATTGGATTTCACTCTGCTTAATCCTTTTCCCTTTCTACCATTCATATGATTTTTCAAAATTTTTAATTTCAATTGGTTAAGGTGAACTCTTGATCCCATCGTTCACCAAGGTCATGGGTGATTTTCTGTCGAAGGGTCTAGGCCCGAAACGTCAGCCTTTCTGCTCCTATGATGCTGCTTGGCCTGCTGTGTTCATCCAGCTCTGCACCTTGTTGTCTCGGATTCTCCAGCATCTGCAGTTCCTACTATCTCTCATGGGTGTCCTGTTGTCTTTGCAAAAATAGGGGAAACCAAATGTTTAACTAAGAGGACATGCCATGCAATGTCATGCTTCAGCAAAATCTATATGAAGATTATTGGTAAGAAATTGATCAGTAAATTTTGGACATAATGGAAACTATAAGAGCTCACAAAACATATTATTTCATATTTTCATTACATCTCTTGAATTTAGGCTGATTACCTTTTAGTGCTCACAACAGTTTGTGTTTTCTTTTATCTAACACACACTAGTGCTCTGAAAGACCAGCTTCTGTGTTGTATCTATGTAATCCTATGTAAACTCAAACTGGTTCACATTTTCAAACTGGCCTTAGTAACATCTGGAGGAGGCTTTCTGCTGTTTGCTTTTCATGTTAAAATCCTAAATTAGTAAAGAGAGAACACTTCCCCAGTACTACTGAATTATGACTTCGATGGGCATATTATTACATATTGGTTTATAAGTTATACATCAGGATCTAAACAAAAAAATTAGGAGCAGGAGCAGGCAATTTGGCCCCTCGAGCCTACTCCACCATTTGATACGATTGTGGCTGATCTAATCTTGGCTTCAACTCCACTTTCCTGTCTGCTTCCCATAACTCGACAACTCATTACTAATTAAAAATGTCTGTCTCCTTAAATCTCCCAGCATCCACTGTCCTCTGGTAGGGAATTCCACAGATTCATGACTCTTTGAGAGCAGTAACGTCTCCTCACCTCTGTTTTAAATCTGCTGTCCACTATCATAAAATTATGACTTCTTGTTCGAGATTGCTCCACATGAGGTAACATGCTTTCTACAACTACTTTTCCAATCTCCCTTAATTTATATACCTCAATTAGATCTCCACTCATTTTTCTAAACTCTAGGGAGTATAGACCTAAACTGCTCAATCTTGCTTCATAAGACAAATCTCTCATCTCTCGAATCAATCAAGTGAACCTCCTCTGAACTGCCTCCAATGTAATTACATCCCCCTCAAGTAAGGGGCCTAAAATTGTACATATTACTCCAGGTGTAGTCTCAACAATGCCTTGTACAGTTGCAGCAACACTATCCTACTCTTCTACTTGATTCCTCTAGCAATAAATGCCAACGTTCCATTTGTTTTCCTATTCCTTGTTGTACCTTCATAGCAGTGTTCTATGATTCATGCATGAGGACATTCAGATTCCTCTTCAGTGAAGCACTGTGAAATTTCTCTCCGTTTAGATAATGTTG
The DNA here is from genome assembly GCF_021869965.1 of Rhincodon typus. NCBI lineage: Eukaryota > Metazoa > Chordata > Chondrichthyes > Orectolobiformes > Rhincodontidae > Rhincodon > Rhincodon typus. The sequence goes on along the minus strand of NC_063343.1, from coordinate 34,816,899 downwards.
TTTTTCTATTCCTCATACCAAAATAGATAACATCACACTTATCCACGTTAAATTTCAACTGCCTGATTTTGGCACATACACCTAATTTATCCATATCATTTGCAAATTGCTTATTTCTTCATTGCAACTTACTTTCTCGCCTTCTTTAGTGCTCTTTGCAAATTTGAAATAGTACTTTCTATCCCTGCAACTAAGTCATTAATATAGATTGTAAATAGTTGGGAGCTGAAGACCAAAACCTATGGCACCCCACTAGATACATCTTACCAACCAGAAAAAGACCCATAGAACCATTTTGTTTACTTGAACCATGGTTTCAAGCTTCTTAAGTCTAAACACATTCAGACAAAGTTTCCCACAACACTCCTGACATGAGCATCACAAATAATGGTGAGGAATTGAAGGATTAGGAGGCAAAGCAGAGAACCCACACAGACAAGTTCCAGTTGAGCTTTAGGCCAGTCGTGACCCTTGGATGTAAACAGTTGGAGAGTAAACAATGGCATTTCCTTTGAAGTTCAGGAGAAGGTGATTCAACATTTTCTTCTTCATAAGTAACCATTGTCTGGCACTTCTATGGTGTGAATATTACTATTGTCAATTATCAACCCAGTCCTGGGTGGTATTCAGGGCACTAGGTTGTAACACGGGCTACAACAAGGTTGTTAAAATTGGCTAGGCTTTCCACACCAGTTCCGAGGAAAGCTGATAGCTCATTAGTCCTCAATTCTTACAATTACATTTATAAGTACGCTATTCAAACAAAATTATACATTTATCTATACGTTTATCTAGAATATAAAATAAAGACCAACAATATTTAGAATTCTGATTATTAAATGACATTTTTTAACTTATGTTTTTACTTTCCACTGTCTCGTCATTCATTCAACTTGCTGAGGTGTTCTTCATGACAGTGATTTGATTCAGAGTTTATTCTGGTTTTGCTTCAGATCGTATAGATCTGTCGCCTTTTACTAACTGTTGAAGTGTTATGATGTAACCTATCCTGCCAGCAAAACTCTTTATGATGCAGTCTGACAAACATAAATGCAGGCAATCTGTATGGTTTAAAGGCGCGATCTTTGAGTTCTGACATTAGTATTACTACAGCATTGTGCAGAGATTCTGACAGCATATACTTCAGTAATTAAGTTTTTTTTCAGTTTGTGACAGCTGATTTTAATGCTGTTGGCCAGTGGAATTGAAATGGTCTCGTGGTTACATTTGTGGTAGATTATTTACTGGTGTCTTTCTGACGTATTCTCAGCCTTGCAGCTTTTTGAGGTCTCAGTGCTAGGAATGATAGTGAATACACGTAAACTGCAGTCCCCCGTGGCAATTGGGATGCCAATATCATATTAGAAGTGAAGTTGTGGAAATCCTCCCAGTTTCCAACCTGCCAGTAAAATCTGGTTTGACACTCAGGATCACAGAAGCAATATTTAAAAGAATCTTCACAGAATCCCTACACTGTGGAAACAGGCCATTCGGTCCAACAATTCCACACCACCTGTCCAAAGAGCATCCCTCACAGACCCGTTCCCCTACCCCTGCATTTCCCATGTCTGACCCAATCCCTGGACACTATGGGCAATTTAGCATGGCTAATCCACCTAACCTGCACATCTTTGGACTGTGGGAGGAAACCGGAGCACCCGGAGAAAATCCACGCTGATCACTGAGCCACCGTGCTGCCCTTAGTGTCACTTTTTCTTGGCTTTTCTATAGCCAACTTCTTCCAGTCTCCTAGATCATCTTATTTTCATACATGTTGCTAACAAAGAATTTGCCAGCCATCACTGAAGTAGCGAGGGAGTTCCAGCTAAGTTCCAACAGTTGGTGCTCCATCAAGTAATTAATTTCTTTTTGAATTTAGGCCAGTTTTTCTGAGCCTAGCCAATAGGGAAGTTATTTTATGGGAGGGGTGTCTTCTACAAACACATCATGTAGGATGGTGGAGCCTAGCTTGTCCACGTATACACCTCTAAATGCCTTAACAAAGAAAGGAGAGAGCAGGTCCAGGAAACCCAGGACTCCCGGGAGCTGTCTAACTGGTAAGAAATTTTAGCTGCCTATTTAATGAATAATATGACTGAGTTGGGGATGGATGACTTGAGGGAAAACTACACCACCATGATTAGACTATTGGTTAGGCTGAGAAACCCTGGCCTAAGATCACGAAGAAATTAACTACATGCTGGAGAACCAGCTGATAGAATGTAGCTGGAACTCCCTCATTACTTTAATAGTGTCTGGCAGATTCCCATTTGAAACCAATGGAATGTCACTGATGTACACAGTCAGGGAAACTCTAAAACAGGGAGAGACTTAAAATGAAGAGATAATAAGGGGGCTGACTAGCTCTCCCCTCTTAGCAGAAAACCACCTCTTGCAGACATGTCTGTCTTATCCACCAGGAATACTTGAGGACAGTTGCTAAAATGTCAGTTTCAAATCTACTTGAGTAGACTAGTGGGACTGAACACTCCTGTGTGCATCTGTCTGACATTTGAATGCTGACATTCTATGATGATCACAGTGGAAGAAATAATCCTAGTTAACCCTCTTTTCTGAGTGCTGTAAACCAGTTGAAAATGAAAAAGGATAACAAAGGACTTTCTGTCAGATTGAACGCTGGAACTCAATTATGGTCAAAAGACATCATAACTTCAATCAGTGTACAAAACCAAGAATCCAAAAAAAGGTCGTCTTCCAGCAACATTTGCATGAAGTGCCAGAGAATAGTAGTCCTTGAACAACATGTGATTGATTTGGTGCAGCCATTCTTTTCACTGTGCACCATACAAGAAGGAGAGAGGTTTCCAGAAGATTCATACCAGAGAGTGGTCACTCCACATCGGGGTAGGCAGGCAAAGAGGAGTGGAGCAAAGATGGCAGCCAAAAGGAAAAGAGAGAGCCGGTCCAGAAACCCAGGTCTCCTTGGAGGTGTTGAACAGGTGAAAGTTCAGATGCCTATTTAGTGAGCAATATGACTGAGTTGGGGGGTAGATGACTCGATGGAAAACCACAATACTATGGTGTTTGAGGATATGCTGGGAAAAGAGAGGGAGGCTGGTAACATGATTATAAATGTGGTAGCAAAGGGTGACGCAAAAGTTCAAAGGACAGCCAGTCTAGTTTGCACCAAAATCATGAGTCCATATGGTCTGTTGCGTCCCGGGTGCAATGGTTCCAGATATAATGGAATGGCTGGATAATATTCGAGAAAGGGATGGTGAACAACCAGTGGTTATGGTTCATGTGGGAACCTATGACACTGGGAGGGATGGCTTGGAAGTCTTACACTATTAGTTTCAGGAGTTAAGGAATAGGTTGATAGCAAGACCTCCAGATTAGAAATCTGAGAAATACTACTTGCGTCTTGAGTTTCATCAGTTAGGAAAAGGTAGATCAGGAAAGTAAATACATGGCTTGAGGGATGGAGTAGGAGGAAGACGTTTAGATTTTAGGGATGTTGAGATCACTTTTGGGAAGGAAGAAAGCTTTGGGCTTCACCTGTACATAAATGGAACTAATCTCCTGGTTGAGAGAATAAATAGTGTTATGGAGGTGGATTTAAACTTGAAAAGCAGGGGCTGGGCTGACTAGAGCACCTAGATTTGGAAGAACCAGTGAAGGCAAAAGAGAGAAGATGGGGAATGGGGAAAAGGAAGTGAGCGAAGGCTTGAATGTTCACAGTGAACAAAAAAATGGTTACCTTCCAATATGCAAGAAAAATACAAGGGCAGGGTTAAATTGCAAGCACGTAAATACACACAGTACAGTGAACAAAACTGGGGAACTGGAAGCAGAAATTGCTCTGGGGATCTGATATAGTAGCGTTGACAGAAATGTTGCTCAAGCCAGAACAGGACTGGATAATTAACATCCTGGGCTATAAGGTTTTCAGTAGAAACAGGAATGGTAAAGAGAGAGGAGATGCAGCAGTCTTGGTTAAAGATAGTAAGATAGCCTTTGAACAAGATACAGTTCCTGAATTAGAATCTATATGGTTGGAGATGAGAAACAGAAAGGGAGCAGTGACATTGTTGGGTATTTATTATCAACCACCAAATATTTGGGAGGATCGAGAGAGAACATTGGTAGGCAGTTTATGGAATTGACCTAGGGTAGCCTGGGGAAAAGGTTGAGTGTGAGACATGGAAGGGGAGAAATTCCTGCAAAGTGTGCAGAAAAACTTTCTGGAACAATACATTTCCAATCCTACCAGGAAGGAAGCTGTGCTGGATTTTGGAAATGAGACTGTCAGAGTGGGGGACCATTTGAGAAATAGCAATCACAATATAATAAGGTTCAACATTAAATTGGAAAATGATAAAAATCAATAAAGGATTAAGATTCCAGGCTGGAAAAGGGCATATTTTAGGGGTCTAAAATTTGAACTGGAGAAGTTTGATTGATCCATTTTGGTGGATAAAACAGTGGATGAAAAATGGGAGAAGTTCAAAAGGTAGTTGAATAGGGTGCAAGCTAGAAATATGAAATGAGTATGGGATACACAAAGCTAGAATACCCTGGATGACTAATGACATTTTAGCAAAATAAGGACGATAAAGGAGGCATACAGTATGTACCAAAATAATAATAGCACTAGTACAGTATCTCAAATGTAGGGGAGAGACTAAAGCTGGAATAAAGAAGGCTAAGAGGAAGCATAAGGAAAGGATGGCAGGCTATGTTAAACCAAATAGTAAAATGTTCTTCAAAAATATTAAGAGTGAAAGATCAGTGATGGATAGAGTGTGGCCCATAAGGAACACACAGGGTAAGCTGCTCACTGAAGCAAAGGGTATGGCAGAGGTACTAAATGAGTACTGTGCTTTTGTCTTTACCAAATTAGAAAATGGTGACAACAGCTCAGTTGAAAATGTGGGTGTTGAGCAACTGAGCAGTAAAGTGATAGATAAAGAAGAGGTGTTTAAAAAAGGCTGGCAGCGCTCCACGTAGAGAAGTCGCCAGGCCCCAAGGGGATGCATTCTAGATTGTTGAGAGAGGCAAGGGAGCAAATTGCAGAATCATTGACAAACTTTCTATGGCTCTCTGAACACAGGATTAGTCCAGGGGACTGGAGGATTGTAAATATGGTGCCATTGTTTAAGAAGGGGGCAAAGGATACACAGGAAACTACAGACCAGTCAGCTTGACATCAATAGTGAGAAAATTGACAGAGGTCATTATACAGGATACGATAAATATACAATTAGAGAAAACAAGTTAATACTAGATATTGAATATGGCTTTGTCAAGGGCAGGTCATGTCTGACAAATTTAATCAAGTTCTTTGACGATTTGGGCAGTGAATGAAGGGAGTGCTGTGTATAGATGTTATATATTTTGACTTTCAGAAAACATTTGATATGGTGTCCCATCGTGAATTAGAAATGTTTGGGATTGATGAGTCCTTGGCAGCATGGATTAGAAGTTGGCTAAAAGATAGGGAAAAAAAGGATAGGAATAGATGGGCATATCTTAGGCTGGAGACCAGTTAAAAATGGTGTTCAACAGGGTTCAGTGTTGGGATCCTTACTTTTTATGATTTATATAAATGATTTGGAAATGGGTATTGGGGGCAAAACCTGTAGGTTTTCAGATGATACTAAGCTAGGGAGAATAGTGAACTGTGAGGATGCTGCTGAGTGAATTCAGAGGGACATAGACAAGACAGCCAAATAGGCAGACTCCTGGCCAATGACTTTCAATGTAGAGAAATGTGAGAATTTTAGTCACAGAAACATGGAGAGACAATACAGATTCAAAGGTACAACTATGAGGGGAGTACAGGAGCAGAAGGACCTTAAGATTCATGTGCATATTTCTCTGAAGGTGG
>NC_063343.1:34787102-34810648 GCF_021869965.1 Rhincodon typus | reverse complement strand
AGGGTTCATCCAGCCCTGCACCTTGTTGTCTCGGATTCTCCAGCATCTGCAGTTCCTACTATCCCAGCTTAAATATTTATTTATTTTTTAAAAAAACTCTCCAACAACAATTGTAAATTTCAGGATGGGATTTTACAATTTTTTAAAAAATTAATTTCTGTACAAGAGTGGATGTTTGAAAATGATTGAGACTGATCTCTCTGCTAAGCATTTACTTACACTAGAATGGACAAGCCCTGAAATTTCGGGTGAACTTAGAGGATATCTATTTTATACGTACAACAATGTCACTACATTATTTAATGCAGTTTCTCTTGACAATGTGCTGATATAGTAAAGCTTCTGGAGGAGTAGGTCAACAGACAACAACTTCCTGATGTCTGTGTTTAACTGCACATTTGTGTTCGGCAGAAGTTGCTGCCCAAAATACTTTTCAATTAGTGAGTGCTGATAGATGCACCTTTTGATTCTACTGTAAAATCCAGGCTAATATCATGAATTAAAATTCTAAAACACCTTTAAATTAAAAAAATGGCTTTTGGGTTTGTGTATCCTGCTTAGCTTGCCTAGATAGTCAGTCAGTTTTTCAATATATTCATTTAATGGTAACATTGGGCTGAATTTTCCAATTTCATTTCCAATACAGGTAAGCACTTGCATCTTTTCACTGCTACCTCAACAGTCACAGGGTTACCACTCACTCTAACTCTCACACTATACAAACTTCTCACCAAGGCCCACTGACTATAATTCACGATTGCATGCATCATGTCCACTCAATGGCTCTCACTCATCTCAGCACCCTGAACTGCAAACTTCTCCTGTCCTTAACACTTCACACTCACTCACTGGGGACACCTCACCATCTTTCCTGCTTCTGCATCACCGACAATGGGTCTTCCATTCACTTCCAACGTACTCAGTCCTTTCCTTTGTACTTTTGAAAGAAGATGTACACCACATTCAGGCTGTAAGGACCAAGACTAGGAGTGGAGGGGGAGGTGGTTGGCAGACATAAGGCACTTCATGCCATAAGAAAATTCTTGAGCTGTCCAGAGAAGAACATGACCAATCACGGAAGGTTGGGGTGATCTCAGTGTGCAATCAACCAAGACAGCTCAATTTCACTGGGTTGTGTTACTCTCCTACTATGACCAGCGCTACCTCATTCTTAACTTTCAAAAGCTTCTAAACCTCTTTGACAACTAATTATTTCTCATTTCTTATGCAAACATTAGCAGCGCCCAGCAAAATTCTACCTTAAAGGGGCCAACACTGGGGACCCTCAGCTCCATCTCCACCTCCTGAGGAAGAAGCCACTGAACCCTCAGAGAGAATGCATCAGCAAAGTTTTCACCTTCAACCAGCTCAGAGACTTTTGAGGAGGAAGATGAAGACATTGAGGAGAAAGAGCATCATCTTCTGCATAATGGAATGCTGCAGCATCAAATGCAACAAGCCATACTAGACTTAATTAATACCCGGTTCCAGGAGATGAGAGTTAGGTGCAGTGACTACTCATTCATATTCATTGACTATAAATTTGTTGATGAATGAAAAGCAGGAGTCCTATCTTTTCCCAGCAGCTTTTGTTTGTTTATTATTTGTTTTTGCTATTATTGAGTAAAATTGAATGTTTGCAACTGTTTGATGGCTTTACAGTATGTGATGGTCCACATTAAACAAGGGGAAGATGTAGGGCCTTACTGGGCATTGGGGAAAGGGTAACATTGCTGTATTCAGGGTTCTAAGATAGGATGAGGCTAAGAGCTGGCAAGCTATGCAGTGTTGTACTTAAATAGCAATGAATTCGTGAATAGACACTTGTATTTGCAATGATGTATCAGTTGTGCCATCTGTGAAACCTGAGATTCATTTGTTTTTGGTTCCCCCCAACTTCATGCACAGAAAAGGGAGATTCCTGGATGGAGTGCTTGACCTTGGCTTAAAAATAACTTCCAGGGTTCTCAGAAGGTAACACCTTTTGGCAAGAGGGAAGATACGACAAATGGGGAGTCATAGAGGAAATAACAAATGAGGCTGAAAACAGATAATTGGCACCAGTAAGCTTTCGGGAAAAGAATTAATAATAGAGTTGCAATCTATAAATTAATTGAAAATATCTGTACAAAAGGAATACAGAATATTTTGGCTCCACTTTTGCTTTAGATGGATTTCATGTTAAACAGCAGGAAAATGCTTTAAAAAACAACTCACATAGTAAGAAAGATAACTTGAAAATCTTGGTAATATTCTCATCCAATTTAAAACCAATTTTCAGGCATATTTTCAAATAACACATTTTAACAGAATAAACTATTAAGATCCATTTATTTAAATAAAACATTCTCCCTATGAAACCATTATGTTTTATTTGCAATTGAAACAATAAGGAAAAAAGCATTTGTATTACTTAAATATGCAGAGTAAGTGTCATTACCTGAATCACTTCATAGTTGAAACCATTTTTCAGTTTATTTAATGGCGCAGTTACACTGCTGGTTAACATTAAATGCAAAGTTCTTTTGACTTCGCAGTGGTAATAATCTTGTAAAATGGATATCAAGGCCTGAAACATCTCTGAACAACAGTGGGTGATTAGCAGACTGTAGAGTCCTACAGAGTTCTATGTCAGGGTCTCAATTATTTACAATCTATATCAATGAAATGGATGCAGGGGCTGAGAGAATGGTAGCTGAATGTCCTGATGATACCAAGATAGTTAGGACTGTAAGTTGTCAAGAAGAGATGGAGTGTTTTCAAAGGGAGACAGATAGTTTCAGTGAGTGGCTAAAAAAATTGGAATATAATGTAGGAAAATATGAACTTATTCACTTTGGCTGGAAGAATAAAAAAAACAAATTTACTATTTAAATGGAAAGCGATTACAGAACTCTGTGATACAGAGCAATCTGGGTATACATGGGTACATGAATCCAAAAAGTTAATACGTTTGTACATTCAGTTATCAGGAGGACAAATGGAATGTTGGCTTTTATTGCAAGGACAATGGAATATAAAAATTGGGGCATTGTACTGAAAAAGCACATGCTTGTGTTAGAAATCATTCAAAGAAAGTTTAGTTGACTAATTCCTGGGATGAAGGGTTATCTCATGAGGAAAGGTTGGATAGATTCAACCATTTCCATGGGACCTCGGAAGAATGAGAGGCGACTTTATTGAAACATAAATGACCATGAGGGGAGTTTATTGGGTGAGTAGTGGGAGTACTCCTCTTTTGCAGGAGCCTAGAATTTGGGGTCACAGTTTAAGAATAAGAGATGAGTAGAATCTTTTCCTCCCAGAGTGTCCTTGGAATTCTCTTCCCTAGAAAGTAGTGAAGGCTTTGTCATTGAATTTATGGAATGCAGAGTTAGATAATTTTTTGAAAGAAAAGGGAGTCAAAGCGGTGGGGGTAAAAGGCAGATAGGAAAGTGGGATTGGGATCATGACTAGATATGCCATCACATTATTGAATGACAGTGCAGGTTGACATCACCAAATGAACTAATTCTGCTCTTAAGTCCCACGTTTCTATATCTTACACTTCTGTGGATGACTCCAGTGTTGGTTTGTGCTCTGCCTCCAGATTCAGAGTGCATTTACACTATAACTGCAGCATCATTGCTAAGTGAACACATTGTGTTGATGCTGCAATTATTGTGCGAATGTATCCTGAAACATCTTCTATGTTAAAGGATAATTAACACAGGCTATCCACAAGACCAAATTGCATCAACAATGCTTGCAAAGATCAGGAGAATTGTCATTTTCCGAAAGTAATACTTTAATTTCTTGACTGTTAAAATATAACAGGACTGTATACATTTTACAATTGGCTTTCAGAAAGATATTCATGCAACAGATTTAATTACCATGTACTGTGCCTAAGTTAGCATATGATCATTAAAATTATTTGAAATAGATTAAATTAAGACAGTTGAGCTCTGATTAGCATCAGATTTTGATGTGCAAGGTATTAGTTTAATATTTCTTACCGATTTATTTAAAATATTTTGCAAGACAATGTTGAAGTTTGAAATCAAATTTGATTTCAATGCTAAAGACACTAAAGCATGATCAGAAAAATTATCAGATCATTCCAAGCGAAATATACACAAGTATTCAACATCATAAACTTGTAGTGGAAATTTCATAGTATCATTCCATAGCTTTACCAAAAATATGACCAGCTTTTTTTTTCTAATAGCAAACTTACATTTTTAAGAGTCTTTTTGCAATTTACAATGATGTCTCTCAAAATAGCATGCTCATTTAATTACACATAACTTTATGTAAAGATATAGATATATATTATTTTGCTATACAACCATGAAATGTCTGTTATTGATGATTTATGAAACATATAGTGTTGCTATATATTTCATTGATCCTGTTTAACTCTGAGCATAAACATTATTGCTATGAAAGTTCTTCAACCTGACAGAGAACTTATACATTGTTCCGGGTATCCTGTGTTGTTAGCATGTGATTGTATACAGCCAATGGTTTTTTTAATTTCCCCATAACCTGGCAGCTCAGATGCAGGAAAATAGGTCATTATATCATTATCCACAGGAAACTGTAAACCTGTGTATAAAGGATACAAATATAAGCTCAATTCATATCTGTACTGATAAAATAACCAATTAAGACTGACACTAATAATCAAGTACTTAACTTTGAAAGACATTTAGAACGTTTTCAAATGGCTCAAATAATGTAAAAATAAATCATTATATTATAAATGAATAACTAGTTGGATATAATCAAAATTTTCAATAGATGATAGCATATTGATTTATTCACAAATGTGATATTCTGCCTTGTCCTTCTCGAGCAGTGGTGTGAATTGATTGCTTTTGCTTTTAGAGAAGGTTCACAAACAGTCAGTAGTAATAAAGCAGCAGAACTCTGAATTCTGATACTCAAGAATAAAATTAGGAAGTATTGAAAATGTAATATGGAATTAGGTAATGAAAATATAAATAACATATTATCAATATTCTGTCAAAGGTTCAACCTGAGATTTTAATCAAGCTCCTTTCATCTGGCAACTGATTGTGAGTTTTGACATTTTTACAAAATTTTATCATGAAATTATGCTGCTGAAAGATGTGAGTTATGACTAGTGTTTTTAAAGCTTGAACCATTTCAAACAATAAAGAGCAAGTAAATTATGTTAGAAAATTGTACAGCATTTCATGAAAAGCCACTTGAGATGTTGGAGCGTAGTATAATTAGACTATTCACTCATGGGCAGCATAACCATGCACTTATACAACATCGTATACATTTTTTTCTAATTGAGCTTTGGGGAGTGGGAACTGTTATTGTCTTCCATAGTTCAATAGCACAAAGCAAATTCTTGTGGACAACAGCTGCTTTAGCCTGGATAAACAAACTCGGCTCAAATGTTGTAGTTGGGGTTTTGTGCTGCATATGAATCTGTATTGCACTGGCACATACCCCAGCACTCAGTCATAGAAGTTGATTGTCATTGGTTTTCTCATATCTATGTGAAACTTAGGTAAATTTGTGCAAATTCTAGAAATATTTTAAAACATAAATGATTACTATTTTCATCAATGGACGATAAGGAACATTTGTATTCATGTGAAATCCAATTGTTATTGGACAAGTAAAACAATAGGGTTACCTTCTGTATTCTCATCTTTCTCTGTATATGAAGGTGATATGAAAAATCCAGGTCTTTTTAAAACTGTCATTTCTGAAAGAAGATTCCATTACTCATGTTACCAACATTCTTGTTACGCTTGTGCAAACAATATTTTGCTAAGTCACGGTGGATAATCTTTCCCACATATCTATGTACCTTAAATATTTTGGTGAAACCGGTTCCATAGATTTTCTTTTGTCTTATAATTCTGCTCTTCACAAGTACTAAGAAAACCCTTAGGCCCAGATTTTTGCCATGTCAGAGAGGCAGGATAAATGGAGGAAAAGGCAGGAAAGCAAAGTCAATCTCCAAACATGGCACTTCTCATTTTCACAGGATTAGAGTGGAGTCAGGTTGTGTTTTGTGCATGTGCTTACTGGAATTAAAACTTGTTCTTTTTTTACTCAGGGCACCCTCACCACCTGTTCCACCTGTTCTTTCTTGCCCTCTGTCAACAGCAAAAAAAAACTTTTCAGCCTCTTTCAGTTCTGAAAAATCATATCAGACATGAATCATTAACTCTGTTTCTCTCTCCACAGATGCTGCCAGACCTGCTGAGTTTCTCCAGCATTTTGTTTTTATTCCTACCAAAGACTTGCTGCAGAAATCAAGGCTGACCAAGTTTCAAATATAATAGAATCCTGAATGAAAATGATATAGATTGTTCTTCTCAACATGTACTTAATTTGCATTCCCATTCTCTGAGACAGTCAGTATTGAAAAAATTTTAACTTTGCGTTTCTTCAAATTCATTAGAATAATAGTCTCTTTTACACCTTGAAAAATTAATCCTACAACTATTTTTCAAACTTGGCAAATCTTTCTTTGTAAACAATTATAAAAACATTGCTCTTGAAATGTACCCCTAAATTTTCTTAACAGAATGAAATATGGTTGATTTTCAAACTTGACTTATTTTGCCCATTGTTACATGCAATTTAGCTTGACTGTTTTAGCTCCACATCATTTATTGGGGATTTAATATAAACTAAATAAAAATGCACAATGACCATATATTTCATGTTTAAGATAGCATAATTCAACCAATTCATTAATGTAATTGCTTGGCACGTCTGTTCAGGATTTTTGGAGCTTTTTTTACAATTCTGCTATCACTGACAAATTTTAATTACAAGCCATTAATAATTATAAGAAATTTAGTGAATCCTGTGGGAGAATGTGATGTTGTTTATTTTGGAAGGAAAAATAAAAGAGCAGAGTATTATTTAAATTGAGAAAAACTGCAGAAAGCTGCAAAATAAAGAGACTTGGCGATACTGTTGTATGAAACATAAAACTAGCACGCAGGTCAAGCGGATAATCAGGAAGGTTAATGGCATGTTGGCAATTACTTTAAGGGTGTTGAAGTCTAAGAGTAGGGAAGTCTGACTGCAACTGTACATGGTGCTGGTGAGACCACATCTGCAGTACTATGGGAAGATTTGTTCCCCTAGTTTAAGGCAAGGTATCATATGAGGGGAGGCAATGTCTTTGTGGCATTATCACGGCACGGTGGCTCAGTGGTTAGCACTGCTGCCTCACAATGCCAGGGACCTGGGTTCAATTCCACCCTCAGGCAACTGTCTGTGTGGAGTTTGCACATTCTCCCCGTGTCTGCGTGGACTTCCTCCAGGTGCTCTAGTTTCCTCCCACAGTCCAAAGATGTGCAGGCTAGGTGGATTGGCCATGCTAAATTGCCCATAGTGTTCAGGGATGTGTAGATTAGGTGGATGGGTCTGGGTGGGATGCTCTGAGGGTCAGTGTGGACTTGTTGGGCCAAAGGGCCTGTTTCTGTAGGGATTGTATGATCTTAATCCAGGGATCCAGGTAATGTTCTGGGGATCTGGGTTCAGTGAAGTGGAGGGAAGCACACAAATGCAGAATATATAGGTAGAAGCACTGGATACTGCAAAGGTTATGGACCTTGACAACATTCCAGCAATAGTACTGCATACTTGTGGTCCAGAGCTTGCCACTCCCAAACCAGGATGTTCCAGTACAGTTACAATCCTGATATCTCTGCCCGTATATTCTGTGCACGTGTGCTTCCTTCTACTTCAGTAGATAAAAGAGCAGCACTCCAAAAGCTTGTGATTTCAAATAAACCTGTTGGATTATAACCTGACTTCTGTCTTTGTGAGGAAACCAATAAAAGAGGAAAAACATACTTGACCTCATCCTTGCCAAACTGCCAGCTGCAGATGCATCTGTCCACAACAGAATTGATAAGAGTGACCACTGCAGTGTCCTTGTGGAGATGAAGTCACATGGCATAGCATATCATCCACTCAACCACTTCCAGCAAGACAGGATATCAACACTGGTTCAACAGAAAGTGCAGGAGGGCATGCCAGGAGAAACACCAGGCATACTGAAAAATGAGATGTCAACCCGGTGAAGCTACCAAACAGAACTTGTTACATGTTAAACAGCATAAGTAGCAAGTGATACACAAAGCTAAGTGATCCTATAGCCAGTGGGTTAGATTTAAGCTCCATAGTCCAGCTACATCTAGTCATGAATGGTGGTGAACAACTAAACAACTGGGGGCAGGAAGTTCCACAAATATCCCCACCCTCAATGATGGAAGAGCCCAGCACATCAGTGCAAAAGATAAGACTGAAACATTCGCAGCAATCTTTAGCCAGAAGTGCCGAGTGCAAATCAGTCTCCTCCAGCAGTTCCCAGCATCACAGATACCAATCTTCAGCCAATTCAGTTCACTCTATGTGATATTAAGGCATGATCAGAGGCATTGGTTATGGGTCCTGACAACATTTCAGCAATTGTACTGAATACTTGTGCTCCAGAACTAGCCACACCCTAACCAAACTGTTCCAATACAATTACAACTCTGGCACCTACCCAACAATGTGGAAAATTGCCCAGGTGCCCAGGTATGTCCTGTACACAAAAAAGAGGACAAATCCAACCTGGCTACTTTCTGCCTGATCTGTCTACTCTCAATCATCAGTAAAGTGATGGAAGATGTCAACAACAATGCCTACAGTTAGGAGAACTGATAAAAATTTTGCATGAACTTCCACAAATTTTGTAAATTTGAAATTTTCTCAATTTGGCTCAACAATGAGTACAGCATAATATTTTAAAATAATAAAACATCCTAAGTTGAAGCACTATCTGACAAATTATTGCATCAAGTCAAGTAAGGAGATGTCAGATCCTATGACTAAGAGTTTGATTAAGGAGTGTCTTACAGTCAAAAAGAAACATTCAGAGGAGTAGGGAGGATATGCCAGAGCATAGGGTCTAGCTAACTACAAGTGCTTGTATGTCTTCCAGGTCTTACAGCAAATGAACAAAGGATGCTTCAGTATCTGAGGCATCACAAATTGTGCTGAACATTGTGCAATCATTAGTGAACATCCCCACTTCTGACAAGATGATTAAAGAAAAATAATTTATAAAATAGATGAAGATGATTGGACCTGGGACACGACTCTGAGGAAGACCTGCAGTGAAATCTTGGAACTGACATGATTAATCCACAACAACAATAACTTTTGTGCCAGATATGACTATAACCAGTGTTAAACTTTCCTCTGGATTCCCATTGAGTTCTACTTTGCTGGGGCTCCTTCATGCCATACTCAGTCAAATACTCCTTCATTTTCAAGGGCAGTCACTCCCACCTCACCTCTTGAATTCAGCTCTTTTGGCCATGATTGGATTCATGCTGTAATGAGGTACAACTGAGAGATCCTGGCAGAACCGAAACTGAGCATCATTGAGCAGATTATTTCTGCACAAAATTCTGCTCCCTTTCATCATTTTGCCAATGATCAAGAATAGACTTGTCGGGTGATGACTGGCTGGCTGGGACTCGTTTCTTGTGGATATAATAGGGTAGTTTTCCAAATTGCCAGGTACTTATCAGAGTTGTCAGTGTTGTAGCCATACTGGAACAGCTTGGCTTGGGGTATGGCACGTTCTGGAGCATAAGCCTTCAGCCCTATTGCTGGAATGTTGTTAGGGCCTTTGTAGCATCCAGTGTCTCCAGACATTTCTTCAATATCTTGGAGTGAATTAAATTGGTTGAATACTAGTATCTGTGATGCTAGGGATCTTTGGAGGAGGCCAAGATTTTTCATCCACTTGGCACTTCTGGTCAAAGACAGTTCCAAATATTCAGCCTTACCTTTTGCGCTGTCATACTGGGCTCTCCCATCATTGAAAGTGAGAATATTTCTGGGGTTTCATCCTCTCAACAGTTGCTCAATTGGATTGAGATGACAAGTCTGCAGAGCTTAGATCTAATCCGTGGTTGTGGAATCACTTAGCTCTACCTACCACTGTTGCTCATGCTCTTTGGCGCGGAAATAGTCTTGTGTTGTAACTTCACCAGGTTAACTCCTCATTTTTGTTATGCTTGGTGCTGGTCCTGGCATGTCCTCCTGCACTCTTTGTTGAATCAGCACCGACATTCTGGCTTAATCATATTGTTACAATGGAGGATATGAAGGACCATGAAGCTACAGATTGTGGTTGAATGCGATGTTACTGCTGTTACAGTGCCTAATGGATGCCCACTTTTTAGTTGCTAAATTTGTTCAAAATCTTTCCATTCACTGTCATGGTAGTCCCATCCAACATGATGGAGGGTATCATCAATATAAAGACAGGAATTTGTCTCCACAATGATTGTAAGGCAGTCTCTCCTACTGATATTTTCTTGGACAGATAAATTGGAAGCAGGTAGATTGATGAGGACAAGTTCAAGTTGCTTTTTAATCTTGTGTTCCGTCATGGGTTTTGTGGACCCAGTTTTGTGGAGTAGTAGAAATGGCGAACAAAGAAATTGTGGAGGAACTAATTGGACACTTTGCATCAGTCTTCATGGTGAAAGACACTAGTAGTGTACCAGAAATGCAAGAGAGCCAGGGGACAGAGGTGTGAATAGTGGCCATCATTAAGGAGAAAATGCTGGGTAAGGCAAAAGGTCTGAACATGGATAAACCACTCGAACTGGATGGACTGCACCCCAGAGTTCTGAGGGAGATAACTGAGGAGATTGTAGAGGCATTGGTGGTGATTTTTCAGGAATCACTGGAGTCAGGGAGTACCCCAGAGAATTGGAAAATGGCGAATGTAACACGCCTGTTTAAGAAGGAAGGGAGGCAGAAGACTGGAAATTATAGGCTAACTTGACATCAGTCGTTAGGAATATTTTAGAGTCCATTATTAAGGATAAGATTGCAGATTGCTTGGAAGTGCATGGTAAGAAAGGGCTGAGTCAGCACAACTTTGTCAAGGGGAAGTCATGCCTGACAAATCTGTTTGAATTCTTTGAGGAAGTAATGAGCAAGGAAGGCAATGGAGAGCCAGTGGACATGATCTATTTAGATTTCCAGAAAGCCTTTGACAAGATGCTGCACAGAAGGTTGCTAAATAAGATAAAAGCCAATAGTGTTAGGCATATCTTTCTGGCATGCATAGAGGATTGGCTGACTGGCAGAGAGTGGGTATAAAGGGTTCTTTGTCAGGATGGCAGCTGATGACGAGTGGAGTTCCGCTGGGGTCTATTTAGAACCAAAACTATTCATGTTATACATTAATGATCAAGGCAATGTAATTGCTGCTATGTTGGCAGGTGACATACAGACAGATAGAGGGGCAGGTAGTGTTGAGGATGAGCAGAAGTTGCAGAAGGACTTGGACAAACTAGAGCAGTGGCAAAGAAGTGTTTGATAGAATACCAATGTGGGAAAATGTGAGGTTAGGCACTTTAGAAGAAAGAACAGAGATGTGGACTATTTTCTAAATGAGGAAATACTTCAAAATCTGAAGCACAAAGGGACTCAAGAGTCCTAGTCAGGGTTCTCATAAGGTTAAAATGTAGGTTCAGTTGGCAGCGAAGAAGGGAAATGTAAAGTTCGCATTCATTTCAAGAGAGTTAGAATAGGACAAGAGCAAAGATATACTGCTGAGGCTGTATAAGGCTCTGAGCAGACTGCATTTGGAATATTGTGAGCAGTTTTGGACCCTGTAGAATCACAAAATCATCACAGAATCTCTACAGTGAAGATAGAGGCCATTTGTCCCATCAAATCTGCACTGACACTTCAAAGGGTATCCCACCTCTCAAACTCCGGATTTACCATCGCTAACCCACGCAACTCTGGACACTACTATGCAATTTATCATAGTCAATCCACCAAACATGCACCTCTTTGCACTGTGGAAGGAAACTGGAACACCCAAAGGAAACCCACACAAACATGGGGAGAATGTGCAAACTCCACATTCCAATCACCAAGGGCTGGAATTGAACCTGAGTCCCTAGTGCTGTGAGGCAGCAATGCTAACCACTGTGCCACTGCGTTGTACCTAAGGAAGGACATGTCGATGTTGGAGGGGATCCAGACAAGGTTTACAAGAATGATCCTGGGGATGAAGGGCTTGTCATATATGAGGAGCGGTTGAGAATTTGGGGTATATACTTGATGGGGTTTAGAAGAATGAAGGAGAATATCTCTTGAAACTTACAGAAGACTAGAGGCCTGGTAGAGTGGACATGGAGAAGATGTTTCCGCTAACAGGAGAGACAAGGACACAATGGCACAATCTTACAGAGAAGGGATGTCTCTATAGAATGAGATGAGGAGGAATTTGTTCAGCAATACTGTAACAAATCTGTTGAACTCATTGCAGCGGAAGGTTGTGGAAGCCAAGTCATTGAGTATATTTAAGTAAGAGATAGATAGGTTCTTGATAGTAAGGGGATCAAAGGTAATGAGCACAGGAAAGAGAATGGCATTGAGAAAGATATCAGCCATGATTGAATGGTGGAGCAGTCTCAATGGGCTAAATGATCTAATTCTACTCCTGTATCTTATGGTGTTATGGTTTTGACAAGGAGCCAATGAAGATAGTGAGCAAATGGACAAAAAAGTGACTGATGCAAGTTAAGACATGGGCAGCAGAGTTTTGTATAATCTCAAATTTAAAGTGGGTAAAATGTGATGGGCCAGCCAGGAGTGTTTTGGAATAGTCAGTCAAGTCTAGGGGTAGCGAAGGCATGAATGGGTGTTTAACAGGAGATGAGCTGAGATTTGGCAAGGCTTGAAAATGTTACAGGGGTAGAAATAATCAGTCTTATTCTTAGTGATGGCATAAATGTGAGGTCAGAAGTTCATCTTGGGTCAAATGTGGCAGAAAACTGCAAACAGACTGGTTTAATCTTAGACTGTTACCATGGAGAGGGATAGAGTAGTAGCTAAGGAACAGAATTTGGAATGTGTGCACAAATGATGGCTTTAAACTTTCCAAAATTGAATGGAAGAAATTTCTGCTAATCTAGTATTGCATTTTGAATAAGCAGTCTGATAGTCTTCTCTAAATAAAATCATGTTTAACCTTTTAATTACCCTATCATTTTGTACTAAGATCATATAAATGCTTATACTTTGTGTATTTATGGAGGCATTATTATGAAGATGTATTGTAAAATATTAATTTACATAATTGACTGGATATGAATATATTTTATATATATATATAAAAATATATATTAATCTGATCTTATTGAAAGAAAGCACTTTACAAGTAATTAACACATCTCCCTCAGCAAAAATGCTACATTTACACAGAACACAAGCTGCTTGTTGCTTGGTCTACAGCACTGTGAGAGAGGTCACATGGCACAGGCAGTCAGAGAGAACTTGTCACAGGGGCACGTCCCACTTTTCTTTCTCCGAAAACCCTCTCATCAATGTATGTGAGTTGAAAACCCCAAGAGGTCTCATCATTGCAAATAAAGGGTACATGAAGGAGAGGACTGAATCCACAATATTGTCTCCAAGAAAATAGAATTCAACTAGCCTTGACTGATCTGAGAAGTAACTCCAGTATCAAAAGCTTGTGTGGAAAGTGACTTTGCCTACAGACCAGTTTTTTAGACAATCTGTGAATAATTCTTTTCTCTTGCTTCAACTGTTACTTCGCCAAAATACCTTTTAAAATAATACTCTTTAGAGTTTCGGTTTGGGACCCTTCTTCGGAAATCGGGGAGGGGGAAGGGAGCTCTGAAATAAATAGAGAGAGGAGGGGTGAGGCTGGGGAAGGTAGGTGGGATGGTGATAGGTGAGTGCATGTATAGAGTGGTGGGGATTAGTCAGTGAGGTGGGAGGGGCAGATAGGTGGAATAGAAGTTGGACAGGTTATGTCAGGTCATGGAGGCGGAGATGAGGGGGAGAGTTAGTCATGGGATGAGGCTGAGGGTGGGGAGATTTTGAAACTTGTAAAGTCCACATTGAGGCCATTTTGTAGGTTCCCAAGGCTGAATATGAGGTGCTGCTCCTCCAGTTTCTGGGTGGCGTCGTTGTGACACTGGAAGAGGCCCAGGATGGACATGTTGCCCAGGGAGTGGGAGGGGGAGTTGAAATGGTTTGCGACTGGAAGGTGTTGTGGTTTGTCGCGAACACAGCGCAGGTGCTCTACAAAGTGGTCTCCGAGCCTTCGCTTGGTCTCACCAATGTAGAGGAGGCCACATCAGAAGCAGCAGATGCAGTAGACCACGTTGGCCGATGTGCAGATGAACCTCTGTCTGATGTGAAAGGTTTTGTTTGTTCCTTGGATGGAGTTACTGCCTGGTCCGCTGTGCTCCTCCAGCTACACACAGTGTTATCTTTGACTCCAGTATTGGCAGTTCTTATTATCTCTATAGAATTTTATACCTTTGTTCCAAACATGCAGAGCTTGTGTTCATGTCTGTGTGTGCTATTTTCAAGAAAGGTCGTTAGATATATTTGCACATTTTAATGCAGGGTCAACCGGGAATTCCTGACCAAGTTATATACAGAAGGCACACACACTGACCAAGTAATGAATTTCAACAGTAACCATCCTAGCACCCACAAACGAAATTGCATGAAAACACTACTTAAATGAGCGACAACACACTGTAGCAACCCGGAACTATGTCAAAAGGAAGAACAGTACCTCCACCAAGTACTTAAGGACAACGGATACCTGAACAATTGGATCTGATGATGCATATAACATGAACAACAACAGGAAGTTGCTGCATGCCCTAACACACTCATCACACTGCCTTACATCAAGAACATATCTGAACTGGCCACAAGACTCCTACGACCAGGCCAAACAGAGACAAGCATGGGAATTCCTAGAGGTCTGGTTCTCCACCAAGAAGGCCATCAACAAACACATAGAACTAAACCCTATATATACACCACTGTGGAGGAAAACCAGAAATGAGACAATCAAATCCAACGGACCCCAGAGTTTAAATACCAGGCGGGAAAATACACAGCGCTTCATTGGAGGCTGCACTAGTGATGTTACCCAGCAGGGTAATGAAAGGTCTGCAAGCTAACAATCCAGTTCGGTGAGCCAACCAACCACAACATCCACAATCCGAGCTACAGATCTACTCAAGAACCTTGCATTTTAAATCTTTTTTATTAGTCTTCATTTCTTTGCTTCAGTTTGCATTTGGCAATTAATTAATTACCTCTCCTAACTGGTTTGGAACAAGAATTATTCTTCCATGTGGATCCTCAGAGTCTACAGCGTGAGTGCCTACAGTGCCTCTTGAATGAGATTAAAACTCTTTGTACCTGCTGAACAGTTAGGAATGGAATACATGAAAGTTTACCTAAGAGAAAGACCTTGAAGTCGGATGAAAGAAGTATTATGTTGTGGTGCTGGAGTCACATGAACTGTATATGGTTGGTGAAAAAGGGAATCTTCAAAGTGTGATCAACCTTGAGTTTGTGATGATTCAGGAGAGGGAGGGATTAATTGCATGAGTTTGAGTAAAAGACTCCCTTCTGATTGCTCAACACTGGTGCAAAAACTACAAGGCAGAAGTTATGAAAATGAGAAGTGTGAATCCCAGTCTGCATGCCCCACAAAGGAAACACAAAGGAAAGCCTGTCTAAACCTAGCAATTACTGTTGAATTTATTAAGTGCTATATTTACATACTTAAGTCTTTACATCATCTTGCAATTTTTTTGTGAATTCTGAACCAAACAAAAATCTTACAATTTAGCAATAGTGAAAGATTCAAGAGAGGTGACAGTGTGCTAGAGCTGGGCATTACCATGTTTGTATGAGGCCGAATTCTTCTGATGGCAGGAAGGAATGTTAATTGGCTGGAGGCCTGTTTTCTGCTTTCCCATGGGCAGCATTCCTATCTTAGAGAGTTGTCACTCAATCTGATCAACCACCAACTCTGTAGTCTCAGCTGCACCATAGGAACAAAGGCAGTTGTTGAAACAACAAGCGGTACCACCAGTCAAAGTATTGAAAACTCAGGATAGAGGCCTGAGGATTGTGGTGTCGTGTTTTGAAGGTAAAGTGAATGGGAGGATGAGAGGGGCCCAGATATTGGAAGTTAACACCCAATTTTGGAATGGGGCCAATAATGGAGGTGCCCACCTTTCCACCCAAGGCCTCTGCAGGATAACCTGTCAGGCTCCCTTCTTGTCCTTGTGCACATCCCACCTCAATATCACAGCTGGGGCATTAAATAGTATAATTTGACTATTTAAGAGTCTCTACAAGGGAAAGAATGAATGGGAATTCTGAGGTCAACTGGGAAATTTTATACAAATCCCCATCTTCAACTCATTGATGGCGTCCTGTAAAAATCTGCCCATGAAAACTAATGCTGTATTCATGGATGATGTCACCAAGGGTGAGCATATAGATGAGAAATGTGAGGGACCAGGTGTGGGGGACTTTGAGGGTAAAGTGTGGGAGCAGGAAGAGAAGCCATTGAAAGCGCTTCTCTAGTTGTGGTATGAATGGAATTAAGCTCCCGTGAATTGGACTTTTCGTATATGCTGCATTCAGCAAATTCCAAATTCTGAATTGTTACTTATATTGTTTATTTACTCACCCCTTCCCAGACCATCGCTATATACTCCCCGTTGACCTTCTGTTGTATCCTCAAAGTCATCTGTACAATTACATAAAGCTTTATGCCATTTCTTCTGAATGTGTTCTTTGTCTATATAAGTAAAGAAATAAAGTGGAGAAAAAGAAAATCAGGAAGTGATTCAATTTTATTAGTTGTGGTACATTTAACTTCCAGCATTGGGCAACATTTGACTGAAAGTGAATTGACTGCCACTTATGTAGAGTCTCTAGAAATTAACAAATACTGCTTATTGCATTTATTAGTTAGTTACAGCTCACATTGATATGACAGACATTTGTACAGAAACTTTTAGAAGGATCAGATGTCAAGGTTTCACTTTTGCAAGATTCTAAGATGCTTTGTCCACAAGTCCACATGACGTCATCATTGGGCTTACGACACTTCTCTGTATTAACCCTTACAGACTTGTATACAATATAACTTTACATTATCTTTTGGACCTATTGCCTAGCTTGCCAATGAAAAACATCATCTGTGACACAGTTTGTTTAGAGATAACAAAGAGTAGACCCTTGGCAAGTTTAATTTCTGTCCTACAACTACCTTACTAGAAAGTGGCCAGTTAATGTAGACTCTCCAAACCACAGAAACAGGTTTTGATTCTAATCTGTCTGTCATCTCAAATCCATTTCTTTTATGCAAATGGAATTGGTTGATAAAAGGCTAAACAATTTGTTACAGAACTTTAGCATTCCTCTCGCAGAGAATTCTGAAGTGTGCAGCTTCTGCTAACTGATTATTAATGAAAGGCCATGAGGGTAGTCCATGATTTACTGTAGCCAAAAGAGAATTAATAAAGTAGCTTATAAAAGGTAGAGTGTCCAAATATTATGCAGAAACTGCACAGAAATTAAACATCATATGCTTTATAAATCATTAACACATAGGAACTCAGAAGTAAATGAGTTTACATAAATAACTGAAAAAATTACATATAGAATTTGATATTTTAAGAACTGCAATGAACCATGAGAAAGAAGAACTATAAATTAATAATACTTACTCTTTTTATGTGGGTAATATATAAATGGTTTAGGTTGACTGGTTTCACCATCAGAACGTCTACGTAACTGGACAAACACTGAGACAGGGTTTGTAATGTGAATGTCAAAATATTTTGGCGTCTTGAAAACAATAGCGAACTGGAAAACATACCAAATTTTAAAATTTACTATATTTTCTGAGAACAAGCAAAATACAATCCCACGCATCTATGATTAGAATCACTATTAAGATCAAATAGAGCAAACTGAATTAAAAGGGCACCCTGAATTCAATTTGCCTATAAACTTGTTACTCCGTCTTTATTGATGGATCCAATACTTGTTATCAAATCACTTACTCTTAGGTGAAATTACTTCTAAACTAATGGACCGAATAGAAAATTGAACAAATGTTAGATCAATATATCATTCAGAAATCTATATTCATCAGTGTATAACAAGATATATTAGCCTTTTAATCATTTAAAAGAGACTTAATAAATTCTTGGTTTTGCTGTGCGACAACAGATATCAATATTTATGGAACAAAAACAGAAATTGCTGGAGAATCTCAGCAGGCCTGGTAGCATCTGTGGAGAGAAATCAGAATTAATGTCTCGGGTCCAATGACCTTTCTTCAGAACATGTTAACTCTGTTAAAGAGACATCAACTCTGATTTCTCTCCACAGATGCTGCCAGGCCTGCTGAGATTTTCTAGCAATTTCTGCTTTTGTTTCAGATTTCCAACATCTGCAGTTCTTTGTTTTTTTTAAATCAATATTTATGATTTGGGTGCATGATTAAGATCATGTTAGGATAACTATTTCCCATATGGAAAACTTACTTCTGAATAATTATAGAGATGATGGATTACAATTATATGGATAGACTTTCTAATAGATGAACAACCAGAAACAGATTTAAGGTGGTTTATAAAAGAACTAGAAAATGGAAGACAAAACTTTTGCACATAACAAAGAATTATGACATAGAATGGCTGATACATACAAATTAGCTAGTAACACTCAAAAAGAAATTTTATAGATACTTGAAGGAGAAAAGAACAGCTGTAACAGAGTTAGGCTGTGGGACTAATTGGATTGCTTTTTGAAAGGGACAGTACAGACTTGTTGCAAACTGATTAGTTTCCTTTGATGCTGTGCTACTTTATGATTCTTTAGGCTGGATTTTTTAAGTGACAGGGGTGATGGGGAGACATACAGTTTGCCATCCAGACAGAAAGTCCATTCCTAAAAGCCAACTTCACAGAATCGTAGAATTCACATAATTATTACAGTGCCGAGGGGGGCCACACAGCCCATTGTGCCTACACCATTTTATAACAAGCCTGCCCTATGTTCTGCACATCAAAGCCCATCCCCTATTCCTGCTATTAGCAACTTTATGATTCACAAGCCCGCATACAACCTTTCCAACCTTTCTGTACCAATTGCAGGAGTGGACCTTTTAGGCACCATACAATTTTCTTGAAATCAGAATGGCTCCTGAAGACTATGTGGCCATAGCAACTAAGAAGTATTGTAAACCCATATAGAATCCCACGTATGGATTAAGGAAATTTTTCAGTGGTAAGTTGAAAAGATTTTTGCATCATTACATCATAAACTGTTTTCACGTAGTGATTTGTGTTAGGGCATTATTCTTAAAAACTCAGTAACATTAAGTTCTAGTTCTAGCACCGGGAAAGTGAAAAAGTCTTTGAATGTATTGGAGCTCACTGTCCAATGAATAAATTGGTCTTTTGCATTGAACCATAGCGGTTTCAGATTTGATAGCATCACCTTGTCCCCTGCAATTTAATCCCTTATTAAATGATAGCTCAAACATTTGTTGCCCTGTTTTAAAGTGTGGAAAGATGGTAGAGCTCTTTCAGTTATTTTAAAAGTTTAAATCTATTCAGCTCTAGGGTTTTGTTTTTATATCTATACAGGAGATCCAAGCCCCTTTGGTAGATTGTTGACACAACTGTCAAGGGAATGATGAATTTGTTTATTTTGATAGTCTATGACCACTAAATAGGATTATCTTTTTTGAATTTTTTATTGATGTTTGTTAGCTAGACAGGCTTATGAGTATCTCGAAGACTCCCCAGGTTCAACAGTTTTCTACATGCCTGAATATTGGCATGGGAAGTTGTGGGAAATGGCAGTTGAGTAAGTGGGTATGGAGATGGAGGAAGAGAGGTGGAATAGGAATAGAGAGAAGATACGCAAGAGAATGGAGGCTATGCTGATTGAGAGAGAATGAAGGTTGTGTGAAGGATGGGAAGATTAGTAGCCATCATATTCATCAAAAAAAAACTGGATAATGTTCCACCAAATGGAAGCAGGCCTTCTAATGTCCTTTGGAAGTGAACCACTTCTGCTCTCTTTCTACTCTGTATGGGAGGGTTGTGGGTTGCAGTCCCAACTCCAGCCCCCTCCCTCTGAGTCTGAAAGTTGAAAAATGGAGGGCAGACACAGCCATCCAAGAGGCTGGATTGCGAATCTGGGAAATGGCCCAAATCATGATTCCAACCTCAAAGGAAAATCAGGCCCAAAATGCCCATAATGTGTTGTTCATTAACATAAATGCTCAAATTGTGAGGAGCTTATGTCTAATTATGTGATAAGTGCTTCCTCTGCACAAAACACTTATTTTCAGGAGCTGATGAAGTAGATCTGTCTCATGACCATACTTTACTCAAGGTTAAAAAAATTAATCAATGACACAAATGGTTTAAGTAGACTGAAAGTATGTTGAGTTTCATTCTTTTAAAATGCACACAGGATGATTCTGTGAAGTTTTTTTTTTAAATGTTGGATTTTTCAATAATTTACTTAATTTTATTTTTTAAAAAATTGATGGTTTGTAGTTTATTGCCTGAACATCCATTCTGCCTAGAGCTATGAAATATTTTGGGATTACCTACCTGTCTGTGAACATCAGCTGCACCAAATTTTCCAAATGCCTCCCAAATATGGCCACTCTCATCTTCTTGATAGAAGCGTACCTGAATATCATCTGAGGAAGGAAATTTATTAATTCAAGCTTTGATAATTATTCAAGTTCCTATTATTTCAGACTAATATAACGATAATAATGTGTTTCAATCTACATCCAGAACAGTAAAAAGTAAGAAATAACCTAACAAACATATACATATACATTCCACTACAGAGGAAACCCGGAAGTGAGGCAATCCATCACAACAGACCCCATAGTTTAAAAACCAGGCGGGAAAACACACCGACGCTTCATCAGAGGCTGCACTGAGGATGTTACCAAGCACGGTAACGAAACGTCTGCGGAACAACAAACCAGCTCGGCAAGCCAACCAACCTCAACACCCACAACCCGAGCTACAAATCTACTGCAAAACCCTATGAAACAATAATATTTTGCAAATCTATCTGATAATCTCTAAAATGACAAATCAGGATATATGAAAGAAAACCAGTATTAATTTGAAAGGTTATTTAAATTAGCAAATGGTTTACCCTTTTGAACTTTATCACACAGCAGAAAGACTTCATCCCCACCCATCACACTCCCAGCTGTTTTGGCCATTCTCGCTATTCGCAGACTTGATGCATTAGGTGCTTCTACAAAACAAAATGGAATATTTAAAACTCATTCTGTGTGAAATCTGCCACTTAATTCTTTCCAAAGATGGAAAGCAAATTACCAGCAGAAATGGTTAACTAGTAGAAAATTTAACTATAGTGTTTGTAGGAAGGCAGAGCTTTTTTTAATTCACTCCTGAGACTTTGGCATCGCTGGCATTTATTGCCCACCTCTAGTTGCCTTTGAAAAGGTGATGATGAGCTGCCTTCTTGAACCACAACAATTCATGTGCTGCACATAAACCCTTAATGCCACTAGGGTGGGAGTTCCAGGATTTTGACATGGCTACAGTGAAGGAATGGTGATATATTACTAAGTCAGAATGGTGAGTGGCTTAGAGAGGAACCTGTGGGTGATGTTCCTATTCTATCTGCACCTCTTGACCTTCGAGATGGAAGTGGTCATGGGATTGGAAGGTGCAAAGGAACTTTGATGAATTTCTGCAGTGCATCTTGTAAATAGTACACACTGCTGCTGCTGAGTGTCAGTGATGGAGGAAGTGGATGTGGTTCCAATCAAGTGGGCTGCTCTGTCCTGGAAGGTGTCAAGTTTCTTGAATGTTGTTTGAGGTACTCTTATTCAGGCAAGTGGAGAGTAATCCATCACACTGTGGACTTGTGTCTTGTAGACAGTGAACAAGCTTTCGGAATTCAGCATGTGAGTTACTTGCTGCAGTATTCCTAGCCTCTGACCTGCTCTTGCAGCTGTTGTATTTATATGGCAATTCCAGTTCAGTTTCTGGTCAATGGTAATCCCCAGGATGCTGATAATGGGGGATTCAGTGATGATAATGTGATTGAATATCAAGGGGTAGTAGTTATATAGCCTCTTATTGGAGGTAGTTATTGCTTTGTATTGGTGCAGCACAAAATGCTACTTGCCACTTTTTAGACCAAGCATGGATATTGTCCAGGTTTTGTTGCTTTTAAACACAGATTGCTTCAGTATCTGAGGAGACACAAATGGTATTGAACTTTGTGTAATCATCGGTGAACATCCCCATTTCTGATCTAATAAAGAATGCCTGAAGAGATACCCTGGAATTGAGTTAACTGACCTCCAACAAACAACCATCTTTCTATATGCCAGGTATGATTCCAATCAAAAGAGCGTGTATTCCTGATTTTCATTGATTCCAGATTAGCTGGGCACCTTGATACCACACTGTCAAATACAACCTTGATGTCATGGGCTGTCAATCTCTGGAATACAGCATTTTCCCATATTTGAATCAAGGCTGTAATAAGGTCATGAAGTGAGTGGTCCTGGCAGAATTCAAACTGGTTGCCAGTAAGCAGGTTATTGTTGAGCAAGTGCTGCTTGACAGCACTGTTAATGACACCTTCTATCACTTTACTGATGATTGAGAGAAGGGAAGATGGGGTAGTAATTGGCCAGAGATAGTAGGAACTGCAGATGCTGGAGAATCCGAGACAACAAGGTGCAGGGCTGGATGAACACAGCAGGCCAAGCAGCATCATAGGAGCAGAGAGGCTGACGTTTAGGGCCTAGACCCTTCATCAGAAAAGGGGGAGGGGAAGGGGGTTTTGAAATAAATAGGGAGAGAGTGGGAGGCGGATAGAAGAGGGATAGAGGAGAGGATAGGTGGAGAGGAAACAAACAGGTCGAAGAGGCGGGGATGGAGCCAGTAAAGGTGAGTGTAGGTAGGGAGTTAGGAAGGGGATAGGTCAGTCCAGGGAGGACGGACAGGTCAAGGGGGCGGGATGAGGTTGGTCGGTAGGAGATGGAGGTGCGGCTTGAGGTGGGAGGAGGGGATAGGTGGGAGGAAGAACAGGTTAGGGAGGCAGGGACGAGCTGGACTGGTTTTGGGATGCGGTAGGGGGAGGGGAGATTTTGAAACTTGTGAAATCCACATTGATACCATTGGGCTGCAGGGTTCCCAAGCGGAATATGAGTTGCTGTTCCTGCAACCTTCGGGTGGCATCGTTGTGGCACTGCAGGAGGCCCAGGATGGACATGTCGTCTGAGGAATGGGAGGGGGAGTTGAAATGGTTCGCGACTGGGAGGTGCAGTTGTTTGTTGCGAACCGAGCGTAGGTGTTCTGCAAAGCGGTCCCCGAGTCTCCGCTTGGTTTCCCCGATGTAGAGGAAGCCACACCGGGTACAGCGGATGCAGTATACCACATTGGCAGATGTGCAGGTGAACATCTGCTTGATGTGGAAAGTCTTCTTGGGGCCTGGGATGGGGGTGAGGGAGGAGGTATGGGGGCAGGTGTAGCACTTCCTGCGGTTGCAGGGAAAAGTGCCGGGTGTGGTGGAGCTGGAGGGGAGTGTGGAGCGGACAAGGGAGTCACGGAGAGAGT
>NC_063343.1:34771785-34786702 GCF_021869965.1 Rhincodon typus | reverse complement strand
AGGCTGACGTTTCGGGCCTAGAACTTTCATCAGAAAAGGGTCCTTTTCAGATGGAGGGTCTAGGCCTGAAATGTCAGCCTTTCTGCTCCTATGATGCTGCTTGGCCTGCTGTATTCATCCAGCCCTACACCCTGTTGTCTCCCATTTCCATCCAGTCAGCTTAAACTAGATTTCAGAATTCATATTTTATCCATTACCTATGCTATTTACAAAATGCCTCGAACAACTGACAAAACAAACCATCATTTTGTGCGAAGTAGAACAATCGAGCATTTCAATTATGAAATGAGGAGCTCATAGCTTTACAACTGGTGGTGAAGCCACCTACCACCAACTAACGTGTAAATGTTTACAGAGTATTCTACATTGAGAGATTTAAAAACTGAATGAACAATGCAGCTGAATAATATTAACTCACTCTTTAGTTGTTTCTGTTGCAATTCCATTTCATTTTCACTATTTCCATTAGGAAGTGAAGCATTCCCATTTTGGGCATCAGAAGTCCAAGACTTAATCAGCTGTTGTTCTATAATTGCTACTACATCCTTCTTAGGGACATGAAGGATTCCAAGGTTGGGAAAGCTAATCAGAAAATACATTTGTTAGTCACTTTCACAGAGGGATTCAAAAGAAAATCAGTTTGATATTACAAATATTTATAACCTGTTTTAAATCAGTTGATGCATCTCTATGATAACTTTGCCGTGTAATGAAATAATGCATTTCTCCTTAATCTCTAGAATGTTAGTTCAAATAATGTTCAGATTGTCTAGATCAAAGTTTCTTTCCTGTACTGACTGTAAATGGTCTTGTCGCATTAATCTGATTCATACGTTTTAGAATTAACTTTTACCTTCAGGAATTAAAGCTTTAAATGCAAGATAAATGAAAACTCTTTGTTAAGAAACTGTTATGCATCTACTCCTGTATTTACTCCAGTAGAAAAGAAAACTGTGCTTATCCTACAAGGTCAGAGTGAACGTGAGGAAATTAAACAACGGATGGCCCATCTCTGAACCTCTCAATTGTAACACAGAGTTGGAATGAGGGTAATCATATCCAATAGAAATATAAATTATTGATGCGTGTCCCAGAATCAAAGAGTTGTACTGCGGGTATAACATAATTAGGTTAGGCACATCCTAAGGCATGGCACATTAGCAGAGAGTTGCACTGTTGGGATTAGAAGCTTTATTTATCTGGAATTTCCTCACAGGGGCAGTTGTAGATCTGGTCTTGGGTGGCAGCTCATTTCGAGTTCTTGAGAGAAAAGGAGACAGCAATTTTCAATCAGCTTGGAGTTCAAGGAAGACATTTACAGTTATTTTCAGTTAGCTTGGAGAATGCAGTGAAGTTTAAGTTTGAGATAAGAAGTCCACAGCCAGCAAGTTTTGAGGAAAACGTGGTGGATTATTCAGACAAAATGTAATGGAAGGATCTTCATGAAATTTCATACCTCACAGAAAAGCTGGAAGATTATTGAAAAATCAAGGTAAATTCAGGAGGGCTGTGTTTTCGTTTAAGGAAAAGGGAATGAACCATCAAGATTACATAATATCAGGGAAGTCTTGCTGGGCATTATGGTTGCAGGGGTTTAGTGGGAATGGAAGAGTGTGGTGGAAATGTAAGTAAATGCAAAATTGAATTTATAGCATATGTGTCCTTGACCTCACTCCTTGACCTAGTGCCCTTTTCTCTTAGGGAATCTGAGTTATTCCAGCTCATACGCATAAGGATGGAGGAGGAGGTACATACAGTACTCCAGAAGCTTCCTCTCAGGGCTCTCCAGAGGTGCCTGGTTCCATCATTACACATCTTCCCCCACCATCACTATAATGCTAAATTGAGCAGAGTTCAAGCCAAGGAGGGTGAGCCTGCATCAGAAACTCTAGGTCCAAATAGCCGGGTGATGAAAACTCAAATTCTTTCAAGCCAAAATGACCAACTACAGATTAGGCCCTCTCCACCCCAGCTGCGAAACATGGGATATAGTAGAAGATGTAGGATGAAAGCACTTCTGAGGGCATGTGGGTAGCACAGTGACACATACTTGTAAACAAATCTTGCTTTTTGTAAATAATTATGCACATGCACATTTAGATCGTCTGGTTTTGTGTGTTGGTTACTGTCAGACCCAATGAAGTCACACTCATTTGAGAGATAAGCAGCCTGCTTAACATCTCAAAGAAGTAAGAAAATGTAATGGTATTGCTCATCTCTCACAAGAAACCAAATCTGGATCACAGATAGCTTCAGATATCAGGGAGCTTTGGACCATGACATTGATAACTGTAGTGAAGGCATTGCACTTCAATATAGGCAGCACTGAGGCTAAACACAATGCACAGTGATCATACTATGGCCTGGCTGAAAACATCTAGCACACTTACAACTGCCTTGTGAGCGAGAACAGTAAATCAGCGATGATTCTAAAATCTCTGAAAGCAAATTTTCATTCTATCTATCAGATGTTGAAGTGAGTGCATTGCCATTCAAGACTGGGATGTATACAAGGGCAATTCACATGTCCATTCGCCCTTATAACACAGGGGTCTGCCAAGAGAAGCTGCACAAAATGCCTGCCCCTCTCAGGTTCAACACTGCCCAACAGAATGCTGAAGTATTTCAGGGCAGTTTAACAGTCTGCATGGACTCAGAAACATTGAAGGTTAACCAAAAGGGTAGTCAAAAAGGGTAGCCTCAGGGTTCCTCTTGGTCTGCTGCCTTTTACACGAAACTTCACTGCACAGCACTCAGATATCTAGCTAATCTTACAGCCATGCGATGTTAGTGCACTATATTACTGAATGCTGCCTTTTCCCTAAAATTCCGTAGAACTTTTAGTGTGTAGATTTGAAAGTTGAATGTCAAGGTGTCAAGTGTACAGTCAGATGGATAATAAGACATTTATTCAGCAACAGAAAAAGGACTTCAAAAATAATCAGGACATGTCCTTTGTACTAAACAGGGACTGCTTATCATATAACCAACAAAAGGCTACACAATTAAAAGAAGTCTAAACCCAGTTCAACCATTTTGGAAGCAGTTTTTAATTAAGTTGTGCCTGGCTTCTCAGGTTGACAATGCGTTGCTCTGTCATACCTGTCCAACCTGGTCAAGAAGGATCCCGACCCGAAACATCAGCTTTCCTGCTCCTCTGATGCTGCCTGGCCTCCTGTGTTCCTCCAGCTCCACACTGTGTTATCTCTGACTCCAGCATCGGCAGTTCTTACTATCTCTGGTCAATACCCTGATTGTCATCCTTAGAAGATTGTTGTTGATCTCCATTTCCTCTTTATCTGTGACATTGCCCCATTTACTATTCCAGTTGTGATGGGCACAGCATGCCACAAAAATGCAGCACACCCTTTCTGGGTAATGCTGCAATGCCCCACCTGGGTCGTCCAGGAATTGAAACTTCAACTTAAGGAGACTTATGATCTGCTCCACTCTGACCCGAGTGGAAGCATGCAGCATTGTATCTTTAATCTGCTCAGTCTAAAAGTTTAACAAAGATGCCCTGATCCATCTTTGGAGGGGGTTATCCTTGCTTCCTAGCAACTATCACTGCTTGGCCCAACGACCGTGGAGGAAGTAGGAACCTCTAGTATGTACACATCATGGAAATTATCAGGATATCTGGGGGAGACCATCAAAATCTGGCATTGATGGCAACACATAATTTGAACATTGATGGAATGGAAGCAGTTTCATTTGACTAACACTGTGTGTCGATGATAGAGTCCTCCCAAAGCTACATGAGTATATAGTGCCCTGCAATTGGGAAAGCCAGCGGTGGTGGAAAATCCCACTGCTCTTCTATCTCTTTTTTATGGGGGAAAATATGAACAGCTCTGATTGGGGGAAAACGGTATCAGTTACCTTCCAGATGCATTTGTCGGTTGAGGATTGGGAGATGTCACAGGGGTCCCCAGTTATTTGTTGAAATGAGCTGCTGGCATAAATATCCAGAGCAGCTGTAACCTTGATGGGCACCTTCTCAATTCTTTGGGGTTCAGGTTTTACTCCAGCAGATGCCACACGTCAGTGATGACAATTTGTACCCATACAGTGTTTCAGAGAGCTATAGATAATGACAGCGAGGTCTGTATATGCAGGGTCACTCATTCTCCTCCACCTCCTTCAGGGATCTTCACTTGCTGCTTCGCCCTCTGGTGGAGGTTGCTGGAGGTTGCTGCTCTTGCTGGGCTTGCTTACATCATGGTGATAGCTCTCTCCTTCAATGTTGTCTTTGCATATAAAGTAGTGCCAAAAGGAGCCACAATGATATTCATGGCAGATTGGTGAGCAGATAATCTGTGGAGAGTGTCAGATAAGGAACACCGTTTCATGAACGGTGTTCCTGAGGCCTCACATCAATTACAATGAAGCTCCATGTTAAGCCCTGATAAAGTGTGACACGGAGGCTTTGCAAGAAGGTCAATGTCACACCTTGATAAGAAGTTCTGAGACATGTAACTTTAACCAAACATATGTTGCAGAACCAAAGTGTTCAGGTTAGTTTAGCAGAGTGGAATTTTGGCAGTAGGCAACTATTATACCACACCACACCACGTCCCAAAATAGGCAGCCTTGCACAGCGCAGACCATGTCTTTGCATGCTTGCAATTCAATGTGCATATGTGCTGGTTCTGAAGCATTGTCTCCCATTGACAGCGATGGAATATTTTTCAGAAATGCTAAGACCAGGTGATACTCTTAAATTAGTGTTTGATTACATTTGCTGAGCTGACTTGACAAGGAGACAATTCATGTAAACAATGTAAAGCTCATGATAGTTTGAGGCCGTAATTTGCAATGTGCATTCTGGATGATGAATTACTTTCCAATGGAGTGCAGTTTGAGCCTAAATGGGTGGCAAGATTGAACCAGTGGATGCATGAATAATACAACTGCCCTGAGCAGAGTCTCCCTTTCAATGAATTTTATTCATTCCACCAAAGAGGAAATAGTAAGTTACTTGGTCCACTCTGCATGCGTTGGTAGCCATTTTGTACCATTATTGCTCAGTTGACTCTGGATCAAAGATGACAAGATTTCAACTACACATCGTAGTGAGTGACTTTCAGGCTCTGCCTGAGATGTAGGATGCTCCCATGATCCTTCGTGTACCTTTTTTTAAATTCCAGTCCCTGTGTCCGTGATGAACTTTCAGCCTCTTCTATTTCTTTACAGCACTTTATATAACTATTAATGTTCCCCCAGAGCCCATGACTTTGTTAATTCTCATGCCCTTGTTTCTAAATTCCTTCCCCATGCCGGAGTGATTGTAACAGATAGCATGCGTGAAGTGTTGAGGCTGGTGATTGGCCGATACTGTTTGTGTGGACCGAATTCAGAGGAAAATTCTGTCCAGGGAGTATGCAGAGCTGTTGTGGTAAAGACAGGGTTAGTTGAAGACCTGGACTAGAAAGTATTGAGTTTCTGGCACCAGGTTCCCACTCTGACTTTTATGTTGGGAATTTGTACCACTTATTTGTTGGAGAAAGGGAGGAGAATTGAAAGTGACATATAACTGAGATGAACTGGATTACTAATGAACTGAAAATACCTGGAAATAAGGTAGTCACCACTTAATAGTGAGATTCAGAAGTTACTGGTTAAAGTTTAAGGTGCAAATTGTGTTTTTTTCCTCAACATTGAGATTCCAGTTTTTTCTTTGTTGTTGTATTTTCCCAACTTCCACCATTTCCAACTCCAGGGAGCAGAAAATTACAACCAGAGAAACCATTATTCTGAATTTCCTGGTGGTATAGATGAGCAGGGGTGCTCGAAAATGTTAAATTGATTCAATAAACAGCTGTAACATCATTTATCCTAATGTACAAACACCAAAGAATTGATTTTAGCTTTACTAGGAAAGCAGGTATGAGGACAATGAGAGATTAACATTTGGTATTTGTTTTTATGCTTTTTAATTGTCAACATCATTTTAAACATTCAGTTCTTAATTTCAGGACGGGTGACCATCAGAAACGCAGTCCAATGATGTTAATTGACTTCCCAATATCATCTAATTTAAAATCACAAAGATCCCACTTAATCCCCAAGAAATCTGTGAAAAGTTGTGATTTGCATAGAAACCAGCATAAAAAGGAGCTCTCAGGTGAAGAACATCAGATCATTTTGCATATCTTGGAGATATCCTTCTAGGCTCTTGTATGTATTGTATGCATTCAGTTTAAGATTCATGCTCTAGAAAGGATCTGTTGACATTGGAGGTAGCCAAAATGACTGAGCGAATTAAATTGTAAGCCTAGGTTGCTTTTTAAATCCTTGGGTGTCTGAGAGTCAGGGTGATTTAATCAATGTGTTTTAAGTAAAGGGTTTTGGTATGGACAAATTACTTTCCCTAGTGCGGACATACATAATGTTAAAACTGGGCAATTCAGGAGAGAAATCAAGGAGTGGATTTTCACTGAAGGGACATTAGAAATGTAGGACATCTTTTCTACAAGAAGTTGTGGATGCTGGGCAATTGAAGATTTCAAGACTGAGAAATACAAATTTGATAGGTAAGTATATTTGAGTAACGTTAAAAACAAGCCAGGGAAATTTAAGTCTAATATTGAAAGATTGAGACTGAAGGGGCTGAATGGTGTCCTGCTGTTTCTGCTGTTCCCAGGAATTGAAATTCTTTCAGATTCAAATTTTCATACTTAGGCAAGTATTTGGTTTCCTTAATTAGATGTATATGACCTAGTTTCCAAATCAATATCCATCTCCTAACAAAATAACATTTTTAAAACTATAATTTTAAATGTTTGAGCTCATTCCTTTACAACACACCAGGTTATTGGAATTACTTTATGATGTCTCCACATGAATAAAGATAGAAATTATAACATTATATTCTTTTCAATTGTTCACTATTCAATCCTAAAAAAAATCTACATCAGAGAAACCCTGGCTATCAATTTGATCCAATGATTATTACCTTATCAAATATAGCATTTTTCATCTGATTCAGAATACTTTAACAAATGAAATGCATTTGTGCTTCAGCAATGTTATTTTGTTTGTACCAGTTGCTAAATACCACTATTAGATCCTTTAGTTTATTCTGTCCCTTCTGTTGCTATCACAATGAAACTGCTAGTTCCTAGAAACATTGATGCTCTGGAAATTGTTCAAGACAGCAAGGACACCCAACTTGAGATAGCAATATCACTAGGGAAAATTTATTTATATACAGAGAACATTATCTCAAAATATTACATTTTTGTGAAAATTTGACTTTAGTGTGTACATAATTCAGTGAAAGTAGGTCATCCATTTGTACTACACCTCACCCACATTTCTTTCCACTGAATTTATCAGACAGACAAATCAAACATAATGTATAATGGGTCAATTATACTGACTATTTAAGTCCTTCCAGTAAAGTTCAATTTCACTCCAACTTTAGCAATAACATGATTTTTTCAATGTGAAGTATGGTACGTGATTCATATATATTTTAATGTTATTTGAGAGCTCTGAATTTTGAATAAATTATATGTGGGTTTTCTGTGCATCTGAAGAGGTTTAATGATTAACTTGTGGTATTTTTATAACCACTGTGGTTTTTTTTTCAAAACAAACAGTCTGAGAGAGAGTGTTCAGGGAGGTTAATGAAAATTTGTTTACATGTGAGAATTTACAGTGAACAAAGCAAACAGTGTGGTACATTAAGCTTTTGGATAGAAGACTCTGGAATTGTTTTTTTTGGCTTCGGGAAAGAAGAAAACTTGGCGGAGAAAGAAAGGTTCTTTAGTTTTAGTTTGGGTAGTTTGCAGATGTCTTGACTAAAGCTGTGTAAACTGTTGCTCCTGAAAAAGGGAGGTGTTCTACTTTATCTTAATTTCTTTTGCATTTTTTAAAAATTTTATTGTTAAATCGAATCTGTAGCATTGTCTGTTTGTGTAAAATACCACCTCATTAAAACCAAAATAACAAAATATCAAGCCAGATTTTCGTCTGGGGTCTGACTTGTCCAACTGGAATTATAACAGTCAGCAATTGACAGGGGATTGGCTATCCATCGCCCTGCTAAATGCAATGGAAATTAAAGTCCAACAAAATTTAAAATGGGTGACTAAATCAACTCGGTAAGTAGGTTTGGTTAAATTTGGCCCCTTTAAAATGACCAGAAATGCTTCTTTTGTTTTGTCCTAAAGTGCAAAATCCCAACCAATGTTAGATTTTCATACTTTTAGTTTTGGAGATGCAGCACTGAAGATGGATCACTTTTCAAAACTTTGAAGTGGTTGACACCTCTGCAACTAAAGTTCATAGATAATACTTATCTAATCACCAAATTCTAATCTCAAATAAGTGCTTGAAATAAATTACTGAATATTTGTATTACTTTAAAACCACATTCTCACCTAGCAGTCATGTCGTCAGAATCCATTTGAATTACACAGATTCCATTTTCACATTGTCTTCCCACTAGGCTGTGTACATGCAGAAGTGGAGGCTCATCAATGGTCACTAACTGTACAACAATTTTGGCAGGTCCAGTGTAATTGTGTATCTATAATTGAAACAGAGATTGAGGTTGACGATTATGTAGGACATCTTATTAATGTAAAAAGCAGTTAAGCACGTGACTGGGGTTAATTCATTAATTGACTGGGTAGATGAGGGAGTCCTCTTGTGGTGTAGAGGTAGTGTCCCTACTCCTGGTCCAGGAGGCCTGGGTTCACATCCCTCTTACTTCAGAGGTGTGTAATAACATTTCTGAACAAGTTGATTAGGAAAAAATAGGTTAATTTTTTTAAAAAATGAAAAAGTAGATGAGGGCTCTTGTGGCATAGTGATGGTGCCCCTACCTCTGAGCTAGGAGACCTGGGTTCAACTCAACCTACTCTAGAAGTAAGCACTAACATCTTTTGAATAGGCTAATTGGAAAATGAAAATAAAATTGACAGAGGAGATACGAAGGGTAAACAAATGGGACTGACGTATGGAAGCACCTGTAAAACAGGAAAGAAACCACACACTCCCCTCGGAATTCTCCTTTCGAACACCCCAGAGATGGTCTGGTCCTCCACCTCCACCTTATCTGCACCTCTGACCCTTTGAAAGTGAAGCAGAGGAGTGTTCACTTGCCTCTGACAAGGTGACCTTCTGCATTATTAGGCTTGTCCAGATACAACTATCCTTAGGTGCCTGACTGAACCTCCAGGAACATTGGGCTCCACTGATGAGAACGCCCTCTAAGTCAGCTGCAGGAGCAGGGTCTACAATGAGATGTAGTGGAAGGGAGAGTCCTAGTCATACAGCATGGAGACAGACCTTTCAGTCCAACTCGGTCATGCTGATCCTGTTTTCCCAAACTAAACTAATCCCATTTGCCTGCATTTGGCCCACGTCACTCTAAACCTTTCCAATTCATGTACTCGTCCAAATGTCTTTCAAATATTGTAACTGTATCTGCATTTACCACTTTCTCTGGCAGTTCACTCCACGTATGAACCACTCTCTGTGCAGAATAAGTTGTCCCTCAGGTCCCTTTTAAATCTTTCTCCTTTCACCTTAAAAATCCTCTGGTTTTGAACTCCCCTATGGTGGGGGATAAAGACCTTGGTTATTCACCATACCCATGCCCCTCATGATTTTATAAACCTCAATAAGGTCATCCTTCAACCTCCTACACTCCGGTGAAAGAAGTCCCGGCTTATCCAGCCTCAACTTATAATTCAAACCCTCCAATCCAGTAACATCCTGGTAAATCTTTTCTGCACTGTCTCCAATTCAATAATGTCCTTTCTATAGCAGAGAAAGAAAAAACCAATTGAGGACACATTGGTAGGATGCATAAAGTTACACTGTGTGGATTCTCAAATTTGTTTAAATGTTATTGTTTGCATGCACATCTGTTTGTTTCAGTCTTTGTCTGGCCCTGAATGTAACTGAGCCAACATGATGCTTAACTTCACGTCAACACAGGAT
Source organism: Rhincodon typus (assembly GCF_021869965.1). Classification (NCBI taxonomy): domain Eukaryota; kingdom Metazoa; phylum Chordata; class Chondrichthyes; order Orectolobiformes; family Rhincodontidae; genus Rhincodon; species Rhincodon typus. Next base: position 34,776,742 of record NC_063343.1, on the reverse strand, counting down.
ATATCATGGATCAATGTGTGTGCTGACAGCCACTACAGTATGTGGAAACAAAATGAACAAGTCACACACAGGGCAATGGGTCTTGTTGACACCATTGATCCTTGTTCTACAGCATCTTTATTCTTCCCCTGATCTCTGTATCCAAAAGTGTTGGTGTGAATGAGGTAGTCAGTGAAGTCAGGGGCAGGGAGATGTGTAGCACACAGGGAGCCAATGCATTAAGATGGTCAGAGATTAGGAACAACACCCCGACAAATTGACACATGTACCCTGACCACTTCAGGTGTGGTTGCAGCTATTTTCTTTCCTGTTGTGTATTTTTGATTTGCGATAGAGATGTTGGCCAAGGAACAGGGTGGTGTGTCCAAGTGGCAGACAATTGGAAGCTCAGTGTCATTTTTTGCAGACAGGATGTAGATGTTCTGCAAAGCAGTCATCCAGTCTGTGCTGTCTCCCCAGTGTAGAGGGGATCACATTGTGAGCAGCAAATACCATAGACTAGATTGAATGAAGTACAGGTAAATCGTTGCTTCACCTGGAAGGTGTGCCTGGAAGTAAACAGGCAGGTGTTACACTCTCTGTAGTTGCATGGGAATATGCCATTGGACGTGAGGGAAGGTGTTGCAAGTGGAGCAGGAGTGAACCAAGGTGTCCTGGAGAGTATGGTCCTTGCGGAAGGTTGACAAGGGAGGTGATAGAATCCTGCTGGAGGTGGCAGAAATCACGGCCAATGATCCCTTGGATGTGGATGTTGGTGGGATGGTAAGTGAGGACCAAAAGGACCTAATGTGGGAGGGAAAAGAGAGGGTGAAGGCCAAAATATGGGAGATGGGTCAGACTGGGTGAGATGGTGAAGGCTCTGTTAAGCATGGTGGTGGGGAGTTCTCGGTTGAGGAAGGTGGACATTTTGGAGGCCCCTTGTTGAAGTTGGCATCATCGGAACAAATGTGATGGAGACAGAGGAACTGGAAGAATGGAATAGTCAGAATGTATAATCAAGGTAATTGGGAGAGGTGGTGGGTCTGCAGTGGATATTGGTGACCAGCCTGTCTCCTGAAATGGTAACAGATCTTGAGGAGAGCAAGGGAGGAGTCAGAGATGGCCCAGGTGTAGGTGAGTGATAATTTTTTTCCAATTCTGGATGAGAGTGAAAAGCAGAACTGATGATGTCATGTCACAAAATAGTTGTGGGTTGAGAGCCAATGTCAGATTGGAGCAAGGAATGTTCAATTTATGCTACAGAGAAAAAGGCATAACTGGGACCCATGCAGGTACCATGGACACACCTTTGATCTGAATAAAGTGAGAGGTATTAAAGGAAAAGTTGTTCAAAATGATGACAAGCTTGGTCAGGCTGAGGAGAGTGGTGGTGGATGGGACAAAAACAGAGGTTGCTGGAAAAGCTCAGCAGGTCTGGCAGCATCTGTGGAGAAAAAAACAAAATCAGAGTTATTGTGGTGGATGGGGATGATTTAGGCCTTTTTTTCCAGGAAGAAGCAGAGAGCCCTAAGACTATCTTGATGGGGGATGTGGTTGCTTGCTTGCTGCATGTGTTTGCTATGTAAACTGCTGGCACATGGTGCAGATGTGAGATTGTCATAGAGGACTGCCGTACAGCAAGATGTATGCTCCCTTGACTGAGGACTGCTGATCAGCAAGGTAGGCTGACTGGTTGCACGATTGTGCTGATTGGTTCAGCAAGGCATGGATGGTCCAAGCATGCAGGTATGCGCTTAGTAAGCAAATGCAAAGAGTGCAAGTGAGTAGCCCTGAAATGCAGCTTAGTCCAATCCATGAGCCTGTCCCTGCATTCAAAGTGGCCATGTAGCAGCCCTTCAGTGCTAGTTGCTGGTGCACCCTACAGCACAGGCCTGTGCTTCCTAAAAGTTCTCCAAGTCGATTGGACAGGTGACATGATGACATGAGGCAAATGTCAAAAATCTGTGGTTAAAGGGTGCATGCAACTGGTGCCCATGGGTCCTGCCCTGAGATGTTGATTCAAGCTGAGCAATGTGCAGACTGATTGCAGCTAAGGAGGATGTGAAGTTTCAGGTAGTTGTTTGACTTCCAAGTTGAAAATTCTTGACATCTAGCTTGTTTGGAACATTTTGAGAGGATAGAAGCTGAATTTATAAGGCATTTAACATGCAATAATTCCCTTAATTAGGCTATTCGCCACTGCCAGCAAGGAAATCACTCGGTTGCAGCGAGATGCTCATGACTTCGAGAGAGGCCTTACTGGTCCTTTTTTCCAGTCCTGCCATCTTACCATAGTCCATATCGCTCAAAACCCTATAAGATTCCATCCCTTAGATTTTTTAAATAATGAAGATCAAAGTAAGATGAAGGAATTTGAGAGTACTACCTAGCTCAGGTTTGGGGATGTCACTGTGCTGAAATCATTTAAATAAGAGAGGTGATTCCCTGTAAAATAGGGGATAAACCATTTTAGACGTAATTCCAGGTTAAAAACCCTTACTATTGAGCAGGTTGTCCATGAAAATGTTCAAATTATACAACAAGGCTATTTGCCCAAGAGGATAACAATTGAGTGTTGGCGCCAAAGTAACATTAATGCCAGTTCTGAGGAAGGGCCACCAGATCCGAAACGTTAACTCTGTTTTTTCTTTCACAGATGCTGCCAGACCTGCTCAGCTTTTCCAGCAACTTTGTTTTTGTTCCTGATTTACAGCATCTGCAGTTCTTTTGGTTTTTAATGCCAGATGGTTTTAGTGAATGCAGAAATGCTATTTTAACAAGATAGGGAAAGCAACCAGCAAAAACAAACATTAGCTGAATGTGCAAGATGAGGAACAGAAGGCATGGTCCATGCTAGGCAAAATGAGGTGAAGACATTGAAGGTCTGAAACTGCAGTACTGATTCTGACTGGACCTGGAAGTGACATGCCCTAGGAGACGATCACAAACTTGAAAAAGGCTTGCAAAAGACAGGTAGTAGTCCAAAATGAAACAAGAGGGAAAGTAGATGTCAAAGTTTGCTAAGAACATGGGCTTTGGAACAAGCTGGTCATACCAAGAAAGGTAGGAGCCATTATGATTACGAAATTTTAGTGGCTATGAACAAATTAGGAAATAAGTTGGTGAAGGATGACAAACAAAAAGACTCAACAGCTAAAAATAATTTGGTGTATAAATGCAGTTTTCAGGCAGAAGATAAACAGCCTTATGATACAGGTGGATATGCACAGAGAAAATGCTCCTGGATGGAGTATGTGCTAAAGCCAAAATAGTGGCTCAGTGTTTCAAGAGGAAACCTGGTGGTCAAGATATTGAACCAGATTCCCCTCATTGCAGGAAATGCGGTCTTGAAGATTTCCTTAGCCTTCTCAGCAACATACTCCTGAGAATGTAAGTAAATAAAATAGAAATTGTAATTTTGCACAGAAAAGTTCCAAATGAAATGTTTTTTTTTAAACCCCCTAAAACAGGTGATACAGAAGGGAGACAATGTGGACAGCTGCATGAACACAGCAGGCCAAGCAGCATCAGAGGAGCAGGAAAGCTGACGTTAGGTTCTAGACCCGAAACGCCAGCTTTCCTGCTCCTCTTACGCTGCTTGGCCTGCTGTGTTCATCCAGCTCTACACCTTGTTGTCTCAGATTCTCCAGCATTGGCAGTTCCTACTATCTCTGATACAGAAGGGAAGCTATTTAAATTAAACAAGTATGTTTATATATTGAATGGTGCAGTAAGGCTCAGGTAATTCTCAGTTAGGTCCTTACTAAAAGTGGGTTGCATTCAGCTTAAAGCAGATCCAGTAATTTTCTAATGGTATCACTAAGAGAAACTGGTAGGCACATTTATGATGCACATCAATGATTTTCTCTGAGGATTTACTCCAGAGCTTGAGCATTGTTTGGTAAACAAAATGAAAAGGAAATTTAAGATTGGAAGTTAGCCTTTTGGAGCCTTTAAGTACATAAGATTAAACTTAAGCAGGATAAGTCAGGACTGACTCTAGGTCAATAAGCTTGATTTGAAAACATTCATCACATCCTGATAAACTGAAACAGGTCCTCACACATAACAACATGCCAGTTGTGTCATACTGAAACTGAATCCTCAGTTTAAATATGCTATTATGGAAATCTTGACAGCAAATAAAACATCAAAGAAATTAAATTCAAAGAAATGTACACTCAGATTTCCAGCTTTGAGTGACACAGGATATATGAAGTTACTCTTTTTTGTAGTGATGTTTTGCATACCAATCTTCCTAATTACCATTTGAGCACAACAAGGCTTATCATATTCTTGGTAGGAAAGAATAATAAATGTTGTCTGTTGACTTGGAAAGCTGATAAACTAAAAAAAGAAAGTTTAAAAATACATTAGCTGCTGAAACATAGATGCCTGTAGTAGCTGTAGATACAATGGCATATTTATCCAATATTGTATAGGAAATTGTAATATAAGGTCTCATCTGAAGTAAGTTTGACCATAGAATGTTATGTGGACAACTATTCTCTTTGGGACAATGTTCATTCTACAAAGGGTGTTGTGACAAAAGGTTGAAGATTGATTTTGCTGGTACAAGAATTTATTTTGGAAAGAACATATTTCTAAAATAAAGTTGGTGACACAAGTAACCAGTTGTCAGACTGTTTCACTTGCTTCAAGAAATTATTGGATATTCCTGCAGAGGGATGACTGGTAGTAAGAGAAGACATATAGAATTGAAAAAAATTAAATCATAATTGCCTGCTTACCTACTTGCTGTATTAACAAGATCCCTCATCTATAAATAAAACTTCTGAATACATACAAACAAACTTAGAACAAAATGAAGGAAAAAATAGATTAAAATGATTTATTTTCACATTTCATATCTTATTTTGCAATTCAAATGAGCACAAACAAAATTATACGTATTGTTTTCCATTCCATATGATACAGTCAGCTTCCCATAAGCCCCATTTTTGAACCAAATGAAACC
>NC_063343.1:34653214-34771385 GCF_021869965.1 Rhincodon typus | reverse complement strand
TTTTTCCTTCATTTTGTTCTAAGTTTGTTTGTATGTATTCAGAAGTTTTATTTATAGATGAGGGATCTTGTTAATACAGCAAGTAGGTAAGCAGGCAATTATGATTTAATTAATTTACTGGCTACTTTACTGGAACACATGGGACTAGTGTCCAAGAGGAGCTGTAAGATAGAGCAGTTAATAAGCAATATTTACAAGAAAAGGTGTCTTTGTTTGACTGGCTCAGATCCAAATTGACAAATGGTTTGAGGGAAAAAAATTAAAATAGTTAGGACCAGGCAAAGTGTGATATATGTCAATATTTGTGCCACAGAAGTGCTAGGCAATGACCATCTCTAACAACACAGAATCTAGTCATCACCCTGAGAGATTCAATGGCATTACCATTGTTGAATCCTTCACTATTACCATGCTGGTGATTATCAATGACCAGAAACTGAACTGGAGCAGCTACGTAAATACTTTGACTGCAAGCTCAGGTCAGAGGCTGGAAATTCCACAGTGAGTAACTCTGAGTACCCAAACCTGCTTAATATCTATGAGACATAAGTCAGGAATATAATAGAATACTCTCTATTTGTCTGGATGAGTGCAGCTCCATTGGCATTCAATAAGCTGAACATCAAAGCAGCTCAATTGACTCGCAACCAATCTACCATCTTAAATAGCAATCACTCCATGTTTGATGTACATCACTGACAGCAGTTTCTACCATCTGCAAGGTGCACCACAGCAATTCGACAAAGCTTATTTGATGGTAACTTCCATACCTACAAGCTCCACCATCAAGGTGGATAAGGGCAGCTGGTTTAAAGGAACACCATTTCCATGCAAAACCCCACTAAGTTACACACTGCCTTTGCTTGGATATACATTGCTGGTACTTCTTTGTTATCTAATCAAAATTCTGGAATTCTTTCATTAATAGCCCCATGGTTACACTGCTGTTGAAGAAGGTAGCTTACACGACCATGTTAAGGGAATTATGACGGACAATAAATGTTGGCCTGTACAATGACAAGTTGGAATTCATCTTTCTTAAATTGGCCAATAATTTTTCAAACTGACATCGTTTAACTATATGTTACATGAACTACAGTAGTTCTAGAATGCATTGCAACAAACCTGCTATCACTTGTTTTTCTGCCAAAGTGTAATATCCCCCTCAAAATGTTAGCTTACATTTTTCTTCATCCATGTCAACACTATTTGATATATAACAGCTTAAGTTTACCAGAGACGACAGTGTGGAGCTGGAGGAACACAGCAGGCCAGGCAGTATCAGAGGAGCAGGAAAGTTGAAGTTTTGGTTTGGGACCCTTCTTCAGAAAATACTGCTCAATTTTCCTGCTCCTTTCTTGCTGCCTGGCTTGCTGTGTCCCTCCAGCTCTACACTGTGTTGTATCTGACTCCAGCATCTGCAGTTCTTGCTATCTCAAGTTTACCAGGAGTCCTTATTTCTGAATAATCATTACAAATCTCAACACATCCATTGAAGGCATCATTGTCTAAGTTAAAATATAGGACCCACATATAGAGACCATTTGATTCTACATACATGTTGTGTTCTCCTTTTCAAACCACTATGGTTTGTTAATGTGTTATAAATAGCTGTTACCTCTCCTTGTTTATGATTATTTTCTGACTTTTCCTTCCACTATTTATGTTGAGAATATTTTCTCAGTAAATGAGTTTTATAGTGATAGGTTGTCAAGCTTTCCCCACCAGTCCAATGATGGGGGATTTAACGACTTGAATGTGAGACACTACTCCCTTTTCAGGTAACCCACATCAAATATTTAAATTCAGAGTACCATCATATAATTCATAGAGCAATTTAAAATTCATGGACACTTTTGCAGGTATAAATGAAATATTCAGATTGGCAGATCAGTGGTATATGAAATTTTAATAGTGTCAAGTGTGAGGTGATGCACTTTGGAAGAAGTAAAAGATAAGGGAGACCTCAATGAAAGGCAGGTCACCAGGAACCTCAGAGGGACAGGAGGACCTTGGGATGCTTGTCCACAGATCCTAGAAGTTGGCAAAACTAGTTAATAGGACAGATAAGAAAGTATTTGTGATATTTGCCTGTATCAATGGAGGCATAGATTATAAAAGCAGGGAAGTTATGTTGGAGCTATACAGAACTTTGGTTAGGCCACAAATAGAGTACTACGTATGGTTCTGGTCTCTGGGAAGGATGTGATTGCACTGGACACAGCAGAAAGGAGATCCACAACAATGTTGCCTGGGATGGAGCAGCTTAGCTATGAAAAGAGGCTGAATAAGTTTGGTTATTTACTTTAGAGCAGAGAAGCTTAAGAGGGGACCTGACTTTACAAGGTTATGAGGGACATCGACAGAGTGGATAGAAAGCAGCTGTTCCTCTTAGTTAAAGGGCCAATAACAAGGAGCCACACTTTTAAGGTGAAAGACAGGAGTTTTAGAGGGGATTTGAGGATTTTTTTCACCCAGAGATCTGGAATCAATGCACCATCAATGCACTTCAATGCACCACCCTGCTCTCTGGCCAACATCTCTGTCTCTATTGTGCTACATTGTTCCAGTGAAGCCCAATGCAAGCTGGAGGAACAACACCTCATTTTCCGCTTGGGGACCCTACAGCCCTCCGGATTCAATATTGAATTCAATAATTTTAGGGCCTAAACTCTCCCATGTCCCAGCCCCCACCCCACACACCAGGCCTCGTTACCACATAGCCTGCCACTACACACCCCCTGTTGTTAGTCACTAACAGTCCCCATTAACAACTATTCACCCTCCCAGCCTGATCGTTAGCAATTCCTTTGTCTGTCCAACTGTCTTTCTCTCTCTTTGGGCTCTATCTTACCGTTTACTCCCTACCTCACCCACCTCCTTATTTTCTGCGTATAAACTGACGTTTTCCCAGCCACCATCAGTTCTGAGGAAGGGTCACCGGACCCGAAACGTTAACTCCGTTTTCTCCTCCACAGATGCTGCCAGACCTGCTGAGCTTTTCAAGCAACTTTGTTTTTGTTCCTGATTTACAGCATCCACAGTTCTTTTGGTTTTTATCTGGAATCTGGAATGCACTGCCAGGTTCCCTTTAGGGTGAAACGTAGGCTGCTTTATGTGGGAAACCTCAACCTTTAAAAAGTACTTGGATAAGCATTTGAAATGACATAACATTCAAAGCTATGGGCCAACTGTTGGAAAATGGAACAAATGTAGATTTAGCTTTTTTTTGGTCGATGACAAACTCTATGGGCCAAGGGGACTATTCTAAACTGCATGATTGTGAGTAGGTAATTCAGCCCTTTGAGTTTGCTCACCATTCAATATGATTACAGCTGATCATCCAACTCAGTACCATCTTCTCTCTTTTGCTCCATATCCTTTGAACCCTTTAGCCCTAAGAATTGTATCTAACCCTTTCATGAAAACATTCAATATTTTGGCCTCAACCACTTTCCATGGCAGAGAATTCCACAGGCTCACTAATCTTTGGGTGGGTGAAGAAATTTCTCCTCAACTCCGTCCTAAATGGTCTACCCTGTCTCCTTAGACTGTGACCCCTAATTCTGGACTCCTCATTCATCTGAAACACTCTTCTTGTGTTTACCCTGTCTAGTCCTGTTAGACTTTCTTTTAGCTTTCTCTGAGATCCCCACCTCATTTTTCTAAACTCCAGTGAACTTCTTCCTAACTGATCCAATCTCTCTTCATACATCAGTCCTGCTATCCCAGGACTGATTTGGGTAAACCTTTTGTTGCATTCTCTTCATAGCCAGAATATTTTTCCTCTGATAAGGAGAACAAACTGTACACCATACTCCAGGTGTGGTCTCAGCAAGGCGCTATACAAATGCTGTAAGACATCTTTGCTCCTGTACTCCAATCTTCTTATTCTGAAGGCTGGCATATCATTGATGCATGATTGGCATGCAAGGACATCCAGATCTCATTGCGCCATCCCCTTTCACAATCTATTGCCATTCAGATAATCTTCATTCCTGCTTTTACTAACAAAAAGGATAATGCTACATTTATCCACATTACACTTCATCTATCATGCATTTGCCCACTCACTCAACTTGTCCAAATCACACTGAAGCAATTCTGAGTTCCCTCATAGATTGCCCTCCCATCCAGCTTCATGTCATATTTCATAATGCATTTCGTAATTAAAATTCACAAATTGTCCCTATGTCTCACAAAGAATCCATTCTTATAGTCTAATTCCCATGTTGTATTATTAACCATTTCTGTCACATCCAATAAATCCTGTTACCAGAACTAAAATCTCTCCTTGATGGTCTTGTACAAAGTCTCAATTCTCTCCTAATCTTTTTCTAACACTTCAGCTTTGATGAATGCTTTTCTATCAGCACGTAGCACATTTCAAAGGATGGAGAAAGCAGATTTAATAATTGTTCCCTATAGTGCTGGAACATTGTCATACAATTGTGAAGGCAATTTTGAATTCCAGTTGTATATAAATTGGCATGGACTATACTCCCAAACATCTGTAAGAAATTTTTTGGCATGCACTGCCATTTGTAACCTGCAGTTTGGCTGATCTGCCCATATTTTGAGTAATGTTTAATCAATTATTGCATGGATTCACTCACACAAACCCATATTGAATAGACGTGCTGCAGCAGTTTGCATTACTATGACATTTTAGTTCTCACATATCTGAAAATTTGTTATTCACAAATTCACCTCCATTAGCTGTTAATAATTTTGTTGGCGATCCAAGGCTTGAGCCTAGTTAACTTTCCATTCTCTATCCACTGTTGATCACAACAAAGGTCAGGTTCACTTTGCACAAGGCTATACCTCTCCAGTTAAAATGTGGTTAACTAATTTTTATTATAGCAGTAAACAATCACAATATTTTCTTGAGAGAAAGAAAGCGAAATAACTCATGTATAGGAATTGTTCACTTCTTGAAAATAATGTTTAGGACTTGGAACAGTAGAACCCTCATGGACACCCTAGCAGAGACAGACTTGACTGTCACACTGCTATTATAGCCCAGAAACTCAAGCTCTATGGCATTGACATTGTTACCCTTAGTGAGGCACTGTGGTCAAGAGAAGGTCTATTCAAAGAACAAGTGGAATGGATAAACCTTCTTCTTGAAAGATAAATTTGAGGCTTACCCTTCCCCAAAATCAGGACACCACCACCACCATTATGCGTGTTCCCAAATTCTAGATGCAATGGATGAGGCCAGAGAGGAATTTTACTCTAGCCTCAATTAGTCAATGCCCTAAGTTGCAAAGGGAGATGATCGTGATTCTCCTTGGTGATTTCAATGCCAAAATGGGAGTGACATAAGCCATTCAAAAGGTATGATTGACAAGTAAGGAATAGAGAAGGCAAATACCAGCAGACTCCTCCTCCTGATGAAATGCCTAGGACATATCTGGTCATAACAAACACCCTATTTCATCAGCGAGACAAATGCAGGGCCTCATGGCAATACACTCACTCCAGTCATTGGCACCTGCTTGACTACATCATCATGTGAGGAAGGGACCACAGGGGTGTTTGCATTACCTGCACCATAACAGAAACTGATGATTGTTGGATTGACCATGGCCTAATCTGATTTACAATCTCCATCAGCCTAGCCCAAAAACAGATGCGGTAACTGGAGACCGACAGCAAAAAATTCAATGTTGACAAATTCCAAGTCTCTGCAAATAAAGAACCTCTCAGTCACTGTCTCATAGCCAATCTGGTGTTGCTCAATGAACAAGAATATCCAATATGCCTGAACTGCCCTGAAATCCATCTTAAATAGCACTTACAAGGATAATTCTCTACCATGAAACTTCAAGACTGGTTTGATAAGAATGACCACAGGATCCAGATTGTACTAAATCACAAGGACAAATGGTTCCTGAACTGGAAGCACCACCAAATCCTGAAGGAAAGAAAGTGGGTTTACAGAGAAATGAAGGCCAAGGTCCAAAATTAGCCATGGCCTTCAGTAACTCACTAACTACTATAATATGTGTGGATTCTTCTACACAGTTAAGACCATCTATGACCGAAGCAGCCAAGGACTTATGCCACTGGGAGCTTAGAATGGAATCAAGCACAGACAGTGCACATTGGAATGAGCACTTGGAGGATCTCCTCAACTAAGACTCTGTCCTCAGTACGGGTGACCTCAACAACATTTCACAGCATGTGACTTACCACTACATCTGCACAACCATTGCCTGACATGAGGTTCAGAAGGCCAACTAGCAGCTGAAAACCAATAAGGTCACTGGCAGGATCCTGACTGAAATAATGTAATATGGTGAAGAAGCACTCTTGGTATGAATACAGGATCTCATTGCCCTCATCTTGGATCATTTGAAGGTTCCATGGGGAATGTGTCTGTCATTTCCCAGACATCCACACACTGATACATAATGAAGTTCATCAATGCAATGTTCAAAAGAACCGATAATTTATGAGATGCATCACAAATGGTGAGAGCTAGTATGTAAGGATTGTTAGATTAGGTTGCATAGCTGGATTTCCCCAGGTGCAAGGGGCAATTTATGGCATACATGACACTTAGACAGAACAGCCAGCAGCGTTCAAAACTGAACAGGGATTCATTACATTAATGTGCAGCTGGTTTGCACCCGTCAGAAATAAATCCTGCAGGAGTGTGCTCACTTCTCACGAAACTCTCATGACTTGTACATTCTATCACTCACAACTGTTTATTCCCCCTGTGCAACTATAGATAGCTCCCAGATGGCAAGGCTATCCTCAGAACACTTGGCTCATGGTACCAGTGTGAAGCTCTCAAACCTCAACTGCGAAGATGTACAATGCCTCCCAGCTTCAACAAGAGAAACAGCAGAAAAATATGTTTGTTGCTGAAGATGAGGTTCCGCTGCCTGGACCACTCAAGTGGTCAAGTACAGAATCTAAAGTCGAATCTCATGGACCACTGTTGTCTGTTTTGCAAAACCTCGAACAGCAAAGAGGCAAGAAAATGCCAGCCAGAAATGTGGAAGAGATGGATTCATCCTCTGATAAGGATGAAGGAGAAGAATCAGAAGACTGTGAGGCAATATATAAGGCGTCTCCAGCTCCAGATACCAGGGACAAGGTACACCATATGGGAGAGGCCTATGGCACATTAATTGAATCCTGATTTCAGCCAGAGTCAAACTTCTGCAGATGTTTCGATTTCAACCTCAAGAAATGTTGCATTGAAAGTGCTACCTGATTGGGAGCACTCCCCCAGGCACTGCCTGTAGGCCCATGACATTTAGCACCCAGAAGGGAAAAGGCTACAGATCCTGCATGAACCGAACTACATTGTTATAATCTTGGTAGAGACCACTAACGTATTTAATTTTTTTTTAGAATGCAAAATCAAATGTACGTATTTAATGAATTAAGCTCCAAGGTTCATAGTTTAAAACAAAAGCATTAAACTACCTCATGATCAAGGAATGTAACTTCTAATAACTGCATGCTGTATGAAAATGTCAGTTACAGTAAAGATATTAAAAGTACAATGAACTCCAAATCAATCTCATCCAATCTACTTTCCTTCTACACCCATTAGTCTGACATCCCAACACAGAACAGCTTTGTGGCCCTCCGGGCTATGGCAAATTTACCTTTCTCCTATCTCAGATCTTCTTTGTTGTACTTCCTTCCTCTTCCTCCCCAACTACAGTAGAAATTCTATCACATTTTTACCTTTCTTCAGTTCAGAAGAAGCCATGTTTGGCTCAAACATTAACTCTGTTTCTCTCTCCATTGATGCCGCCAGACTCACTGAGTATTTTCACCATTTTGTTTTAATTTCTAATTTCCAGCATCTGCAGTATTTTTCATTTATAAAATAATTGGACAGGTAAATATTAGAATGTAGGGATAGAACTTAAAGCTATCTCCTGAGGTGACTTTATAGTCAACAGCATTTAATTAGATGGGAGGCGTTGGTTGTGGATCACTGCCTTCCTGCCCTAACCCAATTAAGTCCTGCGTGGGAGTTCTTGAGGGCAGCCTTCCCAACCAGTGCCAATTCAGGCTATTAAGAGGGCAATATATGTCCACTTAATGGCTTCATCCTCCCTGTATTTGCTTGCAACTTGTTCCCAAGAGTAAGGTTGTCTCTCATTGATTAGCATTCAGTGTGTTATCAAGAGACCCAGCATCGGGTAGGAGGCAGCCCACTGAGAACCATTCCCTGCTTTTTTGTTCTGAACCCCCTGCAACACTTAGCCAGTGACCACCTCCCACCCTGCTAACTGCTTTAGGTTCTAACCAAAGTGAGTGAATGAGAAGGCATGGGTTTTCATGTTTAAAAAATCATTTGCATTGCAGGTGATGAAATACTCAGAGACCCAACAGGTATTTTTCACATATCTTTGTCCTGTGTTTATTAGAGTGATACAACACAACTGATGTATTGCAAGATTTCTCATTCTAATATTTTTCCAAATCTCCTAATAACATAAATATTGATAAACATATTAAGCACTGGTAACAATATTAGACTGCTATGCGATCTATAAATGACATATATATATTTCAATAAAACTATTTGTTTGCAGTGAAATCTACAGTAATTTAATGACCACAAGTTATTAGCTAGTCTTTATTATTCCAAAATAATGTAACAGTCAATATACTTGCTACACCATCATGAAAATGCATATAATAAACTCATTTGGCCCTTGTGTGTCTGCTACATATTTAAAGTACTCATTAGAAGGGTACGAAAGATTCCATTGGGGATTGCCTTAGAATAACCAGCCCATGGGGCAATTTCCAATGACAGGCCACCTGTTTAAGGGATTTCTGACAGTTGGGAATAGCAACTGTTCTGTGATGCTCAAAACTCAAATAATGCACTTTTAATACAGGTATAAACACCTGCCACTAACATCTAAAACAAGAAATATATGTTAGTACTGAAAAATTGGAAGCAGTTGTAAGACCTTCTTTAGAATGTGAAATGAGAAATGGGCAGTAAGAGGCCTGGGTGTGTTCCAATCACTTATACAAGGCAGTGAGCAATATGATCAGCAGCTTTTAAAGCATTGCTATGGGCTACCTGGGTCATTTTTGGGAGATTTTTTTGTGTAATTAGAGGGACAGGAGTGCTCACTCTGTAGTAAGGCTCAGAATCATTCCCACCTCACTGAAGATTCTCAGTGTTAATTTATGGCCAAACAGTTTTGAATTTCTTTACTCTTTTAGCTTCTACTGTACTTTCTAATTTTATTTTACAGTGGAAATATATAAATTATCTTAAAAAACAAATCTTTAAATAGTCTAAAGGTTAATGTAAGCTTGATAGGTCATGGTTTAGTGAACAAAAGTACCTTCACTGTTGGATATGTTTTCTTGTTCTTTTCACTTGCGACTCCTGGCAAGCCACCATGAGATGGTCCTTCACATCCATAACGAAAGCGGAAACCTCGCTTAAAAGCAGAAGTAATATGAACTGATTATTTTGTTTGACAATTATTGCAAATTATTACAATTTTGTTCAAGATTTTTGTTTTGCACTCTTCAGGACAGTTTGCAATAAATATCAAAGTAAAGTGGAAAAAACATTATACTACAGGAGAGAAGAATGTTGATTGGTTGGCAGGTGGACTCTGTTTTGCAGAGGTGACACCGTGGAGAATGAACCAGATAGTCGTGACTGATCGTTAACTTCTAGGATTTGATTAAATTTTAAACAGCGCAGGTTGATTCAGACAGGTCAAAGAATTATCCTGAGGAATGAATCAGAGAAAATAACCAGCTATTTTATTGAAATGAAACGGGCACAAAGTGTGTACATGCTCTCTCTGCTTGCAAAGAATATGGCCCTGCATATTAATAGTTGTAGCTTCTGTTACATGCAAGTGCACTAAACTCAGAAACTAACTGATAAATCTAAAATAGTTGGCCAGAATAATTCTTTGCACATTTGGATTATTTGGCAAATGTAATTCAATCACCGAAACAAGTTGAACGTTGAATATCATGCTCAGAGTTTTCCAAGTGCTGATTGGGCATAGTCAGTACCTAGCTTATTGAGAATAGCCAAGGGCAATGCTGATCTATTAATCTTTGTCACATATGGTCTACATATCTAGCATCACACCACGATTGAAATTCACATTCCACACTATCCAACCGGCTGATAGCCTACTGCCTTATTAGCCTGACAGCAGCATCCAGCCTAGGTGGCAAACTCCATTCATGTTGTTGCTGCAAATCGGCAGCCTGAAACAGCTAGCTTCAGCAATTGCTCAAACTTTTGAGATACCTTACTCTTCAACGGTAATCTGAGGGAGACTGGTCATTTTCCAAGGCCAAAAATGATGGCCTTGAGTCTGTTCATGGATCTGCTTAATATATAGTCACCATTTGCCAGGGAAGCGAATGTTCTATGAGTGAATGTACGTATACACACACACACACACACAACTAATAACACTTATTTACAGGGTACGTTACATATCCCTACATACCTGGATCCCCAATTCAACTGCTGTGCAAGTCCCCATAAGCCTCATGAGGATTCCCCATTCTGTCCCTGATTGGACTAGCAACTCTCATGACCTGTCTCTTAGATCTCAATCTTAAAAGGGCCGACTATTATTTCCTTCCCCTTTAGAGTCCCTTTTCATGCATCAGAATAATAAAATTACAAAGTTACCAAAGCAGTAATGGTAACATTAGTCCATTAATAAGTTTGTTAGGTGACTTCTTTCTTGCTTAACTGACCGAGGTTCTTCCAATGAAATAGTCACTGTTGGACTTACTTCACAAGGACTTATGCCTTGGGTCATTGTCTCACCGCCCTCTGTTTCCTGTGAGACAGCAGTCTGGACTGTTACTGGTCGATCTAACAATTCATTCCCCAGTCAACCCACAACGCTTCCTGCTAGTACCATGGGATCAAGCCATTACACTGGTTCTTGGGATGGCTCTTGCCCATGCAAGTGGTCCAAATGTTTTTTTTAAATTTTGTCTTGTACATACTTTCGAAGGACACCGGCCATGTTCTGGCCATAATGACTGTTGGAACTCAATTTGGTCCATTAACTGAAATTTTTCATGAACACTGCATCATTTATCTTAAATGCTCTTGTGCTTCTAAGTAAATCATTGTTCCTCACTTGGTTCCTCTGGCTTGTTTCTGTCCTTCCCAGTAAATTTGGGAAAACCTGGCTTAACCTGGTCCTTAACCGACAACCTGTTATCAACTAAGCTGGACAGATACCAGTATTTGTTTGTGGGGTGACCGTAGATGATAGCAGGAACCTAGTTAACTTGGTGTTTAAAGAAGTGGGTAGTTCTTCTTCAAGCAAGCCTTGAAAGTTTGCACTGCTCCTTCAGCCAGTCCACTGGACAAAGGATGATAAGATGCCATTCTGGTATGTTTTATTCCATTGTAAGTCATAAATGTCTGAAACTTAGCACTGGTAAAACCTGCTCCATTATCCAAAATGAGGACCCTGGTACCCTGTGTAAAACACTGGGCACAACTGTGTTGTATGCGGTTGTGGATCTCACCTTGAGCCCTCCATTCACTTTGAACTGACGTATGTGAATGACAAAAACATCGTCCCCAAAAACAGCCCCACATAGTCAACCTGGACACTAACCCATGTTTGACCTGAACACTCCATGAATGTAACTGAGCTGCAGCAGGCAATCTCTGCTGATATTGGCAACAATCACTGTGCTGTTCCACTTCTTTGATTTTTCCCAGATCTTCCTAGAAAATATCTTGGTGCTTACTGATGATCTTCTGTGAACCCTCCATCTTTGATGCTGAAAATCTCCAGCCAATTTAATTTGATATCTTGGAGCCAGTCACACCCCATTAAACTCCATCCCTGACCAGCCACAATGATTGAAGGCAGCTGAGCAGACTGCTGTTGGCAGCTCACTGGAGCCACTGTGGTACCTACTATCTTAATGGCCTCCCCCATGTCGGTTGTCAGCCTGGTCCCAATGCTGTCTAACCACATGGGATGGACACCTTCTTGAAGATAGCAGTAGGTTTGCTCCCCCTCAGTGGTATGGAGGCCCCAGTGTCCACATCCATCTATTGCACCTTTTCATTTGCCAATAACCCCACTGTGATGGGGATCACGTTGACTGCTTTTACATTATTGACAGATGTAACTGTCTACTCCACCTCAGGACCATCTTTTATCAGGTACACTGGTGCTGTACTGTTAGATTTACATGTGCTAGGCAGACTCAGCTTATCCTTGCACTTAAGCATCAAATGTCCTTTTTGTTTGACATCTGAAGCATTTAGTTTCCCCTACATCTGAAACACTTTGCGCACTCAGGGTCTATCCAAGGTTGTTGGCTTAATCTTCTGTACATTCTGGCTCTTCCAGTTCCCATATTTATATGGGGATGTGTTGGTCCAGTGGTATTAGGAAGCTAGAGAATGTTCCAGGGACTGGGTTTGAATCCCATTTCAGCAGATGGTGAAGTTAGAATTCTACAACAAAAATCTAGAATTAAGAGTCGAATGATGGTCGCAAGACCAATATTGGAAAAACCCATCCGGTTCACTAGTGCCCTTTAAGGAAGGAAACTGGTCTGACCTACATGTGACTCCAGATACACAGCAATGTGGTCGACTTTTAACAGCCCAATGGGAAATTAGGGGTGGGCAATAAAAGCTGGTCTAGCCAAGCTGTAAATGAATAAAAAACATTCACTTCCCTGCTTTGACGCCAGATGCCACTCTTTCTTGTGGTTTCCTGTCCTAACTGGCAACTGCGCTGCTCAGAGCACTTTATAATTCCTGGGCATCCTTCTCTGTGCTCTTCATAGCTGAAACAATCTCCATCAACCTTTTTAAATCTAATTCCAAATTTGCCAAAAGCTCAGTTGGCTGGATGGCAAGCTTACAATGAGAGTAATGCTAACAGTGTGGAATCAATTCCCGCTCTGGCTGAGGTTACCATGAAGGACTTCCCTCTCAACCTCTTCTTCCTGCCTGACCTGTGGTGACCCTCAGGTTAAAACACCACCAGTCATCTCTCTCTCTCATGAGAGAGTAGCGCTAAGGTCCAACAGGTCTATGGTGACTCTGCCTTTTACCAAATCTTCTGTAGCCAGTTAGAACGGCTATAATTTTCTGAAAAAAGGATATGACTGTTATCTTCTTTGCAGGCTGCACTTGTCTGGCATTTTTTTTGACATTTGAATTGCTGGCCTTTATCTTGTCACCAATGTAATAACTTTAAAGCTTGACTGTACCAGTTAACTTACAAAACACAGCGATTTAATACAACTTATTTACAATAACGCTTATTTACAGCATACATTACAGGTCCTTACATAACTTGCTCCCTGATCTAACAATTGGGCAAGTCCCAACATGCCTCATTCAGATTCTTTAGTCTGTCCCTGATTGGACTAGCAGGTTACATGGATCCTCCCTCAGGGCTTATCCTTAAAGGGCCAACTACTGCAACTTGTGACAATGTCAAATGTTTTCTTGCCTCCTTAAGGGAACAGCAAGAAGCTGGTGGAACGGTCAAAGCCATTGGTACAGCCAGTCCACAAACCAAAGTTGGAAACAAACTGTGTGATCTCAGGCAGCCAAAGTACCTTAGTCGTTCCAATTAAAGTTCAGTTGAGTACCAAACAACTTGAAATTTGTGGAGACGAAATATCATAGGCTGCTGAGAACCTTTCAATTTACAAGACTCTCACTCTGGCTTTAAAGCATCAACTCAATTCAAGTGACCAGGTCTGCTACATGGACACTAGGGATCATAAACTCAGCAATTAGTTACAAGTGAACTTGTGATCCTTACGTGAGTGTGTGAGGGAGAACAAGCATGTTGAGAAATCCTGTTTTAAATTCAGGGAAATTGTTTGAGAAGAAATAACTTTCTGTATTTTAAAATCTCAGACACTTTTTCTAATTATTTAATTGGAATGCACACTCTGAAGGCAAGATAAAGCTTGCTTCTTGCTTGTAAAACACGCTCATCATGGACGGTATAGGGAACATGCATATTCTGTCTACGAAAATGTTTGTTATGTCCCACCTC
Organism: Rhincodon typus; assembly: GCF_021869965.1. NCBI lineage: Eukaryota > Metazoa > Chordata > Chondrichthyes > Orectolobiformes > Rhincodontidae > Rhincodon > Rhincodon typus. The sequence goes on along the minus strand of NC_063343.1, from coordinate 34,757,322 downwards.
TTAATTAGTTGGTGACTGCACTGCACCTTAACCTGCCTTTGTTTCATACCTTCTAACACTTCTGTCAAACAAAAACACATCAACCTCAGTTTCAAAATGACCCCCAAGAAGAGCTCTAAATTTCCACAAACTAAACAATGTTTCTGGATATCATCCCTGAATGGTGGATCCTGCAAACCTGAAATCAAAACAGAAATTGCTGGAGAAAGGCAGCAGATCTGGCTGTACCTGTGGAGAAAGAAACAGAATTAACGTTTTGAGTCCAATATGAACCTTCTTCAGAGCCCCTGACATTAACCACCCCAAGCAGTCTATTGAACATATCCAAATCTCTGCACTGATAGCAGGTGATGTCTTTGTCTTATTGTGCCAGCAACCCAGACTGAAGGTTGTCTTCCATGGTGACTGAAAAGTACTCCCTTTAAACTGTGAGTTTTGGCCATTTGGTTGAAGAACATTCAGTGTGCTTACCACACATACTACTGGCATTTAGTAAAGTGTGATATATATAGCATGATGCTATCCAGCAACATATCCACTCTTTTGACTGATTACCACTGATTACCATGACAAGCTGGCTAGCTTTATATATGCGCTAAAAGACAAGTCAAGACAGAAATAATGAGGGCTTATAAACTCTCGCTGAGGGGACAAAGTGCCAAAATGCAAGGTATGACAAGGTTTATGTTATTTTGTTTGTATTTCTTTTGTGGCATACACTTGTTTTATGATTAAATCTGAACCTGTAGCTTAGTGTTGTTATGGTTTAGTACAAGACCACCACATCAAATTTTTAATAAAATGATCTATCAAGCAAGATTTCATTCTAGAATCTAAGCTGGAATGCCCATACAACAAAATGGAGTCAAGATGGCAAGTCCAAATGATCTTGTAGTTTTCAGAAATTAAACAGAAATTTCTGAAGGAACTCAGCAAGTCTGGCAGTATCTTTGGACAGAAAGCAGAGTTAATGTCTAGTGACTTTTCTAAAGTCACTATAGTTTTATTTGTAGGTTGTAGGTATATTGTGGTTTTCAGAGTTGAGGGTACATCAATGGTTAATATGGTTAGTTATTTTGACATGCCTATCAAAAGCAGTGCTCACTTAATTTGAAAAGATGAACGGTTGTGAAAAGCGGGCTCATTACTTAAATCAAGAACAAAAACAGAAGTTGCTGGAAGACTCAGCAGATCTGGAAGCATCTGTGAAGAAAAAGTCAGAGTTAATGTTTCGGGTCCAGTGACCATTCCTCAGAACAAGTTAACATTCCACCCAAGATGGGCCTTAAAGTTTGATGGCTGTTGGTGCCAAAATTACAGATTATTATCCTTTCAAAGTAAAAGGGATCGAGAGATAGTGATAGAGGGTTGTAGGAAGAATAAACATATTGGATGGAGTTGGTTTAGTGATCCAAGTGGTTTACTTTCCATTTGATTTTCTTATGCTTTTGTTAAAAAATTACAATGCATTAAGATGAAGTTTTTATTTAATGGCTTTAGTAGTTCCCTGTCTATTTCCATACATTTTTATGGAATGCTGTTGACCCTAGTAGTGTGTGATAATATTGCTTGTGCAGTCCTAATAACCAGTATTCATGTTTATTAAAGCATAAATATTTACAGTTTAAGCAAAAATGAATAATTGTTCACATGATTTGTTGTAGCTCACCTGTTTTGGCTGTTCAATTATTTCAATATAGGGATCACATCCTAAATGAGACAAAAGTATTAGCCATCAGTAAACAACTAATGAAAAGAATAGGATGATGGTTATCCAACTGCCTCCTTCATTCACACTGAAAAATGGGCAACGGTAGACAAAAATTAAAGGAAGCAAAATAATTTACTGAAAAAAGATGACTAGCCTCATAAAATATTAAAATTGGTATTTTACACCCTTAATAAGAACCTGACATTATTTCCAACTGCCAAGAGTTAGAACATGTGCATGATCCACTCACCTTTCCAGGATCTAGATCAGCTTAAAGCAGTAGTTATTAAAGACTGAATGCTCTTCCTAGCTCCACAAAATCTTGCCACTGGATGATAGATGCTCAGCTCTCTTTGTCACTAGGATTTCCTCAGCTCTTTTAAAACAGAAGCCTGCCTGTGCTAGCAATTCACCAAACCCATTCTGATGAAAATGAAATGATAATGAAAACCCATTCACCATGCAAATGGTTCCCACATCACATTATGGCCTTCAAGTCAGAGGTGTGATCACTTCACCCACTGCTTGCTTGATGTAGGATATTTATGCATAATCAGTTTTAATGTTCTTGTAATAGATTTAACATTAATTGCTGCACAATTTGTTTTTATCAAACTATACAGACTGCTACAAATTAATTTCAACAATCAATTTTCAAAAGAAGCCATTCTATTATTATCATATTAGTAAGCTGAGTTTATAGAGGTGGTAGTGGTGTAGTGACAATGTCATTGGACTAATAGTCTGGAGTTCAAGAATAATACTTTGGAGACATGGCTTTGAAATGTACCATGGCAGATACTGAAATTTGAATCAATGAAAATCTGGAACAAAGAGCTGGCCTAATAGCGATCGTGTAACTCCTGCTGATTGTTGCAAAAACGCGTTTGGTTCACTAATGTCCTTTAGGAAAGGAAATCTGTCATCCTTATCTGGTTTACATGTGACTCCAGACCCACAACAAAGTGGTTGACTCTTAGTTGCCCTCTGAAATTGCCTAGAAACTACATAATTCAAGCAGCAATTAATGTTGGCCCAAACAGCAACACCCACATTCGATGAATGAATAACAAAGAATAGTAACGATTGAGAATTGTCATAAGAAACCCATCTGGTTCACAACCACACTGTGTAGAAGCAGTTTACAGCTCTTACTTGATCTGGCATACATGTAACTCTAGACCCACAGAATGTGCTTGACTCTTAACTGCCCTCTGATAGAGCCTAACAAGCAACTCAGTTGTACCAAACTATTACAAAGTCTAAAGCAAGGAACAAAACCAGACTGTTAACCCAGCATGGATTTTAGCACAGGGAACAACAATGGCCAGTTCAGCTTGTCAATCCGGCAAAGTCCTCCATACTAATATGCCAATATTTGGAAAGCCTTCCCACAGACCATTTAAACAATAAACAACAGATATGCATAATCATACTCACATGATCACCTTACTGACCATTCCCAGACACCAACAAGAAACTCTGCAGCATGTTGTGTGGGGGTACCACTTGTTCTTAATTGGGCATACCTTCTAGAGATCTAGAAATTTAAAACTGGACAGAGTACATTTTGTATCCTTACCATCCGAAGTGCTTCCTCCAAGTTGTGCTAAACATGGAAGAGTACTGATACATCAGCCAAGGAGGGGTAATAATCAGCATGAGGTTTCCTTGTCCATGCTTGACTTGGTGCCATAAGCCATTACGGGGTTTGATGGGACAGGAAAAGTCCAGGGATGGTGATCCAATTGGCTGGGACATTGTCTGTAAGTTATAACTTTGTTAATATTACTGTATTAGGATGTTGCTTGACTAGTCTGTGAGGCAGCTGCCCAGTTTTGGCCCTAGCACCCAGATCTTGCTAAGGAGAACCTTACAGGTTTGACAGAGCTAACTTTGCCATTATAGTTTCCAATGCCTAGATCAATGCCAGGTGGTGTGTCCAGTTTCATTCCTTTTCTGAAACATTCTGGTGGTTTGATACAACCAAATGAATTCTTTGACTCTGTGACTGCAGAGTCACATGTAGTTCAAAGCGAATAAAGACCTAAAAAACGTTAGTGAATCAGATAGTTTTTTGCAACAATCGACAATGGTTTTATGGTTATCATGAGACTTTAATTATATATATTTTCAAATTCCAATTCTACTATTGGCCATGGTGGGAGTCAAACTTGTGTCTCTGAATTACTACTTCAGTGTCAATACCACAATGGCACTAAGTCTTCTCTTCCCAGTGCCCGAACCCTATCAAGGCACAAGGCACAAGTCAGGATTGTGATTGAATTCTCTCCATTTGCCTGCATAAGTGCAGCTCCAACAATACTCAAGAAGCCGGGCATCATTCAGGACAAAATGGCCTAGCTGGTTGGTACCCTATCTACCATCTATTACATTCATTTCATTCACTACTAACACACAGTGGCAGGAATGTATATCATCAGCAAACTACACTGCAATAACTCACCAATGCTTCTTCCACAGTATCTTTGAGACCAGCAATCTTTACCATCTGGAAGTCCAAGGGAAGCTGATGCATGAGAACACCTGGAAATTTCCCTCCAAGCCACTTACCATTCTTGGTTTTGATTGTATTACTGTTCTTTCATTGTTGCTCGATCAAAATCCTAGAGCTATCTCCCAGGAGCACAGTAGGTATGCCTAAAATCCAAGGACTGTAGCAGTTCAAAAAATCATCCCGCCACTACCTTCTCAAAGGCAATTAGGAAGGGGAAAAATGCTTGGCCTAGCAATAATGCCCAAATCCCGTGACCACATGAAGAAAACAGCAATACCAGGCAACTCATTTACTGCAGGGAGATACGATGTGAAACCCATCATCTCCTCCACAGAGCCATTGTGAGCATTTCAAGGAAAGAGATAATCTGTAATGTACATAGAGGATGTGCACAACGGCTAGGTGGATTTTTGTGAGGCTGAAGTAGCATTCAGATAGAATGAAACACAGTCTGGGCAGAGAGCTTGTAACAGTTGTTCAAAATATATTGATTGCATATGTTGTGCATAACATGCTGCCAACGTAATCTGTTGGTCAAATTAATTTGATTGAGTGGTGCAAGCACCTTTGGGCATTAAATGGAAATTTTCTATAGGTCTACACTAATTAAAACCCATACTGTGGGCTGAGGGGAGATATGTGAAAAAAATAGAGTCTTTGCATCAAAATTGGGAGCTCATTCCACACTGTTTTGGCCCAGGCATAGTCAACTTGATAATGGCTGAGGCTCCTGGTGAGAAGACAGCACAGAGGAACAGGAGGAGGTCATTCAGCTGTGGAGCCTATTCCACCATTCAATGAGATCATAGCTGAACTGTGGCCTAACTCCATACACCTGCCTTTGGCCCATATCCCTTAACATCTTGCTTAAGAAAAATTTATTTATCTCAGATTTAAAACTAGCAATTGACCTAGCATCAACTGCTATTGTGGAAGAGAGTTCCAAACATCTACCATTCTTTGTGTGGAGAAGTGCTTCCTAACATCTCCTATGAATAGTCTGGCCCTAATTCTCAGACTATGCCCCTCAGTTCTAGAATCTTCAACCAGTGGAAATAACCTTTGTTTTGATCTACGCTGTCTTTTCCTGCTAATACCTTGAAGACCTCGATCAGATCACTCCTTAATCTGCTAAATTCTAGAGAAAAAAGTAATCCCTCCTCATAACTTAACCCCTGAAGTCCAAATATCATTCTTGTAAACCTACGTTGTACTCCTTTGAAGGTTAATATATCCTGCAGCATAACCTCTGTGTCCTTACAGATATAAAGGCCAGTATTAACCTTCTTCATTATTTTCTGTGCCTGTTTGTGGCATTTTAAAGATCTATGCACCTGAATCCCCAAATCTCTTTGGACATCCATTGTATTTAACTTCATGCCATCTAGAAATTATCCTGCTTTTTGTTTTGGTCAAAAATTAATAACCTCACACTTGATTACGTTGAATTCCATCTGCCACAGTTTGGTCTATTCACCTACTCTATCAATGTCTTTTTGCAATAAAATGTGGAACTTATGTATAATTAAAAAGACAGCAAGACATCCTTCCTCTGCACATTTTATGGTTATTCTAAAAATGTAACAATATAGCTGGGAATCAGTGTAAAACAAGTTCAATATCATATTCACTTCACAGCCTTTTGCATGATTTTCAAACTACAAAGAGTTCCTGTGACAACATGTGATACAATAATCTTTAGCTTTTCATGAATTACATTTCGTTTACCAAACTGTCACAATTTTGCTTTTACCTTCACTTTGTGTTTACTCTATCTACTGAATTGGCCTCTGCACATTGCATTAGAATTCTGTTGGCAATTGTTTTTGGATCCAGTGAGCTATAGGGATAAAGAAAAATAAGTCTGATGGATTTAATACAGAGTGCAGGTTTATCCAAATATGAGTCCATATAAAAGTAGTCTTGAGATCTTGTAACTTGAGGGGACACTCTTATATCAATAGGCAAACTGGAGGTCAATTGGCAAGTCAACCTACATGTTAATAAGTCATTATATATTATCAAACTTAGGTCAGTATGCAATTATGCCTTGAATATCAGTTCTAAAAGAAATGACTTTGTAAATCTTCAACTATACATTGCATCTTGAAGTTCAGTTGACATGAGAAACACATTTAAAAAATATCCTTTAGGTTGTTTAAGGACTTTGTATGGTTGAAGAATAAATGTGCAACAGGTTGTCAGGTAACATTTGTAGCATACAAACTTGGACACAATACATTTTACTTTTGGATAGTCTTGTCTTAACTGTGCTTCCTTTCTCTGAATTTATTTTATGGTCCTGTTGGCAGCAATTGGCCTAACCCCTAACCACTGACAGAAATCCTGTCTCAAGGAAAATTGTTCTTAAGTTTCAAACAGGACAACCTTATTCCCACTCATCCTGAGCAAGACACATCCATTTTTCCATCCATAGTTGCTTCAACGCAAGTACTTGCACAAATAATCTATTTCATACCTTTACAGTGAGTTTCATTTTACTTAATTTTTAAATGTCACTTTTCCCTCCTCACACCCTTCCCCTAGCCTTGGCAAAGGCTGACAAAATATTTTAAATTAATTCTAAATCTCTACAAAGAATGAGGTAATTACCTATTTATCTTTAAATCTGTACTTTCCTTTAAATTTCCACTATTCATTTTTGTGGAGGCAGCGATGAACAATCATTCAAACATCAGAAATTGCTGGTGAAATTCAGCAGGTTTGACAGCATCTGAGGAGAAAAAGGAGAGTGATTGCTTTGGGTCCAGTGATCTCACTTCAGAACTCACCGGACCTGAAACGTTAACTCTGCTTTCTCTCCACAGATGCTGCCAGACTTGAATTTCTTCAGCAATTTCTTTTTGTATTTATTTTAGAATTTCAGCATCTACAGTCCTTGTTTTGTTTTATATTAATCATTCATGTATGCTTTCCATAAAAGTTCGGAGACAGCTGTCTGATTTCATTATTGGCAAGACTTGTGCCGGTAGGTAGGCAAGAAAGTCAGAATCAAAGCTAGTGAAGGAAATTGCCCTTATCTTTGCGATGATGCTGTCTTTCTCCATATGCTATAAACAGCAACCATTTCCTGTCATCCAGTAATAACAATAGGAGTCACTTACTGAAATGTGGAGAAGGATCTGAATAGTTCAAATCTTGACAGCTGAGAACAAAGTCAATGTCTGCGTTATTGTAATGATTCATACTCTCCATCTATAAAAAAGTCAAAATAGAATTATACAGATTCTACAACTTTAAGTGTTTTGCATGAAGAATCCTTTTAAATATTACAACATAATTTTTTATTAATGTTGAATTAAAAATGCTAGCCAAACAATAAACTAATGAATGAACATGACAGGGCATTTTATGCAAACTATTTGACATTCGTATGATGGATTCTGTCAGTCCAGTCAAGCAAATTCACAAGGAATCTAATCAGATTGAACACTTGCTTTTCGATCCATGGCTCTGCATTGTTATCAGAGATATGCAGATCCTACAGTTCCACCTACCTGTTCACCGGCAGTAGTTGGACAATAACAGTGACAGAAGTCAAAGCTGTGGAAAGGGATCCAAAATCAGAGCAATTAACAGCATTTGCAGAAGCCTTTGAAAGGATGTGTCATTTTATGGGGGCATTTGAGATAGGGTCAATTGTTGGAAAATCAGAGAAAACTATACATAAAAGTTATTGAACAATAGTTTGATCAGAAGCTGATATTATATTGGTTATACTTTGTGCTTTGTCAGCTGTTTATTCACAAAATAAATTACCTTTTATAATTTCCTAACTAGGGTGGTGCTACAGTGACATTGTGTATTGATGTGTAATGCCATATGCTCAAATAGAATTGGTTGTGTAATTTTTTGATGCAAGTCATCATAGCATCAACTATCGATTAACTTGGTTGGCTATTTGGTTGACGGTCAGAACAATACCAACAGTGTGGATTCAGTTTTCATTGTGGTGGAGAAATTGTTTCTCTCATAGAAATGCCTTTGATACTTTGTGTCAAAGAATCAGCGAAAGGACTGGACAAAACAAAATTCCAAAATAAAGCTGCACTGTCTTGACTTAACAAGTTTCATTGTCATTTCATTGGTAATTCAACGCTAAGCAAGATCTCTACCTCAAGAAGGCAATCATGTAAACCACTGAGCAGCATTCCAGCATGTAGTAATTTTTTTCTTGCCATTGTTAAAGTTTTAAAAAGTTTACATGTTAGCAAAACTATAACAGCTTAACTGAAACAAAAACTACTACATGTGACAAATAGGATATACATACCATATCATGAAAATAACTCAGTGCCAAAGATTTTCTTAGAACTGCTCTTTAATCACAGAATTGTTAAGTGCAGAAGGGTATCATTTGGTCCATTGTGTCTGCACCAGAAATATCAAGAATTATAGTTTTTTTTTCATAAACTTTTCACAATCAACCAAATGCAAACAACATGTAGTGCATCAAAGTTTTCTTTAGAAACATTGTGACCAATTTGTGCTATTATTTTTATCTAGGATTTTTAATGATTTGGTGTAAGTGTAAACCAATACTTTGGGTATTATTCATGCTACATGATACAAAATAAGTCACCCAGATTTCTCAAGTTGTATGCAGAAGAACATGAGTCTTTTCTAACTCTTCTCCTCTGTTGACTGAAATATACTTTCAACAGGTTCTTTACATTTGCTATGGAAAGTATACATTTCTGATTGACAAGACTTTTAAAGCTATCTTCTTCAGTCATGTCCTCCATAACAGATTTTGTTTCAGATGAATAAAACCAATGGAGTTTTGAACCAAGTCATTTTCCAATTTCTTGAAGAGGTGTGTCACAGCTCTCTGCACACAGTAACTTTTTTTCTCACTGACATTTCAAAAGTGGAGACCTCATTTCCATTTCTTTCATAAATTCTTCAAATATTTGTTTGCAGTCTTATTTTCCAATTCCTTTTCAAGTTTGTTAATAAATTCATTCATATTAGCAACTGCTCCAAGCAGTTCGGTTGCCTTTATTACAGATTTATGCATAAAACCCTTACAAAAGTTTGACAACTACATGTAGGTGTTCTCTTCATTTTGGAATATTGTTCTCAGGATTACTGACTGTTCCTTAGTCTCTTTCAATTTACTCATCAACAATTAATTCCATCCCTTAAGATTTTCTGTAGCTTCTTTTAAAGACAGTATCTGCATCCCCGTAACACACATTCTCATCATTCCCGTGCTCCAGATTGGAGTTCAAAGCTTTCAATGTTCCTTTTATTATTAAGTTTGACACCAACTGTTCAGATTTATCAGCAATTTCATATGTTAAGTGTCCCGACTCGAAAAGTCAACTTTCCTGCTCCTCTGATGCTGCCTGGCCTGCTGTGTTCCTTCAGCTCTATTCTGTGTTATCTCATATGTTCAAAGTGTTTTTTCATGATACTTCATGGAACCTTCTGTTATTTGAAGGTCATCAAGTTTTAATTGAAGATTTATCTTAATTGAATTTGCTTCCAAAGAAAGAAACAATCATTTAGATATTTCAACTCCTCAATCAAATGTTTTACTTCCTGTCATCAATCCTGAAGAGTCTTCACTGGTTCTCATTTTCCATTTGCAAACTGAATTTCTGTGCATGAAAGATGGTTCTTTACACTGACCAATTTTCCTTTAATAGAGCCTTGTTTCTTTCTTTCTTCATTCTTGGCTGTGTCTTCTTTTTCCTCATTTCATTCCTTCTTTCATTGCCAAACTCTCTCTCCCTGGAGTTCAAGTTGAAATTTTCTCATTTCTTTGTCAAGTTCACAATTTCTCATTGCTTATCCCTTTTTATTTCATGCTGAATTATACTGGGCATTGATGTCTGGAGATGAATTCTAGTCAATGTAAGCTGTGTTCTGGCTTGTTTAGACTCTTCTTCTTACAATCCAATTTTCTGTGCTATTACCTTGACTATCTCTGTCTTAGCACTTTGTTTAATATCTATCCTGAACCTTTCTGCTAATGCTATTAACCCAGCCTTGGTAGTTCTTGCAAAGTAAGGACTAAGACTTGCCTTTCCAGAAATGCCATAGCAATAGACAAAGGCATTTTTGTTTACAATATTTGCGGTAAAGTTCATTAGAACATCTTAAACAACTTTACTCTCAGCAAATCCCAACACTCGTAGTTGTATGCAGATTACAAAATCTTGCAAGAAATTCTAAATTAAGTTTGCATCCCAGACTAGACCACTAAATTTATCTTATGACCTGGCTTAGGACAATTAACAATTTTTTTAAAGTTGAGAAATGTGCTTAATAAGAGAGTAAAGAACCACGATTCTTTGTTTGTAAATGTTCCTACACCATACAGCCATCACCTGAGGTCCCTACCAATTTGATTCAGACCATCTAACATCAAGAAATGGCTGGAGGCACTGCAGGGGCTGTTGGCCCTGACAACATTCTGGCAATAGTGTTGAACACTTGTGGTCCAGAAAAGACTGTGCCCCTTACCAAGCTGTTCCAGTACAACTACAACATTGGCATCTTTCAACAATGTTGCTAATTGCTCAGGAAAGCACTGTGCACAAAAGCAAGACAAATCCAACCTGGACAAGTACCACCCCGTAAGTCTATGCTCAAATATTTGCAAAGTGATGGAATGGATAACAACTGCAGGATGTTGATAGTGGAGAATTTAAAAATGGCAATGCCATTCAATATCAAGGGGCAATTGTTAGATTTTCTCTTATTGGAAATGGTCATTGCTGGGCACTTTGTAGCACAAATGTTGCTTGTTGCTTTTCATTCCAAGCCCCAATGTTGTCAAGGTCTTGCTGTGTATGGACATGAACTGCTTCAGTATTTGAGGAGTCACAAGTGATGCTGAACATTGTCCTGAGGGAGTTCCAGAATGCGACCATATTAAAATAGTGTTCTGATCAGGAAGTGAAGACTTCCTTCTAGATCTGTGGATAAAAAGTGGTTCAGCAGATAGTGGTGTCACACAAGTACAATCTGGAGATGTTGAGGATAGCCCATGGCTGGAATTCACATGGCTGGATATGTTGGGATCTGAAAGACCCAATATTTTAACTGGCCAAGCCTCCACAAGGACATGGTGCAATTTAGTAAAACATACCTAAAATGCCAGATTGTGGGAAAGCTCCAAACTGCAATAAAACAGGCACCCTACATTCCATTCAGATTTTGGGGAACCATTTAACAGTTGACAGACTGGGTAGGACCCCGGTCAAAAACATAAAAGGGGCCAGCTGTACATTCTCACTATTCTGGATGTAGCTGCCTAATTTCCCAAGGTTGTTCTCCTGAGAAACATTTCTGCCAAGGCACTGTTGTGGAATTTAAGCCTGTTCTTCATCTAATGTGGACTACCAGCTGAGATCCAGTCGAATGAGGATGTCAACTTTATACCTAAAATTTTTCAGAAAGATATGAATAGTCTGGATATATAACACAGTTAAAGGCCTCGACCTGCTAATTATAGTCACAAGGTGCTTCAGAACCATACCATCAAAGCCTCAGGACAATGATCAGGGCATGCAGCCATGAATACACCAGCGCCTAGGATAAAGGATTGGGCTTTCTCTTGTTTGCCATCTGGGATTCATGAAATAAATCACAAATTTTTGAAAGGTTCAGAAGGACGCCATTCAGCCTGTCATATTTGCACTGTGTGCACGAGTTTTATTCCCTTTGGGAATCAGTTTACGGACATGAGGTAAGAGGTCCTCTAAAACTAATCTTTAAAGCATTATTGGAGTAAAGGTTTGAATTTTTTTTATTCATTCATGGGATGAGGGTATTGCTGACCAGGCAGCATTTATTGCCCAGAGGGTAGTTAAGGGTCAGTCACATATCGACCAGACCAGACAAGGATGGCAGTTTCCTTCCCTAAAGGGCATTAGTGAACCCAGATGGGTTTTTCCTGATGATTGACAATGGATTCATGGTTATCATTAGATTTTCAATTCCAGCTATTTTATTGAATTCAATTCTACCATCTGCCCTAGTGGGATTTGAACTTGTGTCCCCAGAACATTATCTGGGTCTCTGGGTTAACAGTCCAGCGATAATACCACTAAGCCATTGCCTTCCCTGATCTTCAATGTTAGATTACAAATCAATGTTCTGAGAGCAGATCATAAGAGTTTGTACTGTGGCTTAGCAGCAGCTTAAAACTTATAAATAACCATGAATAAATGGGCAGATGAACAGACAAGATTTTAACATTTTAGCCAGGGGACTATATAATAATGTTACTTCTCCAGTTCATTTTTAGATGCAGAACAGGAAGGAGACCTAACAGGGCTGCTCACTTCATTTATAGGAGTCTGTACAAACAAAACACAGTGCACAATCTAACCCATACAAGATGTGGATGTGGAAGAGTTCCTCCTACAAAGCAGCATCCACATCATCGAGGTCCTGAGGAACAGGCCTGGTTGAAAGCAGAGATCTAATGCATGTTGGAAAATCACCTGATTGAACCCAGCCAAAGTACCTGGCGATCCTCAGTCATGCCAGTGCTCAGGCCTGATGGCTCAACAGATTTTGGATTGACTACAGAAAAGTTAATGCACTAACCAGCGTAGGCTCCTGTCCAATTCCTCGCCTGGAGGACTGCATTGACAGGGTTGGAACTGTCATGTTGTACCGAAACATTACTGCTGAAGGATATAGAGATAGTAGGAACTGCCGATGCTGGAGAATCTGAGATAACACGGTGTAGAGCTGGATGAACACAGCAGGCCAAGCAGCATCAGAGGAGCAGGAAAGCTGACGTTTTGGGTCGAGACCCTTCTTCAGAAATGGGGGAGGGGAAGGGGATTCTGAAATAAATAGAGACAGAGGGGGAGATGGATAGAAGATGGATAAAGGAGAAGATAGGTGGAGAGGAGACAGACAGGTCAAAGAGGCGGGGATGGAGCCAGTAAAGGTGAATGTAGGTGGGGAGTTAGGGAGGGGATAGGTCAGTCCAGGGAGGATGGACACGTCAAGGAGGCTGGATGAGGTTAGTGGGTAGAAGATGGGTTTGGGGCTTGAGGTGGGAGGAGTAGATAGGTGGGAGGAAGGACAGGTTAGGGAGGCGGGGACGTGCTGGGCTGGTTTTGGGATGCGGTCGGGGGAGGGGAGATTTTGAAGCTTGTGAAGTCCACGTTGATACCCTTGGGCTGCAGGCTTCCCAAGCAAAATATGAGATGCTGTTCCTGCAGCTTTCGGCTGGCATCATTGTGGCAATGCAGGAGGCCTGGGATGGACATGTCGTCCAAGGAGTGGGAGGGGGAGTTGAAATGTTTTGTGACTGGGAGGTGCAGTTGTTTGTTGTGAACTGAGCGCAGGTGTTCCACAAAGTGGTCCCCAAGCCTCCACTTGGTTTCCCCGATGTAGAGGAGGCCACAACGGGAACAGCGGATACAGTATACCACATTAGCAAATATGCAGGTGAACATCTGTTTGATGTGGAAGGTCTTCTTAGGGCCTGGGATGGGGGTGAGGGGGGAGGTGTAGGGGCAGGTGTAGTACTTGCTCCGGTTGCAGGGAAAAGTGCTGGGGGTGGTGGGGCTGGAGGGGAGTGTGGAGCGGACAAGGGAGTCACGGAGAGAGTGGTCCCTCTGGAAAGCAGATAAGGGTGGGGAGGGAAAAATGTCTTTGGTAGTGGCGTCAAATTGCAGATGGCGGAAACGTCGGAGGATGATGCGTTGGATTCGGAGGTTGGTGGGGTGGTACGTGAAGACGAGGGGAATTCTGTTTTGGTTGTTATTGTGGGTAGGGAGTGTGAGGAATGAGTTGCGGGAAATGCGAAAGACACGGTCGAGGGCATTTCGACCAGTGTGGAGGGGAAGTTGCGGTCCTTGAAAAACGAAGACATCTGGGATGTCCCGGAGTGGAATGCCTCATCTCGGGAGCCAATGCGGCGGAGGCGAAGGAATTGGGAATAGGGGATGGCCTTTTTGCAGGAAGGTGGGTGAGAGGAGGTGTATTCTATGGTAGCTGTGGGAGTTGGTAGGCTTGAAATGGATATCGGTTTCCAGGTGGATGCTAGAGATGGAGACAGAGAGGTCCAGGAAGGAGAGAGAGGTATCAGAGATGGTCCAGGTGAACTTAAGGTTGGGGTGGAAGGTGTTGGTGAAGTGGATGAACTGTTCGAGCTCCTCGTGGGAGCACGAGGCGGTGCTGATACAGTCATCAATGTAACGGAGGAAGCAGTGGGGTTTAGGGCCAGTGTAGGTATGGAAGAGGGATTGTTCCACGTAAACTACAAAGAGGCAGGCATAGCTTGGGCCCATGCGGGTACCCATGGCCACCCCCTTTGTCTGTAGGAAGTGGGAGGAATTGAAAGAGAAGTTGTTGAGGGTGAGGACGAGTTCGGCTAAGCGGATAAGGGTGTCAGTGGAGGGGGACTGGTCGGGCCTGCGGGACAGGAAGAAGCGGAGGGCCTTTAGGCCATCTGTATGGGGAATGCAGGTGTATAGGGACTGGACGTCCATGGTAAAGATGAGGTGTTGGGGACTGGGGAATTGGAAGTTCTGGAGGAGGTGGAGGGCGTGGGTGGTGTCACGGATGTAGGTAGGGAGTTCCTGGACCAAGGGGGGAGAAAATGGAGTCGAGATAGGTGGAGATAAGTTCGGTGGGGCATGAGCAGGCGGAGACAATGGGTCGACCAGGGCAGTCAGGTTTGTGGATTTTGGGAAGATAGAAACGGGCGGTGCGGGGTTGGGGAATGATGAGGTTAGAGACTGTGGGTGGGAGGTCACCTGAAGTGATGAGGTTGTGGATGATTTGGGAGATGATGGTTTGGTGGTTGGGGGTGGGATCATGATCAAGGGGGCGGTAGGAGGAGGTGTCGGAGAGCTGGCATCTGGCCTCGGCGATGTAGATGCTGAAGGATACAGGCAGGTTCCCTTAATGCTCAAAGCAAAAGAAATATCAGCCTTTCTCACACCAAATAATCTTTTCCAATGCCATGTTTTGCCATTTGGACTAAAAGGATATGGTCCAGCCACTTTCCAGAAGTTAATGAATCAAGTAATGGTTGGCATTTCTAATTGTGTTATACAACTTGATGACAGACTCGTATACAGCGAGTATAGAAAGATGACTTGGAAAGTTATCAGAAAGTTTACTTGGAACAGCTTGAAACCCTTTTGAAAGATTACAATCATCTAATTTCATGGTAAACCTTGTCAAAAAAGCAAGTTTGAAAAAATTATAGGTAACCTACTTAGGGCAGAGGCAGGGGCAGGTGCTGCAAAGATCCACAAAAGTATAGGCATTGAAGGATTTTTCTAGCCCCTAAGACCAAACAGAAAATCATGTGGTCTTTGAGGACATGTGGTTTCTACTGCAAGTTTGTACCAAATGTCAGCAATATTGCTGCTCCATTGACAGATTTGTTACAGAAAAAAACAAAGGTTTTATGATCAAGAGAGTGCCAAGCATCATATTGAGAGACTGAAAGTCATTTTAATCAATGAACTGATGCTAGCTGTTGTAAGTTTCACTAAGCCCTTCGAGGTAGTGGTTGATATTAGTGAACTGCGGGTGGGTGATGTCCTTCTCCAAGAAGATGGGTCAGGCATAGAAAGGTCAATGGGATACTTCCTCAAAAAAGTTAAATCAACACCAAAAGGGATGCACATCTGTGGAGAAGGAGATTATCGGACTGCTACTTGTGCTTAAACACTTTTAAGTATGTGTTCACCATGAATACAGGGAGACGCTGTTATGTACAAATTATAACCCCTTAACTTTGAAAAATTCAAAAACCAGAATGCCAAACTATTTTGATGAAGTCTGCTGTTGCAGCTTTATCACTTAAAGATTATCCACATTGCAGGGGAAAATAATGTAATTTCTAAAGCATTGTCCAAAACTTAACATTGTTCCAAATTACCTGAGTTCCAAAATGGAGAAAAAAGCATAATAACATTATTTTGACTTGAATGAAAAAGTGAATGGGTGCAATTGTGTTTCTTGCTTTTTTAAGGTTCCTTATGTTGTGATGCTTTGTAATGAAACTAAGCTATGTTTCATTTCTCCCAAGGGTGGAGATGTAATGAAGAGATGTGATCCAAATAAAAGCTTTTAAAAGTTTGTCTGGTCCATATAAATAAATTTTGAAGTTTTAAATCAAGGACAATTAACTAAGGAAAGGGCATTGGGCACAACCACTACAATGTTTACTATCGAAGGAGCAGGAAGCTTTGACGAACTCATTCAGTCTGCAGGACTTTCAGTGAGAGGTGACATGGCCCAGTTAGTGCAATAAGACAATTTTTTTTTAATACAGAAAGAATTTGACTTGCTGAGAAAGCAACAACCCATGGTTTCCCCTCGTTTTCTTTGCAACTTCTCTCAGCAAAGTGTGAAAGCTAAAAAAAACCCAGCAAAAATCATCTTTACTGGTCATAGAGCGTTTCTGGGAAGGCTTTTTGGAATCTATCCCACCATCTCCAGATGCCAGAAGCTTGTGAGCAGAATAACTTTGGACACAAGACACCATCTGGGATAATCTGTGATTTCTGTTTTTTTTTCACAAGTTTATCACTTACTTGGCCAAAGTATTTTAAAACTAACATGCTGCAGAATCTTTGTCTTCAGACTTCTGAGTGTGTTTGTGTGCATACTCACTTTTAGAAGGGGAGATATGGATATTTACATAGTCCAACAAGTTTGTCAATAATCTTTGTACAAGTTTATTTTAATTATTTGGTCTTCATTAAAGGACAATAATTGATTTGTTATTTATACTGAACTTGATAGAGTCTGAGACCTTTATAATTGGCCACATCATCAACTTGGTTAAGGCTAACATCTGTTGTGACCTCTGGAAGAGTGGGACTAGAAAGGGAAACAGTTCTTCTCTCCAACATCAGTCGTAATATCATTGCATGCCTCTTCTTTCTCTGGACTTGCTGACCAATTTGTACATTAACAACAGCGTGTCATGAATTTACCATTCGTTTTCAAGGAAGACTTAATCCAATTACTTTAATTATGAGAAAAATCATTCAACACATCAAATATGGGAATATTTAAAGTTATTTTTCATGATATTGGATTGTATGTGCTGTAAAAGGATCTCAAAGAATTATCCTATCTATAAATGCAGAGCTAAATGAATAATAATGATAAACAGATATGCCTGGAGCTCTACACATGGATTACTGCCAATGAGGAGGGCAGGATTTCCAGCAGGCTCAGTGCCTAATTCAGGGGAGGAGCCATCACTTCCACTGAAATGACATGGATTTGTCATGGCATTAACAAGGGTTTTTATATGACGCAATAAGGTCCTTTTGGACACAACAAGGTCTTTATGGAGATCTTGATTCCCTTCACTGGGGCTGAAGTAGGACTTTAGGATGTGTAAGCTGAGACAGATTTTATCAACAGAACAACAGGCTTGGAAGGAGTTCATGGAACATGTCAATTTTCCCATTCATCGCCTCCAGGACATGGATGCAAGCAAGAAAAAGTTTAACAGATGGGATGCTGATTTTGGCAGTTAATGTATAATTGGCTCTTGCCCCCACAACCTCATATGTCCTTTCAAATCAATAGAATTGTTTAACAGCTGGCTCAGCTGATATGCATGTTTAACACCAAAATCAAAATTACCCCGAATGACCTCACTGATTGCCAAAGATTCACCTCATACTGTGTCCTTTGTTTGCTTTTGGTGTTATTGTGCAACTTTCTTCTCCTATCCACAGATCACCCATCCATTCAACCTACTACCTGCTGCATCACCAACATTATCAATGCTGTACTTGTTAGAAATCCTTAACATTCTTTACTTGATTGATTAACTGCCAACCAGTTTCTGCACTTTATCACCTTCCCATAATATATAATACTTGCTGCACCTAATTGTCAGTATTTAGAGTACATCATAGTGTCACTAAAATTTGCACAATCCTTTTCTGCACTAAACATCAACTTAGCTTAGTTGAATTCATAGGGAGAGATGCTACATAACTCAAAAGGAGGGTCCTAAATTGATGGTGAATCACATTTCCTCCAGCCAGAATATTCCTGGAATAGGAGGCACTGGAGATCCTGAGGGCAAAATTGGTAGGATAAAGCATTTGGAAATTTTGTAAGAGTACCTAGAGTTTGCCAACTATAAGCACACAATTCCCTCATGTGAGGAACAATAGCCTTCCACTCGTCATGTTGAAGACAGTGTGAAATAAACCATGTAGGAGCAGCAGTAAAATGACTCTGAAAAGACACTAATGGTTAATACTTGGGTGAATACGTTATTTTCAGACTGCTGTTGCAACCTTTAAAGAAACAGATCTTTTACAACTGTGAACATGGCCTGCATTGTCACATGAGTGATTATCAATATTCTTCATTCATCTTGAACGGTTTAAGAAATAGACAAAGCATTGGGGAAGACTAGGCACAAATGCAGTGGGACAAATCAAGAGAATTGCATGTCGAAGTGATGGTCTGTCACATCAAAAGTTTCTTCATCACCTTCCAGCTCCTCTCCTTCAGAGTTATGTAAAGCTTCCAGCTGGTTGTACTCTAGGATGTGTCTGTGCTGCATGACAATACTGCAGAGAATGCAGCATGCCACCATCATGTGCAGCATTCTCTAAGACTTTACGGCAAGCTTCTCCTTGGTCATCTAGATTCTTTAACTAGTGTTCAAGAATTCTAATGGCAGGCTAGCCGATAGCACAGTTAGTTCAATGGTTGTGGTTGTAGTAATTGCCAGCAGGAGAGTGAGGACAGAATAGCAGTGTCAATGGACTGGATATTACAAGATATCCCTTATCACTTAGCAGCCATCCATGTACTGCTTACCCTGCTGGAGGAGTAGGGTAGTATAGATACATTATGACACCTCTTTGGAAAGTGTGCACACATCCACTTTTTTTTACCATCATCACTGACAACCTGATGCTGATGTCCTAAAAAATATCCTTCCCTGCATCACAAAAAAAATCAAAAAATCTATATGTCCTACAATCACTGCAAGTATTTATATTTAGTGACATGATCTGAATACAATAGCGTTCCAGAATAGTCTGCAATACTTTCAGGACAATCTTAGTCTCTATGATAAAGGAATTGATAACTGAACAGCAAAATGTACAAATGAATGTATTTTTCTGAATAATATAATTTTCTGATATTATTGAATAAAAATGGTACAATAATAATGGTATAAGTGCCACAGCTTTTGAATAAACTACAAATCAAAAATTATCTTGCAATTCTGCACTTTTGTTCAGTCTTAAAAACATTTCATGAAATTTATGCTTTTTTGCTAGAGATTGCAGACATATCTTGAATTACTTAAAAACGCAGTGCACAAATTACTTAATTTAAAGAAACAACAAAAAGCCTTATGTTATTAGTAGGCTGCAACTCTGCTCACTCGTTCAGTCACTTCCTTGAGTAATGTTTACCATTTGCAAGGCAGTTATAAAGCAGAAGTGAAACTTCAACATAAAACTGTGGTAACAAACTAAAGATTGCCACCTGGCATAAAGGATTAAATGAACTTTTAAAATTTACTGTTCATGGATTTTTATGACAAAAGGGCATGGATGGAAGTTGGTACTGAACACCTTTCATCTATAAGTATACAAAGGGGTTGATTATAGATCACTGGTCCAGATAACAAAGAGGTCCTTGCAATTTTGAGGTTATGACTGCATTTGTATCAGAATGGTGAGCTGTAAGAAGACAAACAGACGTCTCAGTGGAGCTCATCAGACTAAGGCTGAATAATGTTGGGCCCTCTAGCCAGCAGCAAGATTAGTCTGGTGTGGGCAGTTGCAAGGGAACTGGTCTGGGCAGTAATGTTTCAAAATGTGTTTTGTGGCTGAGAGGGGTACATTTGCTCTTTCTGATTCCACATAAACAATTCAAACCTGCCTTAGCTGGGCTTCTGTTTGACTATAATCTGTGAAACTTATCAGAAAGTGCTACTGACCTTATTCTTACCCTCCCTTCTCTTTGTTAACATCAATTTTCCCCTTTGGAAATTTTTCCCAAATGTGTGCTTATGTTTATCAAACCATGAATCTGCAGTGACAAATGAAAAAATAATATTGCTCTCTTTAAGCAGATATTCTTTCAAAATCACAGAGAAACCAAAATGCTAAAAGATTCTCATACAGTTTCCAAGTTTAAAATTCACAACCATACAAAAGCTGACACCAATATTGGACTTTAAAATGTTCTCATAGCCTGTAAAATGTCCCATAAAATACACAAATACTAATGAATTAAAAGAGTGGCCAACTATTTATTATGACTCAATACTTTTCTGTTATGCAACTATTTTTGTTTGTAACTAAAAGCAAAAAATTTACACAATACCTTTAACAAGTGCCGTTGTAAAATTCAAGAATGCGCAGACGTTTAAGTTGTGTAGAATTCATCGGTTGTGCAAAGTCTTGAATCACTATCCATCCTAACCACCTAAGCCAAATGGCAGTTATGTTTTCTGTTAAGCAAATTATTTTGCCGTTTCAAAATATAATTGGCTGAAAGATGTATAGGCTGACATGCTTCAATAGCAACAGGATATTTCTGTCAATGATGTTATCTGACAAAGAATTCAATGGGCTTTCAGGTTCTTATAGAAATGTGTCTGTTTATAAATATATGTTAGTATTATTATCAGAAAGAAAACAAGTAAACTTGTTTAATTTTTCTTTGTAATTACTCAGTGGCAAAACTGATCCTTATTTCAAATCTGTTTTATTTATTTCTGTATCATCAATAGTGCTTTATTACAGTAAACACATTTTTCTCTTAGCTATCCAATTATGAAATTTTCTTATTGCAGATTTTCCTATCCTAGCATATTATTCTTCACAATAGTATATGATTATATTACTTTACAGATATCTTTTATGGAAGACTCTTTTATACATATTATAGTTTTCCTTTTACTTTCCACTCTGTTACAAGGTTTTTGACTTCAGCCAGCTGTCAACCTATAGCTGGCCTTTTCTTTGTCTTCCTTCCAACTTCTCTTTTAACTAAAAAATTGACCCTACAGGCCCAATCTGCCTCTGATTCTCTGCCTAATATATTTTTGAAATCAAACCCAATTTACCGAAACCAGAAATTGCTGGAAAAGCTCAGCGGGTCTGGCAGCATCTTTGAAGAAAAGTTAGAGTTAACATTTCAAGTCCAGTGACTTTTCCTCCTGTTCTGAGGAAGGGTCACCAGATCTGAAATGTTAACTCTGATTTTTCTTCACAGATGATGCCAGACCCGCTGAGATTTTCTGGCAACTTCTGTTTTTGTCCCTGATTTACAGCATCTGCAGTTCTTTTAGTTTTTATCCAATTTACCAAACATCAGTTAAATTTTTCTCCCATGTTATGGTTACACATGGATGCAGTTGATTTCACACTTACGTTTTGTCCTCTTTCCAGTCAGTTTTGCTATATCTGCCTAATTTTAAATTTAACATTTAAGGAGAATTTTAGTCATGGTAATGGGTTGTCCACCACCATTCTGTCTCCAAATTTCTACTTGACACTAAGAAGCTAAATTGGATAACCAATGAACTCAAGAATGGGATTGAAATGTGTGATCATTTTGCCTCTGGTTGAAATGTTGTAGCCAAACTTTGAGCAGCTTGCTCTTTTGCGTGGTTGTAGTGTGCAGACCCAGATTCAACACACTGTTGAGCAATTGTTGGTAACAGCAAACGGCTTAATTTTTTTACTGGCAGTACTTAATGCTAGACTGCATCTCTTAAAGGTGAGGGACTGGAATTGACTGTGCAATATTGTAAAAGCTTGAGTAAGAACTCAAAAGCTTCAGTAAGAACTGATGCAACAGTAAGAGAATGTGCCACCAGATTTGACCCATGTGAGCAACTTCCTGACAGAGTGGAAAGTTGATCTGCTTCCTGGGGTAGGAAGGGGCAGGTGGCATGATACAATGGTGATCCATTCTTGGAAGTTTAATGGAGGGTTGGCAAGTATTGGGAAGCCTTTTTGCACACATTTGCTGTCACGCATCATTAAAAGATAATCTCATGAGAATTAAGTGCACCTTTCCAATTATCATCCAGCACAGATGAGAAATGAATTGTAACACCCTTAAATGCATAGAACTGGCAATATAATGACCATTCAGCATACTTGACTAAAGTGAAATTTAACGTATATTTACAAGTGAAATGCATCAATACAATGAATGGACGCTTATGCCACATTAGTGCTATTAGAACCATTACGATGAATCTTCGTGTTTTTTCGGCATAGTGTCAGTTTTGTTAAGTTTCATGGAGGATTTTCCTCCTCAAGTCCTGGCAAGATCTCTCACCAATTCTTACCAAACTTGCCTAATTAACCACCTACACTCTGACCCTGTTGCACTCCTCTTACTCAAACCTAGCCCCAATGAACCACTTGCCATTCCCAGAACAACTCCCCATTCATTGGATATCCACTGAAAGACGAGCAATCCTGCTGCCCATGCCATCTTGAAAAGGTCACTATGCACCCAGTAAAGTGTTGATAATTTACTGTTGCCCAAAGTAATGGTACAACAGCCACAAAATCATGCTGGTCACAGAACATAGCCAACATGCCTTATGCTCTCACACATTCTCTCGCCTGGCCACACAGTTCACCTCTCCTTAGTTACATTCTGGCTAAACATTCTCTCAAAGTCACAGCTATTCTGGCCCCAATACCCACTGGAGATCTATATTTTTTCATTGCAAAGCAGTACAGCATTACATATAGGCAAGCAATTAGACAACTCCAGTCATGAACATTTATTTACAACCAGCAAAAGTGAATGCAAACAAAATGAACAGAAGGCCGTAGATCGCTGCGCAGTGCAGTCCAAATACTGGCATCATGACCACATTTGTCTGCTGCATCCAGCTCTCTCTACTGCGACCAGGTATTAATCAGGTTTTGTCTGCCTTGTACTGCCAGAAGCAATTAAGCTCTCCACTGCACAAGGAGGCCTTCCTCTTCCCCAGTGTCTCTTCCTCCTCCTTGGAAGACTGTTTCCATTCCCCAGCTGCTCAGCATCTATCATATCATTTCATTGCCTGCTCCAATTGTGCAGAGCACAGTATGCCAGGATGATGTGACACACTCTGCTGGATTATACTGGAGGAGACCCTCAGACCAGTCCAAGCAGTAGAACCACATCTTCAGGAATTCTATCATTATTCCACCATGGCTCTGGTCTAAGCATGGGTAGCATTGCATCTGCACATCTTATCAGTCAGGGAGTTGCACATGTCACAGCAGGTAGTCCTTGTCACCGAGTAAGCAAACTTGTAAGGCACCTGGACCCTCAAACATATCAGGTGCAAAAGAATGCTCCAGGACGTAAGGGTCATGACAGTTGCCTGGGCAATGGGCACACACCATCAGGAAGTGATTACAATGATCTTGGATCATGTGAACAAAATTGAATGGAACTCTTTCCTATTGATAAATTCTGCACCGTTGTGACATGGCTCTGTTAGTGCCATCTGTGTGCAATTGTTGGAATGCTGGGACCAGCTATGGTCCTGAATCCTACTGCCCAGGCTGCAGCACTGACTTCATCATTGGGAAACAAAATGACAGGATGGCCTCCAACTCTTGAAGTTTCAGGTCCCACTCCAGTCTCTAGCATAGTTCCATCGATGTCCAAGGACATACTGAGTTTTTGTCAACACTATGTCTCATTCTTCCCCAG
The DNA here is from genome assembly GCF_021869965.1 of Rhincodon typus. Taxonomy (NCBI): domain Eukaryota; kingdom Metazoa; phylum Chordata; class Chondrichthyes; order Orectolobiformes; family Rhincodontidae; genus Rhincodon; species Rhincodon typus. Next base: position 34,733,386 of record NC_063343.1, on the reverse strand, counting down.
AAAATGGAGGGAGGAATGGAAAGTTCTAAACTTACTGCAGACCTGACACATCCTGAGGCACTCTGTGGCTGTAATCTCTGCCTGAGCTGGGTGCTTCTCAGCTTCGACACTTCCTACTGTTACTCCTGAGCTCGCTGTCAGCCCCTGGTCCTCCTGCATTCGCCTTCACCTTCTTAGGAAGGTAGCCACAGTGACCAACATCCCACCAGTAGCTGGGTGCATGATTTGCTGAAAATTACCTATGTTAGGAACATGAGGTGCAAAATGAAATCTTAGTTCTAAGAAAACACAGTTGTGTCGTACCTTCTAGATAAGGGCTGCACATTCTCCACCACGCAGTAAGACATGCAGCACCCCTCCAGGGCTACAGGGGCTCTGATATTTCCCAGAACAGTGCACTGTAAAATGCTGGAAATATCATATCCTCCAGCCTGGAAGGATCAGTTGTTTTAAAATTAAGGGTGAGGATCACCTTGAGAGCCACTGACAGTAGTGTTCTTGCCCTGCTATGATGCTACAGACCCAGTTTGAAGAGGTGCTACTGCTTTGAGATCATCTCCTCACAGGATTGCAGTACCTAACACACTGCTCCCATCGCAGAAGTCTCGCTAAAGATAGAAACATAGAAACAAAGAAAATAGGATCAGGAGGAGGCCATTTGACCTCTTGAGCCTGCTCCACCATTCATCATGATCATGGCTGACCAAAGAGCTCAATACCTTAATCCTGCCCTCCCCCCCTCCATGTCTCTTGATCCCGAATCCCTTTAGCCACAAAAGCTACATCTACCTCCTTCTTGAAAACACGTTGTTTTGGCCTCAATCACTTTCTGTGGTAGAGAATTCCACAGGCTCCCCACTCTCTAGGTGCAGAAATTTATCATCTTAGTCCTAATAGGTTTACAGGTACTTCTGCTACAATGCATGTTTTGTGAACGCAAATTGGCTATAACACAATTGATGAATAGTGGATGCTGTTTGGGTAATGCAAACTTTCTGCTGTACAGGTATAGCAATTTCCCTAGAACGCAATTTTCCATGGCAATTTTCTATAGAATCCCTACAGCATGGAAACAGGCCATTCAGCCCAACAAGTCTATACCAACTCTCTCAATAGCATCCCATCCAAACTCACTCCCCTACCTATCCCTGTAGCCCTGTATTTCCACTTGGCCAATCCACCTAACCTGCACATGTTCAGACTGTGGGAGGAAACCAGAGCATCCGGAGGAAATCCATGCAGACATGAGGAGAATGTGCAAACTCCACACAGTCACCTGAGGGTGGAATCAAATCCAGATCCCTGGTGCTGTGAGGCAGCAATGCTAACCACTGAGCCACCATGCCACCCCTATAGTGTGAGGTCATGCAAGAACGCAACTATTGCATTATGGGAGAACTACCTGTATCCCTTGTCTCTAAACTATGACCCCTGGTTCTTGACTCTCCCATCATCGGGAACATCCTTCCTGTATCGAACCTGTTAGAATTTCATAGGTTTCTATAAGATCTCCTTCCTCCTGTTCGTCTCAACCCCAGTGAATACAGTCCGAACTGACTCCACCTCTGCTCATATGTCAATCCTGCCATCCCAGAAAACAATTTGGTAAATCTTTTCTGAACTATCTTTATAGCAAGAACATCTTTCCTCAGATAAGGAGACTAAACTGCACACAATATTCTGAATGTAGCCTCTGTATAATTGCAGCAAAACATTCTTTTACCTGTACTTGAATCTTTTCACTGTGAAGGCCAACGTATGGTTACTTTCAGCATTTTGTGCAAGAGAACACCCAGGTTTCATTGAACATTCTTCTCTTTCAATTTGCAACCATTCAAATAATGATCTGCCTTCCTATTTTTGATATCAAAATGGATAACCGCACACTTATCCACATTATACTGCACCTATCATGCATTTGCCCACTCATTCAGCCTGCCAAATCACACTGCAACATCTCCTGTCTAAGATGTCCAATTCTCTAGTTGTACCCTCAATGTATTGGTTCAGTCATTGCAGCATTGAATTTTTTATGACCCAAATCATTCCAGAACTCCAGAGCGAACATGCATGGCATCTGACAGGCACCCACTTACAGATGCATCGGGGGAGTCACCAATGCCCTGTCAGAACTGATAATGAGTTGGTTAAGTCTACCATAGATTCTGCGAGTCAAGCTGCCAGAATTGTCGGCCTTGTGTTTCCCTCAAGTTCAAGGTGTTATAGATCGCATTCATGTGGTGATCAGAGCTCCCTGGGAACAGCCAGCAACATTCATTAACTAGAAAGGGTTCCACTCCATCAATGTGCAACTCAGCTGTGATCACCACAAACAAATCCACTAAATGTGTGTTGGGTTCCCAGGGAGCTCTCATAATCTTATATGCATTAAAACACAGAAGTGTCACAGCTGCTTGAGACCCCCACATGACTGTAGAGACAACTTCTTGATGACAAGAGCAATCACTAAAAACATGACTCATGACAACTGAATGGAACTGCTCCACCTATTGAAAGACTGATGCAGTGATTCCGATGGCTCCACAACAGAAATAATTACGCAGACCAATGGATTGTCAAAGGTTAGGTTCCAATGTCTGGATCAATCAGGCACAACATTATAATATATACCTCAGCAGGCCAGGCCCATTGTGATTGGTGAGGATCTGTCAACCAGGGAATGGAGGAATGACATTCTTTTTCAGATGAGGAGAAAGAGGAAGATTCAGAGAGCCATGGAGGCAAACAAGTTGCAACTCCATTAAGGAATGCCAGGGCAATGAAGCAATGCTCCAGGGAAAACAAGAACATGAGACAGGAGCAGGAACACACCACATGGCCTATTGAGCCTGTTCTGTCATTCAAGATAATCATGGCTACTTTGTGCTTCAGCTCCACTTTCTTGCTTATTCTCCATATCACTTGATTCCCTGAGTCACCAAAATTCTGTCTATCCCATATCCTGGCGCCTAAATTCTTGGCATTAACTTCTTCTATGACCTTTTCCCTCTGGTGACAGAGGTATTGCTTGGAGAGTTTTCTGCCCCACTGCAGCAGCCAATACTTCATTGCTCCTGGGCCACTATTGCAAGGCAATAAGCAAACCTAGGAGCCTGATCTGTAGGTCTGGAAGCCATTTGTTTATTCAGAAACATTCTTTCTGGTCAGCAGTGAGTATACACCCTCCCCTTTAAGACTTATTAGCTGTTTTTATATGGTGTTAATGAAACCCAATTTTAAGCCCACAAAAAGGTATGAAGACAACAAAAATTAATAAGAATTACAATGAACTGACAACATCAGAGATGATGTGAACAAATCTCTTGTCTCTGGTGTGATTGTTTTTCTCTAAAATACACACTAACTAAAAGCATTAGACTTAGAAGCAAGATGAGAGTAGGTGATGCAGAAAAATAAAAGCCTACTTTAAGTGACAGTATGTCCTTAATAAAGTACAATAAGTATCTATTTGTCTTTAAATTGTGAATTCTAATTTTTTACCTCTTAGAAAGAAACTGATAAAACTGAATTGCTGGTGTACTCATATTAGGCTACGCTAAAAAATAGGAGCAAGAAATTTTTTTGAGTTATGTATTAAAATAAGCATCCGAGCTTTTTACTGAGTTCTTTTCAGAGGCATGGGAAATATATTTGAGCACTCATAAGTGAGAGTTGTTGAGGTTGAAGTTGAAAAAGGTCTGAGAATGTTTGTGGTAAAGAGTTATATAATTGTAGCTTCTTATGATCAAAAGTCAAATATAAATACTTCTAACTCACTTCAAATGAGTGGTGTTATTAGACTTCAAGCTGGAACAACCGATGGCCAGATTTTCTGAGGAGATCACACTCAGATTTCTACTCCGCTCCTTTTTTACATTTAGAAAAAATATTTCATTTCTGACAAGATATTCCAATCAGGTCTCTTTCAGAAATGCAGAGCTGTACTTTAAATGGGACAAGTCCCTTGTAGAGCAGGATAATGGGGAAAAGCAAAACTATGCCTCCTGTTTCACAGCTGTCAGTTTCTGTATCCTATGATTTAAATGTCCGTGATCACAAACAGCCATTTTGGACAGCTTTTGTGAAAGGGTAAATAGGTAATTGTGAGGTTGGGGTGGCAGATGGGTAGGGTGCCATAGTGCAAGGTGGAAAGGGTGGCAGGTAATTGATGGAGCGCTTAGGGTGGGTTTGGGATGGTTGGAACTATTGGGTCTGGCAGTGATTACAGTGTGTGTTGTTGAGTCCAGTCCCAGAGGGAGGTTTTGAGTTCAATGAGAAGAGGGGCTATCAGATCATGGAGTAATAGTAAGGGTAGTGGATCCAGCACTCGGGGTAGGAAGATTGGGTGTGGCAGTGGTGGGGAGAGTATTGGGTCCAGCATCTGAGAAGGGGAAGTCAGGGTGTGGTGTCGGGGGAGGGAGGGTTTTGGATCGTAAGCGGGAAGGGGAGGTTGTTGGATCTGATGGCAGGAGGTTTGGGATCGCAGGGATAGGGGGTGGTCAGGTCCTGGGGAGAAAAATGGGGCTGTTGTGTTCTGGGTGCAGAGGAGTTGTCAGTTCCTAGATAGAGACAGGGCTAGACAGGTCAGGGCTTCAAGGATGTAAGTGGTCTGGGGAGGGCTAATTGGGAGTATGTGTGATAAGTTGTGGAGATCAGTTTAAAAGTTACTGAGGAACTAGATTAGGTATTCAATAATCTTGTGTAATTATTTACTTAACTGGAGTGCAATCCTCTGAATTCTCCAGTTCAAGTGGATACTTTCGGAGGGTTCCAGGCATAGGGGAAATCCCAGCAGAATCTCCAATTGCATTGGCAATTCTCTTGGAATCTGCTATGGCAGGTTGCTGATGTGCAACTTCCATCCACAGAAACAATTATCTGGCCATTGGAATGTCTGGGCATTCATTTTCTCATTGGTTCACAAAATTAATGATAATATATGCATTCACCAAAGTGACCTTATCATTTCAGCATTCAATGCATTTGGTGTCTGTAATGCAGGATGAAGTTCATGCTAACAGCATGACCTTGCTGGATAATGAAACAAAGGACTATGGCAGTTCTTCATAAACAAGTTTCCAATCTGACTCCATTTTAACTCACCACCACTTTCTCAAGGACAATTAACAATAGCTAACTTAGGGTGACCTTGCCAGAGATGCCCACGTCTCATGAAAAGATGTTTGCAAATAAAGCACTTCAAAATTAGTGTGAGCCCGGAAGCCAGCAAAAGGAAAACAGCATATAGCGCACCAGCATTAAGCAACATATTAACATTTGCTATGTTATTATTAAAGTTTGCAGATTGCATATAAACATATTACAGCACATAATATAAATATGAAAATTTATTAATTTTAAGTACTTTGTAAAATGGTATTATTTTATGTAGCCATGTAGATTTCAATTAAATTCTCCATTTTCTATCAAGGCAGAAGACTCATTGAAGAGCTTCTCAACCCAACCTTCACACCTTCTCCTCCAACACACGCATGCACACACACACATACCCATTCAGCAGCTCCTGTTCCTAAACCTTCTCCACCTCACCTATACTTCCCTTCCCTCCCCACATATGCCCTCTACCTCCATAGCTATCCACTCCATTCACTCCACCCTGCTCACCCATCCACCACACTATCTTCCCTCCTTCTCTTCTGCTCCTTCCCCATGCAAACCCCACTCACTCACCCCTCTTCCTTCTCTGCCCTTCCCCACCTGGAATTCTTCTCCTTGTTCAGACTTGAATTTTTGTCTGTGTCATAGCCACCTTGGCTGGCACCAAATTACTGAAAATAATTAATAAGAGTTATGAGCCCAGTGTTGCACTTGGGAGAATCCCACTCCCTTAATCCCATCTTCTTTATCAAGTGACTTCTCAGCATGGCCTTTCCCAGCAAACACTTCAAACAAACACCTATTATCGACATGGATTAAATATTCCACCAGGTGGATCTGCATTGAAAGGGCAAGCCAATTGCTTTGGGGATAGCAGCTTTGGCCCCAGGGGCACAGAACACATGGGTCAGGGAATACAGCCTCTTCCATCACTGTGTGCTTGAGTAAATCCATGGGACTAAGTCAGGCTAAGCCAGAGGTGGCACAAAGTGGCAACTGCTGACCTGGGGTCAACACAGTGAGGAGCTGAAGGAATACAGAAGGTCAGGCAGCATCAGAGGAGTAGGAAAGTCGATGTTTCGGATATGGACCCTTCTTCAGAACTCCAGCATCTGCAGTTCATGCTATCTCCTTGCTATCTTCTTGCTGACCTGAGTAGGATGAGGCAGAGAGCATGGCTGGCTGGAATCTCTCTCCGTTCTGAGGCTGGAGTTGGAGCCTGAAGTTGAGTGACGGGTTGCAGTTGGTTCTGGGTCAAGTTGCTCAGTTAACAACAGAACTGACTTCATTCAGTGGAGGTGGCTCTAGGAGAGGGCTCTCTTGGCTGAGGGGGTCTAAACATCCGAGTCACAGAAAGTGAGTCAAAGCCAGGTCAGAATTGGCAGTGTACTAAAGAGAGAGAGGCTGAGGGACAGCTCCACAGGTGAGGTGGAAATTGGAAAAATAAATCCAAAGCTTGGAATTCCATGGTCCGAAAGGCTGGTTTCTGTTAAGTGGCAGAAATTTCGCAGCCCTGCAAATTAATCTAATTCCCCTGCTCCTTTACGTTTTTGTGACTGGTGCGAGTTCCATTTAAGGTAAAATCAGAGAAATTACAGCACAAAAGGAGACAATGCTCCAATAATAAGCTCTTTAACTGCAGAATCCAGCTAGATTTATACGACATTTAATAAAATTCAGAAGTACTTCATGGGAACTTTACAAAGTTGTTAAATATGAAGAACCAGAAAATTCCACATTAACTATGAGATTTCAGTAAAATATTCATCACAAGTTTAGATTCATTCAACAACTGATCTTCCAGTTTACCATTCAAAGAGTTTGTTAAAAACCGTGCTTATCTCTGCAATCATGCCTACAGTCATCTTGAAAACCGATATTTCTGAAAAGCCTGATGATTGCATTGCCTTTTGAGTGTACATGGTCTAAACACAGCTATTTATCATAATCACCTTATGATTTTTGACAAATATGCTGTTGTTATTTCTCACATTTCAAGGCTTAGAGGACAGCCTGCAACAGAATGAGCACTTCTAAAGCAATGACGAAAGAACGTACGATTTATTAAACTAACACAGCCTCAAAACAATGACTCAGCGTAAAACTCACAACTATGAAGTTGCAACAGGGAGACCTATGTCTGAGGTGATCTGTAGAAATGAGATAAAATAAGATTTTACAAAATCTATGTCAATTCAAATATTCTCATTCTGGTGCTGTCTTCCTTTAACTTATGTTGCTATTCATGCTTCATGGTCATTTTTCCTTATATATGTGCAGCTATATAATCATAGAATCCCTACAGTGTGGAAACAGGCTATTCAGCCCAACAAGCCCACACTGCCCCTCCCAAAGAGCATTCTTTGTGACCCAGCATTTCCCATGTCTACTCAATTAACTTACACACCGCCCCCCACCCCCGGACACTATGGGCAATTTAGCATAGTCAATCCACCTAGCCTGCACATCTTTGGACTGTGGAAGGAAACTGGAACACCCGGAGGAAACCCACGCAGACATGGGGAGAATGTGCAAACTCCACATAGACAGTTACCCAAGGGTGGAATCACACTCAGGTCCCTGGTGCTGTGAGGCTGCAGTGCTAACCACTGAGCCACCATGCGTATATGCATTTGTAATATTGCCATCTACTGCTAATGAAAATTGAATGCCTGGATCTTAAAACAGATGACACATATGCAATAGTTGACTAAGTTGGTTTGTGGACCTCCAGACCTTGAGGAGTCTGCGTTGCACTCATATATGGTTTGTGGTAGCTAAGCCCTTGTTTTATTGTTTGAAGGGTCTGAACCTCAATTTTAGGCTGCAACTCATACAGAGGAATGGGCAGATCAGAGGACTTCCTTGTGGTTTGTTCCTGCACCTGGCCAAGATGGCCATTAACTGGTCCAGGCAGTGGGCCAGGGAGGAAGTCATTAGACCTGACTGCCTGCCTCTCTTCAATAGTTATCCCCACACTTGATGGCTTGGTAAGCCCGGGTCTAGGCCCGAAACGTCAGCCTTCCTGCTCCTCTGATGCTGCTTGGCCTGCTGTGTTCATCCAGCTCTGCACCTTGTTATCTCAGATTCTCCAGCATCTACAGTTCCTGCTATCTCTGAATTTATTTTGGTAAGTTTCTTTTGAGAATTGGATTTGTGTTACAGTGCTGCACCATCCCCTTACTCTGTCAGACTCTTTCTTTCATGCTTTTATTTCTTTCTATGGCCTTATCCAACATTCTGATTTATTAGACCAAATTAAAGAGTACTTAAGAGTCTAGTGTAAGAATGAAGTCATATGTAGGTTAGATAAGGTAAAGACACCGAGCTTCCTTTTCTAAAGGATGTTGGTGAGATAAATGGGTTTTACGACACCCTGACAATCTTGTAGACAATTTTAAATGGAATGGTGAATTTGAACTCGTTCTTTGGATTATAAATCCAGGTCTCTGGACTACTAATGAAAAAACCTAACCATATTTTGCTGTACCTGCAAATAAGGAACATAATGGCAAAAATGTCAATAAGTTACTGCTAAGGAGGGATAAACGTAAATATAATAAAATCTACCAAAAAGATACAAGAAATTATGATAATAAAATAGCTCCAATTTTTTTGCATTCTTTTAGCTAGCATTTTGTTTCCTCCACTAAACTGAACACTTATTGATGTTTGTAAATTTTTAACTATTTAAAGGCCAACAGAATTTGAAATTTATCAGATAGTGAATGTAGCCAGAATTTATTTTTGCACCAGGTATCTTATGTCCCAAAGAAACTTCCTTGCTCCCAAAATTATTTAAGTTTGCAGATCCACAGTGTTTATAGTATGCTGCTGTTACAATATGATTGAGATGTATAAAATTATGAGGGGCATAGACAGGGTAGACAGGAAAAACTTTTGTCCTAGCTGGAGGGATTGATGGCTCGGGACATAGATTTAAGGTAAAGGGCAGGAGGTTTAGAGGGATGTGAGGAAAACATTCTCTTCATTTGGTGAGAATCTAAAATTCATGACCTGTAAGGGTGGTAGAGGCAGAAATCCTCATAACGTTTAAGAAGTATTTAGATGTACACTTGTGATGCCAAGGCATACATGGCCAAGGGCAAAGTGCTGCAAAATGGGATTTGAATAGTTAGGTACTTCTTCTTGACCAGCATGGACTCATTGGGCCAAAGGGTGTTTTTCTGTGCTGTAGACCTGTATGACTCTATGACAAATGACATTTTGAACTGGAATCTTCAAATATGCATAGTATTCTAAATGGTTCAGCAACTGTCCATTTATTCATTTATATTGAGAGTTTAAAATCAATTATTGTGCATGTATAAGAAAACCAAGTGACAAATTGCATTAGGCCTTAGCAATTCAAATTTCAAAGGGATTGTGAATAAATGTCTTGAAATTAAAATGTTTTACTAAACACTTCAGCTCAAGCTCATTTATGGTTATTAGGGATATTTGAATTAGAAGAAGGAAGTATAAAAACAGTAACTGAAAATGTTGCTCATTTATTAATTTTCATTGTAAAAAGCCACACCATGTACCGATAGATAATAAAGATTAGCTTCATATTTCTGTGTATTTATTTATTGGACTGATGTTATTTATTTACTATTCTGTCGTGGATAAGAATAAAACACTATTATTCCATCATTTGATTCTTTTCATAATCTAATTTTGAGTCTTATTTATTTTCCTTCCTTCTCACTGCCAATTCTTATTTCTAACATCTGCATGTTGGAGCATTTAGGTTGGCTGATATTGCCCTGAATTGTAAAGGGTGATGCATTTTTAATGAAAATGGTGAAAGTTTCAGCAAACTTGATTAACACTCTATTCAATAGACATGATATCATTATCAAAGTAAAATGAGATGGTTCCTAGTTGACGTGGTTCAAGATGATTTTTATTTTAGGATCAGTGCTGCATTGCAACACAGAGAAAATTAACATGAAGGCCCTGCCCTGACCCTTCATCATCGTAAACACCCCATACAAATCACGATACAATCTTGTCTGCTTTAATGAAATGACAGTTTTTTTCAAGTCTCTCCTTTATTTATATTTGTTCATACAAGCATCCTCATGAATTTGTCCTTATCATTTCGATCATTTCAACATCCTTTCAATGTGTGACACCCAAAAACCCAATCACAATACCACTGCCACAAGAAACAAAAAAATCCTTCAGCTGACAACTTCCTTATATTTATCTGTTGAATTCTTTAATTTTTCTATTCTAATATCTGACTGAGGGATGACCATCAATCTACGTCCTTCTTCAGAACCTGGTTACTATTTACCTAAATTCCTTTTGCAAGACTTCAGAGATTTCCATTCCCAAATTAGTTGCTCTACATGAATCTCACAATCAGTGTTGCTTTTCTGCTTATTTCCTTCCAGCGCTGAGGGAATATTTCTTGGAAGAACCTCTTAAATTCTACTGTCTTAAGGAAGAAAAAGGATCCAGAATTCTGTATGTGAAGTACAGAAGATTCATTAATGGTCCTGAAGAGTCTTCATTATCCCTAAATAAATGTGGTGCTTCAAACTCGTTGGAGAGAGTAATTTGGATATTTCAGCTTTGACTGCCCTATGCTTTCATTCATCCATGCATAGATAGCTCCCACTTCTTTGACCACTCCATATCTCTTGACATGGTGACTAATCTCTAAAACTTCTGTCATGAGGATTAAGTATCTTCAACTCCACATTATGTTTTGAGATCTTGAACTCAAATGATTTCAGTTAAGACAGATACATTCATCTCAGGTAACATCCGTTACTTGAAACTCCCAAATCCTGCAGAACCACAGGTCATTCCCCTTCCTGTGCTGCCATTCTTGTTACAATTAGCTGCTTGGTAGTACGTATGAACATTGATAAAAAGGTATAAGAAGTTGAAGCTGTTCATGTTACACTCATCAGAACTAGGATGCAAGAAACAGATCTGAGCAAAGGCTCACTATTTTATACAGAAGAGGGTGCCTATTGGTTGGGCCATTATTGACATGAAGATGCAGCAAGAACAGTCACCTGTAAATCTTAATTCTCAGGCTAGGCAGGTGAATACTGATTGGGAAGGGTGTTTCCATAGAGACGTAGCAGAGACTGGTTGTGTCCAAGACATTTTTATTTCAAAACGGGGCAATGTATGTACAAATCCTTTCAGACTACATTTAGGCTACAAAACTAATACTAGAACTCATTTATTAAATAATCTGGACTGTGCTAAGAGTTACACTGGAAACTAATTCCAGATCATCAGTCAGGGTTGCAGTGTGATGCATTTTTATGTAGGCTGAAGAAATTTGTACTTACATTGCACCTTTCTAAAAATGATCATGGAGACAGCCAATCTCTGTTCTATCCCTATAGCAACATCCTGGCCTATCATAAGTCACCTGTCTAGCCTGAGAATTAAGATTGATAGGGAACTGTTTTAACTGTTCACATTCTCCTTTTAGCAATGTTTACATTCTCGCTAGAAATGGCAAAGTTATAGACACATTTTGTACCTAAATTTCATTTACAAGTAATCTGTCTTTCTTCTCCTTCCTGCCTGCATCTATATCAGAGGTGTTTCAAATTATAAAGTAATGCAATAATATAGCTACAAAGGAACTACTTCTTCTGGTGGGAGATTACAGAACCACGTGAATAATCTTAAAGTTAGGGCAAGGAGTGTGATGGGGAAGTACTTTTCCAAGCAAAGAATTTATAATTTGGAATTATTGCTCCCCACCAAGTTACTGGCATTCCACCTTTGGCAAACTTGAGTTTGTGAGACAATTGTTTTACACCTTATTGGTTAACTTAGTGCTAAATACTGCCAGATGCGAATCATGAAGACACTTTGCCATGGCAGTCTATGGAATGTTTGCTGCAGATGAAGACAGTAGGCTGAGAAGGTACAGTATATGCTGGCCTCTGTTTACTGTGGCTCCATTTCTCAGCTTCCTGTTTCACCTCAATTCTTTACTAATACTCGAGCAGACATTCAGCCTTCAGGTGGCCATCAACAATTCTCCTAATTGCTTGTGTCAATGTCATTCACCTTCATATCTTGTTCTTCTTCGCAGATGTCCTTGTGGCAGACCTATGGACATCCAGCAGGTCATGATCCAGAGATTAGATCATAAAGCAAATGCAAAATCACAGTGGGATTCAGCTCCATGCATAAAAATTAGGAAACAATACAACAGTTCATTTTTAGGGAACTCATTTTAGGCTGGTTTAAAACGTTTGCCAGAAAATCTCATTCAGTACAAAGTGGTGTAGATTTGGTTTGTCAGGGTTTTAACCAGATTTTGGCAACTGGAAAATACATAATGATTTATCAATTGGATTATCTGTTCCCAATTTGCTGACAGCAGATAAATAAAAATATTATTATTTTCTTCTAAACTACTTTTAATTAACCTATTTGGACCGCCAAGGTAGGTGGGACTTCTTCTTGAGATGGGGACACTACAGTACACAAATAAAAACTTTTATAAAAGTTATGTCCACGGCTCTTGGTCTGATCTTGATTTAACTTTCCATATTAATAATTGTTTTAATTCAATTTGTAACAAATCATCCAGTCAGGATACAGCCAAATATATTAAGCACTGGAAAATTTGTAAGGACAAGAAGTTATTGATTAAGACAATATCTCTTTTTTAATTTGAGTTTCTCCAAGCTGTGTTAAATACTGACTTACAGCTTCCAAATTGTTTAATTCCTTCAACTCCTCTTGACGTTTATTGAAAAGATCTCTTTGCAACAGTAATTTCTGTGATATTCAGCCTGAAATTTATTTTTCTTTATTACTTTATATTAGGATGGTATTTGGAAAAATTGCTGAAGGTTTTATCGAATTATGTCTGTATCATATGATTTTTATTCAAATGAGTGCTGCACAAATAGGTAATTATATTGATTCCACAGGCCAAAGAACAGTTGATTGCCACTCAGAAGTTATAGTCTAAATTTATTTGGGCAGTCCATTGATCAAGTCTACTGGTTGATTTATTGACGTAGGCTTCATGGATTAGTACCAGTATTGATCACCTGAAGTGCTTTTGATATCGACTACATATTTGAGAGATATCAAATGGAGCCATGCCAACTGAGGAAGGAGAATTTTACAGGTAGATATTATGTGTAAATATGCTCACATTTCATAACAAACCAGTTACACAAGATGCAGCAGAAACTCAGCCTAAAGATATTTTTTTCTCACTTGTTGCATGGAAACAACCATTGAGTATAATTTAAAAATAGATTTCACAGCAGTGAAAATATGAATTTTCTCATGGATAGTGAATACTTTGGAAAACAAATCTGTACTTTGGGAAGATAAATGGCATGGTGGCTCAATGGTTAGCACTGCTGTCTCACAGCGTCAGGGACACAGGTTTGAATCTACCTTGGGCAACAGTCTGTGTGGAGTTTGTATGTTCTTCCCATATCTGTGTGTGTTTCCTCTGGTTTCCTCCTACAGTCCAAAGATGTGCAAGATAGGTGGACTGGCCATGCTAAATTGCCCAAAGTGTATAGGCTAGGTGGCTTAACCATAGGAAATGCAGGGTTCGAGTGGTCTAGATGAGATGCTTTTTGGAGGGTTGGTGAGGACTTGATGGGTTGAATGGTCTATTTCCACAATGTAGGGGATAAATGTAACTACTGTCTCATTTCATAGAAAGTACCCTTTTGTATTATTCTCATTACATTCCTTGATCCTGAAAATAACACCAGATTTGGTTTTACTCCTGTAGCAGCATATAATAGATATAAATTACAGCAACTGATGTCATTGTCATAATGGATAGTTTATAATGGATAGATATCGAATGATAAAATGCCTAAAACCATATTTGATTGCATAGCAATATCACACAAAAAAGGATCTAAAATTTTAAATACTGTTTTCAGATTAATGCCATAAACATGTTGTCAAAATAATTGTTACTTATGATTAAAGTGATTAATGATAAGGACGCAAATGGTTGCAGACACATTTCAATGACCCCATGAAAACACTAGGGTACATTTTGAAGAGACTTTATCAAAGAACTTCTTGCTGAGCAGGCAACGTCGTCAGCAATTTTGTGATCATTAGGAGATACATGGTGTTAGAAAGCCATGCACAATAAATCTATTTTGACACTGCTTGAGCATCTTACACAATTTAACTGGAGTGTTAACATTGTACCATGTATAGTACTTACATGATTATGTTAATCACTACAGAAGTCATAAGTTATTATAAAGAATCTGTTCATTCTCAGTCTGTGCTCTCAGGGAAAGAAAAAGGCTAAACCTTCATGGCAGAAATGTCAAAATGCAGGCAGCCATGAAAGAATGATACATAGCAACGTAGCAGCAGTTTATGCTCAAGTCAATTGAAGGCCTCCAGATGAAATCAATCTCCACCATGCTTGGAGTAATGCAGAAACAAATGATTTAAGTGTTATGTGGTCATTTCATGTGATCTTTCTGAGTGAGGTTACTATGTTACTGAGGAAATTTTATACTTTAAGTGCATTAATCTGAAAGGACCTTGGCGAAATGAGAGAAGGATGATATTAGTTATTGGGTGGCGCAATATTTTCTTAGGTAAATGTTTTCAGCGGTGCTGCTGCATAGCTCTGAAGGTTTGCATAACAGTCTACTCCTGCTTTCTTCCTCCTCATTTTCCTGTTCCAGCACTTTCTTTCATTGTAGGTGGTTCAAGGATTAGTTCTTTTGCGAGATGAAATAATGTGATTTGCAGAAGACAATCCAGATGGTCCACTGGGGATTCACTATGTGATTCCTCCAGAGCTGTTTGGGAAGAAGAACATATGTTCCAGAAAGGGGATGGTCTGTTCAGTTAGAGCTCTGATTATAGAGCTCCTCAGGTTGTTTGATTGATTCTGGACAAGAGTCATAAGGTACATGCTGAGTAAATTTCTGCCTCCAAGATACTAGCCTGACACCTGACAGTCTAGGTGGAATAAAGTAGTATTGATGACTAATGCAGGTTGAAACTATTGTGACCACTGTCAGGAATTGGGTATATATGTGCATGATGCACTGCTCATTGTCACAAACTTTCTGCACATTGAGCAGCAGAATCCCTTTGTTACATTCAGAGTGAAAATGGATTATCAATGTTCAATTTTCATCATTTGGCTTTAATACCTAAGGCATTCATGGACCAAAATAGTTTTAAAAGGGACATTACTGACTTATAATGGCCATCTGATCACCTAACATGCTTGGGCAACCTACATGTCATACACAAAGGCTACATTCCCTTTTTCTTGAAGTTGGGCATAACTCACTACAGCTTTCAACTAAGTTCTGAGCATTGAGGCAAGATTCTCAATAGACAATACACTGCTACCTAGGAAAGGAAAGTGTTGCTTGTTAAAGACTTTATTAATTGCAGATCTCACCTTGCTAATACGCAGTTGTCTGTTGGACCACCTGCTATGAACAAACTGGACACTGAGAACTCTCAACATGGATGTCAGTGTGGATACTTCAGTTTGTTGATTTCTCCAAAGTATTTTCACATGTGACACCAACATCTTAGGGCACACTCCATGGGTTTCGACCACACCCACAAATTATGTCCAAGGACGTTAGCATCCAACATGTGCCGGCCTCTAAGAACCTTCATGGCACATCTCATTTTTGGGCTTCAATTTTGCACCTAAGGTGCACTGGCAATTATCATTGCAATGCTGCTGCAAGAACACTTGGCACTCAGGAATACGCACCTAGCTCATGCACTGGACCAGGCTGAATCTCCTGCCTGATTGTTTGGTTTCTTAGTGACCAATCACTTTGAGACTGTCTGGATGGTTGCAGCATCCCTGCCTACCTTACCTTTTGTGCCGTGCCCCTGTTCACAGCACTGCTGTTTTGCCATGCCATTTAGTGCAGACATAAACCCAGGAAGCTTGTCATGGTTGTCAACAGTAGTGAATCAATTCAAGGGATATAACCTTTAGTTACAGGGTCCTGGCACAGTAAGTCAAGGCAGCCTCAAATAGCAGTCCAGGGGCTTGGGCATGGTCAGCCAGTTTCCCTTCTCGTTAGGAGTGAGGAGCTGAATGTCAGATGGCACATCATTTTTCTTTCTGCCAAATAGGGGACTATTTCTCTCCTGGAATGAGAGGGAGGCAATTGTTAAAGGAGATGAAAGTGGGTGGCACAACTGCTACTCTTGTTGTAGGTAAGGTGGTGTCCCAGGCAAGTGAGTAGGCAGCACAGAGGGCATGTAAGGTTAGTAGTGTTCAGGAACAGAATGGGTGACAGTGAGTGATGGAGGATGTTGCAGGGACTAGTGAGAGTGGAGAAGCACAAGCTTTGATGGAGGTGGGGTGGGCAAAGTAGGTAGGCAAAGTAGCAGAGATAGAATGAGTGAGTGTAATCACAGAGAAGATTGTGGCACTTACACTGGCAAAGTGGAGAGGTCATTGATCTCTGCTTACAGTGCTGTGCATTCCTCTAGTCAGCCGAATACGCACTGAACTGGATTGTAACCTCAGACCAATCTGACATTGTCTGGTTTTGTGGTCTCTGCTCCTGGAGGGGTGGGGGGGAGGTGAGGACATCCCATCTCTGCACCACCATCCACCAGGTCCCTGTCCGCAAAGCGACACACTGAATTTTCCTTCTCTGCTATGTCCAGGGCAAATGACAGGGATTGTGAAAGCAGCTCTGGACTGACATTGCTTGTCCAGGAGCGCACCTCCACTGGTGATGACGGTCCATTCCAGGAATTCTTGACATTGGCAATTTGTTCTGGGTGTAGTGCTTGGAAGAATGGGGATAGATGAGAAGGACACCGTAGGGGCAGAATAGATAGTTAATGAGGCCACTTTGGTAAGTTGCAGTGAGAAGTTTTCTTGGCTTCACAGAGACAATACTTCTGTGACCTCAATAAAACTGACACTTAGCCAAAAGACATAACATTCAGGCCATGGTTTCTTACTTATTCTAAAATTGGTTGTGGAGCTCTGAAATCTACAAGATACAAGTAACACACTAGACTCAGTTGGCATCATTTATTTGAATTAGACACCTGTCACAGTCTAGATCATGTGCTCAGTTAAAATAGAGACATTGTTAAAAATCTGAATATTTGCTCTTTGACCCACACATCTTCATTTTTTCTTGACCTCTTGCCTTCCTAATTCCATAAAACTGCTGCTGGTATCCAATAATGAAGTTGAGCACTTCAGTGGATCATGAAATAAAGCTCTATGGTAAATTACACAATTAAACAACATCTCACGGTGAAGCCAATTTCAGTTTCATTTAAATGCAATTTTTTTTTACATCACATCTAACTCAGGCTACACATTCAGGTGTAGGGGCCATTCACATATTTTCAGTCCTGTGCACTTCAAATTAACATCTCAATGTTATGCCCTATCCATCCCTCATGTACAAAAAAATATTATTAGCATGCAGGAGAATCATGTATTTAATATTGCCTAATTACTTACATTTGCTAATGCCCAGCACATTAAATATAATAAATCCATTTCCTAAATCAATGTTGTGCAATGGCACATAATATTCATAACATCAATCCTAATGACGGAGGAGCGCCCCCAGGGTGTCAGCAGACACTCCCACTAACATATTAATTCTCAGTCAGACAAAGTTGCAGTTTCATCTCATTTTCAAGCTCAACATGTAGCTTGTTTGAAATGAGGAGTGAAGTCATTGAATCAGAAACTAGGCTCTGGAATCGTAGTGAAGGGAACTTCAGAGTATGAGGCATGAATTGGCAAGGATGGATTGGGGAATTTTACTGAAATATGGTGGATAGGCAATGCTTCATACTTTAAGAAGGTGTGTATGATTTATCGCAATTATTTATTGCTGGCTAGTGCAAAACTAAAATAGGAAAGGTGGTTCAACCGTAGCTTACAAAAGAAGTTAGGGGTAGTACTAAACAGACATATAAAATTGCCAGAAAAAGTAGGAAGCATGGGGATTGGAAGCAATTTAGGACTCAGCAAAAGAAGTCACAAAGTTTGACCGAGAGGGGAAAAACAGAGAATGTGAGTAAAATTCCAGGGAATATAGAAACTGATTGTAAAAGCTTCCATAAATGCGAAGACAAAAATTAATAAAGAGAAATGTAGCACCCTTACAGTTAGAAGCAGGGGAAATTATAATGGGAAACCAAAAAATGGCAGAACTGAACACACATTTTGGTTCTGTCTTCACAAAAGTGGGCATAAAAAACTCCCAGAAATGTTAAGGAACATCAGAGTCTAGTAAGAGGGCAGAATTATAGGATCCCAATACTGGTAAGAAAATTCTGGTAGGGAAATGAATGACTTTATGGCTGACAAATCATTAGGGCCTGATAATTCCATGATCACTGGGTATTAAGGGATCAATGGATTGAATCTGGAAAAGGTACGCAGAGCAAAGAATGAAACCAGAAAATTGATGGACATAGTACAGTCAAGTTTCCAAATAACAGCCTAAACAATATTTGAGGTTTTTAACTAATCAGGCATTTGAACTTACGTCTCATCCAAAAGATGGCAACATTTTCTCAGTACTGTGCTGGAACATTAGCCTTGATTTTTGCGCTCAATTCCTGAAGTGGGATTTGAAGCCAGAACTATCTAACTCAGGCAAGGATGTGATTGACCACCAGGATTCATCCATCAATGTTAAAGACTACTTGTGGAAGCCTTTAGTCATATATAGTTTGGTGATTTTGAGCTTCCATATTTTAATTCTTTACCCAGGGTTGTAAATCAAGTTTCTGTTGGTTCCACAAGTCTTTTGTTAATTACTTTCAGCTTGTGTCCTGTGTTAACTGACCTCCTGTCATCAGAAATTATTTTTCCTGATTTACCGAAGTGATACCCTACCTGATATTGAAGCGAAGGTGCTGGTGTTGGACTGGGGTGGACAAAGTCAGAAGTCACACTTCACCAGGTTATAGTCCATGTTCCATTTCTCCATTTTGTGGCCAACACATATTACTCTGCTATTCTAGAGCATCACTTACCAGATAGCAGTTCACCTGATGATGGAGCAGCGCTCAGAAAGCTTGTGATTTCAAATAAACCTGTTGGGCTATAACCTGGTGTCATGTGACTGTTGACTTCATGATTTTGATCACTGCTGTTAAATTTTAATACCCTTAACCTCCTCTTCTAAGAAGAACAAGCACAACTTCTCTTAACTCCCCACTTCACTAAAGTTCCTCATCCCTAGCACCATTATAAATGT
Source organism: Rhincodon typus (assembly GCF_021869965.1). Classification (NCBI taxonomy): domain Eukaryota; kingdom Metazoa; phylum Chordata; class Chondrichthyes; order Orectolobiformes; family Rhincodontidae; genus Rhincodon; species Rhincodon typus. The sequence continues at coordinate 34,714,016 of NC_063343.1, read as the reverse complement.
AGCTGTAAAACATTTATGGAGTTGACAGGATGTACACAGAGATGTACACTTTTAAAATTAGATTTAAGTAGATTCTAGTGGGTGAAGGGACTCATCTACATATTATTACACACAAATGTAGACCTGAGGGTTCCAGATTCCAATTCTAGTTTGTTGTTAGTTGGTCAATAGCTTGTGCTGTACTATTATCTTCAGCAGCACTAGAAGAACAGCGAATGGTAATTGCACCATATCAAAGTGTGCATTCGATCTAGATATGCCCAGGACTAGCTCCAGTGTCAAATAACATGGTGTAGAGCTGGATGAACACAGCAGGCCAAGCAGCATCATAAGAGAAGGAAGGCTGACGTTTCGGGCCTAGACCCTTCATCAGAAAACATTCCCCATACAGATGGCCTAAAGGCCCTCCGCTTCTTCCTGTCCCGCAGGCCTGACCAGTCCCCCTCCACTGACACCCTCATCCGCTTAGCCGAACTCGTCCTCACCCTCAACAACTTCTCTTTCAATTCCTCCCACTTCCTACAGACAAAGGGGGTGGCCATGGGTACCCACATGGGCCCAAGCTATGCCTGCCTCTTTGTAGGTTATGTGGAACAATCCCTCTTCCGTACCAACACTGGCCCTAAACCCCACCTCTTCCTCCGTTACATTGATGACTGTATCGGCGCCGCCTCGTGCTCCCACGAGGAGCTCGAACAGTTCATCCACTTCACCAACACCTTCCACCCCAACCTTTAGTTCACCTGGACCATCTCTAATACCTCTGTCTCCTTCCTGGACCTCTCTGTCTCCATCTCGGGCAACCACCTAGAAACTGATAAATGTTTTCTGATGAAGGGTCTAGGCCCGAAACGTCAGCCTTCCTGCTCCTATGATGCTGCTTGGCCTGCTGTGTTCATCCAGCTCTACACCTTGTTATCTCAGATTTTCCAGCATCTGCAGTTCCTACTATCTCCAGTGTCAAATAGCCTGTTCACATTATCTCTGTTGGCTGCATACAAGGACTTGATGTTTGGGAAAGGTACTTCAGGACTGCCACCAGACTACAGCAAGAAACAGCGTTTTAAGGCGAAAAATGAGAAAACTAAAAATTGTCCTTGAGTTTTAAACCTAAGTGAAAAACAAAGTTTGAAATTTAGAAAACCACAACGCAAATTGAATTATTGCTGCCAAGTAAGTGATTGCCGAGTAGCAGAAAAATGTGTGTTGGCTACGACAGGGAGAAATGGAATATAGAAGTGGGCACTATGTTCTGACTTCTCAAGCTGTGTCCTCTCCTACATTCAGGATCGCAGGTTCGAATCCTACAATCGAGTACAGCCCTGATCAGTTGCGGGTAGGGCAATCTTAAGTGAGGCCCTTTCTAGTCCCAAATCTGTATAGTAGGCACCTCAGTTGTGTGAGCAGCAGAATAAGGAGTCTCCTCCGACTCTGCAGTTGTCGTGCAGAAGTAATCGAAAAAAAAATCTGTTGGTTTTTCACAATGAAGCTGTTTTTATGCTTTTGAAAACGTCAATGGAGTACTACTGAGTTTGTATTCCACGATTCCAACATTGAGTCATCTCTAATGTTGCTCTCTTTTGTTAATTGAGAGTGATATGATTAGGGATGACGACGAGTAAAAAGTATTGAAGATGGGTGGAATGGTTACTGATTGTGGAACTGATTTGTCTGGGGAATGGATTCGGCATTGTTATGGTCACTCAAATTAGCCGGATCGTGTCTGTGTACCATACTGTTGCGGGCTTCTCCCATACCGATGGTAAGACAGCAGGAATCTTGGCAAAGTCGGGGTTTGATCATACTGCTTCTCCTCTTCAGAGTGATCTTCACCCTCTTCTTGTAGCTCCTGTCCTCTCTGCAACACTATGTAGGGGCAGTGCTCCAAATCCAGCAAAACTGCACATTTTTGATATGCACTTAAATGGTGATGCCGATCTGTTTTGTAAGTGTACACACATTCTGAGGCAGTTGCATGCGATGGGTTTGTGTCTCGATCAGCAATTACCATCTTTCCACTCAGCAACAAAAGACCTTTTGCTTATTTTATGGCCCACCACCCCTGTATGCAGTTGATTATCGAGATTTTTAATCAATCTGTTCAGAGATGGTGTAACATACCTTCGGTGCAGGTGGGACTTGAACCTAGTTGACTATAAAAGGGTTTACTGGCACCTTCCTTAGAAAAAGGTAAATATATTTGCACGAAATAAAAGTCAGCAAGTGAAGGACGGGTTGCTGTTGGTCATTGGTCATTCCTGTTTCTGATTGCTTCATTGTCCTCCTTCATGGTTACTGACCCTCATTTCCAGGACTACTCCGTCAGTCAACACCTATTTGAGAGCCCTAGCGCCGTAAAATTAAAATTGTCTTTGCCGAGTTGCCTGGGGATAAAGAGCAGATAAGCGCGATTTGCTGGTTTGGTGTCTGATTGATCACAAGTTCCGCGTCCAAAATTGGGAAAACCCCAAAATTCAGCAAACCCATTTTTCCAAGACTGTTAGACTTTGGATCTGGATTGGGGTAGGGTACAGTGGACCGTAACGATTCGGGTCACCTTTCTTGGAACCTAATGGCGGGTGATCCAGAACCGTCGAGGCACCAGAGTTTTATCTTCCCTAACGGATTGGCTCTCTCTAAGACTGCTCTTGTGATCATCTACCTCCAGATGTTGTTTATCTGTATCAATGGTATCTGCATCAATCCCAGATGCTATCAGCCACATGCTTGAAGGGTAGCCATCTGTTCACTGTATGAAGGTGCAAAGATCTACCGGAAAGGTAACTGGAACATCATAAAAGGGTTATGGCAACTTGCAGGATATCTTTCACAACAATGCACGAAAATCTTCTAGTCAAATAGCTACCGAGCATTGAACAGACAGACGTGATCTAAGACATGCATTAGTTCTTTGGCCACAGATGAGAGCCTAAAATGCTATGTTACCTTCCTGGAGCCAGGGTTTAGTATATCATCGAACAACTGCAGACCATTCTGTGGGGAAAGGTGAATAGTTACAGGCTGTTGTTCTCCTTATCCACAACATGACTAGCAAGAGGGATGAGGTATTGCAAGCAAATGTTACAGAGCTAGGTAAAAGATTAACAGGAGGATTGCAAAGGTAGTACATTCCAAACTGCTCTTGGTGCCACATGCTGGAATGTAGGCATAGGAAGACAGAAGAAATGAATGTGCTGGTTGGAGATACCATACAGGAAAGAGGACTTTCAATTCCTAGGTCTTTGGAACAAGTTCTGAGGGGAATGGTTAGGGGAGATGCACAGGGCATGTAGTTTGCACTCAAAGGAGCTAGAACCAATGTCCGTACATAGAGAATCATTGATGCTGTAGGAGGGCTTAAACTAATTTGACAGAAATGGGTAGGTAAATGTAGCATTACAAGAGAAAAGAGAGAGTACAAAGGAGAGACAGATTGAACAATAAGAAACCTAAGATGGTGAATGGGATCAGCTAAGGGAGAATACTGGAAAGTCTAAAACAAATATGTTGTGCATTAATTACACAAAGTGTGGTAAATAAGGTTGGTGACCTGCAGCAACGTACAGCCACACTTGAAAATGATGTCATGGTGATATATATGGTTCATAAAAGACTAGATTAGATATTACATGTTCAGGACACATAGGGAAAGAAATAAAGTGGCAATTTTGCTAAACAAAATATTACAATTCTGGACTGGAGAGATCATATCTTGGAGTGGTCAAGAACCAAATCTATTTGGTTTAAGTTAAGAAAAAAATGAGGTGCCACTGAGAATAAGCTTTAGGACATCAACAAGTGTGAAAAGTATAGTAAGACAAAGTTACAGACACATTATAGAAAGGTATAAGAGTTACAGAAATGGTGGGATAACAAGGAACTTCAATTAATATAGTGGAGACTGAGGCCCAAAAGGGAAAACAATTTTTGAAAACAAAATAAAGAACTGCAAATGCTAGACATCTAAAACAAAAACAGAAATTGCTGAAGAAACTCAGTAGGGTCTGGCAGCATATGTAGAGAGAAAGCAGAGATAATGTACCAATCTACTGGCCATTTCTGAAGGAGGGCCACTGGACCTGAAACGTTAACTCTGCTTTCTCTTCACATGCTGTTAGACCTGCTGTTTCTGTTTCTGTTGTGGAAGAATTTTTGAAGTGTGTTCAGGACAATGTGCTTGAGCAGTCAATTCTATCCCAATGGAAAAGAAAACCTTGCTGCACCTAATTCTAGGAGATAAGGTGGGTCAACGGGAGCACGTGTCAGTAGGTGAATGTTTGGAGTACAATGAGCACAGTTTCACAAGATGAAAACATTTAATTGGAGGAACATCAATTTTAGCAAGTTCAAATGGATATGGCTTGGATAACTTTGTATCAAAATTAGGCAAGTACAAACATCATGCAAACAATGGGTAGCCTCTAAACAGGAGTTGAGATATAATTCCTAAAAGAAAGGTGGGGAACCCAAAGCTTTGTGGAATACAAAAAGAGATAGAGTTAATCAAAGCAGGAAAAAACACCTCTAACAGATATTTGGTTAGATATAAAAGTGAGAACCAGGCTGAATGTGGGAATTTCAAAGAAGAATGCAAAGAGAAGTGTGACAGGCAAAGAAAGAGTAATATGAAAGGGGATGCAAAAATTTCCTATAGTCTATTAAATAGGAGCTTGTCAGAGAAAGTGTAGACAGACAAGTGACTACATGTGGAGGCAGAGGGCATGGCTTAAGTACTAAATGCATCATTCATTATTAAGTAAGATCATCACAGTACAGTAGGAGGTACGTTACTGGGCAAACTGGAAAAAGGTAATGAGGAGATGCTAGAAAGATAGGCATTTCTTAAGCTAGATATGGCACTAAGTCCAGATGGGATGCATCCTAGGAAGTAAATTACAGAGATACTGGTAATATTCTTGGAGTGCTACGTGGATAGAGAGATGGTGTCAGAAGATAGTTGCAGTGGGAGGCAGATCCACTGAGGTTTTTCCAGAGGGAGGAGGGTAACTTCTTCAAGGTAAGCATCCTTAGAAGAGGCTTTGCAGTGGGGTTAAAATTGTTTCAGAGATAGTAGGAACTGCAGATGCTGGAGAATCTGAGATAACAAGGTGTAGAGCAGGATGAACACAGCAGGCCAAGCAGCATCAGAGGAGCAGGAAGGCTGACGTTTCAGGCCTAGACCTTCAGAAGAGATGGATTGAAGGGTCTGTTTCCGTTCTGTATGACTCTTTGAATGGAGAATTTCAACTGTTACATGCTAGGTCACAAAAATGATTGGCAGTTTTACATCAGTATAGAGGAAACTTTTAGAAACCATAACTTGCACAGAAATAACAGTGACCTGGACAAGTGTGGATTAATTAAGAAAACTCAGCATTGGCTTGTTAGAGGGGACATTAGAAAGGTTGGCTGATCTAAGAAAGATCAGTTAACAGGTACAAATGGGACGTATTTTTATAAAAGCCAATTTGTGTTCAACCAACTTGACCAAGTTTCTATTTTACTGAGTTGAGTGTTAATTAGGCAATTGGTTAAAATGGTCTTTATTAACATCTAAATACCATTTGAAAAAAATGTTACATAATAAACATGCCACCAAATTTGAGTCTATTGAATAAAAAATCATTGCGGGCAGCAAAGACAGGAATTAGATATAGGACAGGGAAGAGCAAGGAGTGCCAAGAAAGGCATACAATGAAGCATCCCTTCAGTAGTAGGGACTTCTTTTGTGTATGTATTAACAACATGAACTTGCACATACGGAATGTAAGTTAAAAATATACATAACTTGGAAATGTATTGAAAAGTGAGGAGATGGTAGTGGCTACAGGAGGCCATTGTAATGTAAATGTGCAATTGATATATACTCAAATATAATTTATGTTAGAGTCTGGATTCTGAACTGCTGGCATGAGGGTTTTGGAATGTTTGTGTGGGAGATTTAATGATTAAATTGTCAGTATTTCTGAAGCCATTAATCTTTTTTAAAACCAGTATGAGACAGACTCCCTGGGGTAATAATGGAAATTTTCTGTATTGGAAGTTTTACAAGTGGACAGATTATACATTGAAAAGCATTAGCTTGCCTTCTGTTCAGTAGGATCAGAAATAGTTGTTTCATTTTTCTTTGGGAAAAACGCAGAAAGCTTTTGCTTTTCAGTTTGCAGTGGTCCTGGTGAAAATCAGATGTGTAAAACAGTTTCTCCTGAAGAAAGGAGTTAGTTCAGAACAGTTGGTTCCCTCACCAGAAGTTTAGAGGAAAGATGGCAGTGGAGCAGTGCTACTGGCTGGGGTTCATCTGCTTCTGTCTGCTTTTTTTGTTTTTCTTTCCTTCTTTAATTTGCTCTTTTTCTTTTTTCCTCTTTTAAAGCCTTTCTAGGTGTTTTCAGCAGGGCGATAACGGGCTTGGCCTCCCAAGCATGTGCCATTGTGGCAGAAATAGAGCTGGCTGCTTCTGGCATCAGTGGGAACGAGACTTGTTGGGGAGGAGAGCAAGCCCAGCACAGAGACTGAGCCCAGCACACAGGGGAGAGTGAGCCCAGCGCAGAGGGGAGAGTGAGCCCAGCGCAGACAGGAGAGTGAGCCCAGTGCAGAGGGGAGAGTAGGCCCAGTGCAGAGGGAGGGGAGAGTGAGCTCAGCACAGAGGGGAGAGTGAGCTCAGCGCAGAGGGGAGTGTGAGCTCAGCACAGAGGGGAGAGTGAGCCACAGAGGGGAGAGTGAGCCCAGCACAGAGGGGAGAGTGAGCCCAGCATAGATGGGAGTGTGAGCTCAACACAGAGGGGAGTGTGAGCCCAGCACAGAGGGAAGTCTGAGACCAGCACAGAAGGACGACTGAGCTCAGTGCAGAAGAGAGTGCGAGCTCAGTGCAGAGGGGAGAGTGAGCTCAGCGCAGAGGAGAGAGTGAGTTCAACACAGAGGGGAGAGTGAGCTCAGCGCAGAGGGGTGTGTAAGCCCAGCGCACAGGGGCATGAGAGCCCAGCACAGAGGGGAGAGTGAGCCCAGCGCAGAGGGGAGAGTGAGCTCAGCGCAGAGGAGACAATGAGCTCAGCGCAGAGGGGTGTGTGAGCCCAGTGCAGAGGGGAGAGTGAGCCCAGTGTGGAGGGGAGTGTCAGCTCAACACAGTGGGGAGTGTGAGCCCAGCACAGAAAGGAGACTGAGCTCAGCGCAGAGGAGAGAGTGAGCTCAGCACAGAGGGGAGAGTGAGCCCAGCGCAGAGGGGAGAGTGAGCCCAGCGCAGAGGGGAGAGTGAGCCCAGTGCAGGGGGGAGAATGAGCTCAGCGCAGAGGGGTGTACGAGCCCAGCATGGAGGAGACAGCAAGTCCAGGGTGGAGGAGAGAGCAAACCCAGTGCAGAGAAGACTAAGCCCTGAGGCGATTTCAGTGAGGTAGGCCAAGCAGTGAAAGATGGCACCTGAGGATCAGTGGCTGTCATTGGCATGGTCCATGCTGGCAGTGGTGAAGTGATTTCAGCAGGACACCACGGCAACTTGACAATGGTGATTGTCTCTGACATTGGTGTGCCTGGCATGGCGGTGCCGAAGATGAGTTGGCCCAATGGCAAAAGAGGGCACCTGATGATTGGCAACTTCAATGTTAGTTGGGTCTCACAAGGCAGTGGTGATTTGGAGCCAGCTCAGAACCCGTATGTAGATGGACTTCTCTTTAAGCTATATCTTTTAATTTTCTCTTATTCTTAAACTATCAAAATAGCACCGGATTATGGCAACAAATGAAAACTTTTTGCTGTATTTTATTGTATTTAATTGTAAAATATACATGACAATAAATCATTCATTCATTAAGGACTTCAATTTGAAAGCTCCAGATCAAGAGTGTTTGGTCAGAACTTTGAAGGGGCTGTTTTAATTTGAGAGAGTCCAAGCTCATTTGTGCAACTAATCAAGTAAGAGGCTTGATTAGATCAAGAATTGAAAGAAACAGTTAAGTTAAACCTATAGATGTGACAAAGAAGTGAAATCTCTCTGGCATCTCAGTACCGTAAAACGATGGGATTAAATCTTTTAAATTGTGCAATATGTAAATTGCTTTGTTTATTTCACTTTATCTCCTTTTCTTTTGTGTAATAAACTTGCTTTATTGTAAAATCAATTCAGCATCATTGCATACATGTGTTTCAGTGAAAGACCACCTTGTTAAATGAACCAACATGATCCATCAGGCTAGATTTCAGTATGGATCTGACTTAACTAGTAACAACATCAGCTGGGATCATTATAATTGGTAGTCCTTGTGGGATTTGAATTCATTTGATTTAAGAGAGATCTGGTCCTTTTTTTTGTAAAAGGAGTAGGGATGTGGTAGTCCTGGACATGACTCCATAAGGTGGGTGAAGTTTACTGGATGGAATTTGAAGGTGGCTTTGAATACTGCTAAAAGTTTTTTGGAAGTGAGAACTATAACACTGGTTTATTTGAAATCTTTGACTAAAGCTAAACTGAGACTGTTAGCACATAAATTGAGGGCAGAAGTGAAAGCAGAATCTCATAAGAAAGATACAAACACATAGAGATGGAATTAATAAGACTCTAAATACGAGACAACAGGAAACTTAGAGAATGCAAGTTGGCCAAAGAAAAGCTTGGAGTGAAGAAGGAAATAATACCTTAGATGATGATTTTGATTCCAACGAGGGACTGGTTGAACTTAGAACCTATGCTTAGTGGCATAATTAACTGAGGATGGAGTCACAAGTATTTTACCTCACTTCAGAAAATTGTTGGACATTTAAAGAGGCCATATTATGTCTGGATCTTAATGTTACAAAGTGTTTTCATGTGTACAGCTACAAGTGTGTACCATTTTGTTAGATTAATAATCTACAGCGTATGAAGCTGTCAAAAAGACAATATTTAATGCCTATCAGCTTGTTCCAGAAGCTTATCAATTAAAATTTATGACAAGAAAGAAACCAAATTAGGCATATTTAGAAGTTGCAAGGAAGGAAGAAAGAAATGCCAGGGGATCAATGATCTAAATCACTAAAGCTACATAAAAAATTGACAATGTAAGAGAAATTACGAACATAACTCTTCTGAAAATATAAAAACTTAATTAGATGAATGTCAAGTATTCAGGATCAGAGAAAGAGCAGTTCTGGCAGATACTGATGATATCTCATATTATTACAGGCGGAGAGATGATCATATGGAAATCCACAGGGAAACTGGATGAATACAAAGTCTATAGATGCAAGAAGTACTAGCCTTAGAGACAAAACAGAAGGATGCTAGCACAATAAATGAGAAATTCTAGAACCAAAGCATAGTGTTAAGAAATTAATATGCTCCCACTGCAGTAAAATTGGATATACCAAAGTCAATTGCTGCAAGTGAGAGTAGAAATGTCTCAGGAGTCTTCAGAAAAGGTACATTTCTGGCTGAATATGGATTCAAGTACCTCAGCCCTGCTTTTTGCACTGATGGTGATGGCCCCTCCCCCACCAATTGTTAAGGCTGGCGCTATTTGCCTCAACTTTTTGTGAGTTGTTTAATTGTCCACCACCATTCCTGACTAGATGTGGAAGGGCTTACAGATGATATGAAAGAATCATCGGGTGCTAAATAGCAAGGAGGATAGCCTTAGGTTACAGGAGGACATGGAAAGACTGCTCAAATATGCTGATCAGTGGCAAATGGAATTCAATCTGGTTAAATGTGAGGTAATGCAGTACAAATGGGGCAAGGGAATCATGATGAATGGTGGTATCCATAATGCACACTAGTCCCTTAAGGTATCAGGACAGGCAGATAAAGTGGTTAAGGTATAAGAGATCCTTGCCTTTATTAGGCAGGTATAAAATTTAATAGTAGGGAGGTAATGCTGGAACTGTACAAAATGTTAGGCCATAACTAGAATATAGCATGCAGTTCAGAAATGCATTTTATAGAACGGATGTGATTGTATTGAACAGGGTATAGAGGAGACTAATTAGGAATTTACTTGGGCTGGAGAGTTTTAGTTATTACGAAAAATTGAACAGATTGGTTTGTTTTCCTTAAAGTTGACGAGACTGGGGTGGTGGTGGTGGTGTTGGGGGTTCATGGCTGAGATACATAAAATTATAAGTGGCATAGAGAGGGTAGATAGGAAGAAACATTTTCCTCTTGATGGGGGAATCAGTGACCACGAAACATAGATTTACAGTAAGGGGGAAGAAATTTTTGGGATGTGAGAAAAAACATTTTCATCCAGATAATGATGGGAATCTGGAACTTGCTATCTGTAAGGGTGGTAGAATCAGAAGCACTCACAACGTTTAAATAGTATTTAGATGTGCACTTGTGATGCCAAGACACTCAAGGGTATGTGGCAAATGCTAGAAAATGGGATTAGAATAGTTAGGTGGTTGTTTTTGTTCAGTATGGAGGTGATGGGCCAAAGGGCCTTTTTGTGTGGTGTGGACCTCTTGGACTACACGGGGGCTAACACCTGACCAATTGGTCGTGGGATCAGTTAGTGGTGTCTGCTTCTATTGTAGCTTCACCACGTCGACAGCTCCTAGTTAGATAGGCCTGGTGCTACTCCTGGTATTCCCTCCTACACTCTTCATTTAACTCGGGTTGATCTCCTGTCTTGATGATAATGGTAGAGCTGGGTATATGCCAAACCATGAGGTTACAGATTATGGGCAAATACAATTCTGCTGTCAATGGTCCACAACACCTCATGGATGCCTAATTTTGAGTTACTCATCATCTGTTTGAAGTTTATCCCAGTTAGCACAGTGGCAGTGCCCACACTATGAAGGGGATTCTCAATGGGAATATTGGACTTTGCCTCCTCAAGGACTTAAGGTGACACTCTTAAGGATATTACTATGGACAGACATGTCTGTGACAGGTAAATTGGTGAAGGCAGGTCTGGTAATTTTTTCACCTATGGTTGGTTACCTGATCATTTGCTGCAGACCCAGTCTAGCAGCTATGTTCTTCAGGAGTTGGCCAGTTTTGTCAGCAGTAATGCTTCTGAACCACTCTTGGTGATGGCTTTCTCCAAATGCTTTTTTGATTCATTATCTGAGGGGATGAGTTGGGGGCACAATGTAGTCATCAGCAGAAACTTTCTTTGCCCATGGCTAACCTGATGCTATTAAGACTTCATAGGGTCCAGAGTCAACATTGCCAGCTCCCAATTCAATTCCATCCCAACTCTTCACTACTTTGCTGCTACTTCTGTTGCATCTGGCCTGCCAGTGGGACAGAACACACCTAGCGACGGTGCTAGTGGTGTCTGGGACATGGACTGTAAAGTATGATTTAATAAACATGACTGTGTCAGGCAGTTGCTTAACTTGTGGACAGCTCTCCCAATTTCAACATCAATGAGATAACAAGGAGGACTTTGAAGGGTCAGTAAGGATAAATGTGTCATCACTTTGAGTGACTAGGTCAATGCCAGTGGTCAGTCTGGTTCTGTTCCTTGGTCTAGCCTTGGGTGCATTCACCCGAGTGGCCTGGTAGACCATTTCAAAGGGCGGTTAAGTGTCAAACTATTTGCTGTGGGTGTAGAATTAGATATATGCCAGATCATTTAAGGACAGAAGACTTTATTCCCCCAAGAACATCAGTGAACCAGAGGAGATGTAATAACATTCAACAACTGTTACATCATTGCCATGAGGCTAGCTTTTAATTCCACATTTTATTCAATACAAATTTCAGCACCAGCCATAGTGGCATTCAAACCCAAGTGCCCAGAACCATTATTTTGGAATTCTAGGTCCAGTGACGTTACCATTACACCACCACTGTCCTTAGTTGTGGTGCTTGGTGCTGCACCTCTTGTTCTTCATCACAGATCCAAGGTAGAGCTGCTTCTGTGTTACAGTGAAGGCTGATAGTAGGAAAGTCGAGACATAAATGAGAAAAGTCTAAGATAGCAGAATATTTTTTATTCACTCTTGGATGTCGGTTTTGTGGCAGCATTTATTGCTTCTCCCTAGCTACCCTTGAGCTGGGTGGCTTGTTAAGCCATTTCAGAGGGTAGTTGACAGTCAACCACATTGCTGTGGGTCTGGAGTCACATGTAGACATGACCAGGTGAGGATAGCAGATTTCTTTCCCTGAAGGACATTAGTGAGCTTTATGGGTTTTTCTGACAATCAGCAATGGTTTTATGGTTATCAGTAGATTCTTAATTCCAGGTTTAAAAAAGTTAATTCAAATTCCACCATCTGCCATGGTTGGATTTGAACCCAGGTCCCCAGAACATTAGCTGAGCTTCTTGATTGTTGCTAAATTGTTAATTCTACTGGCCACTGCCTCCCTTATGAAATGGTTTGCAAACTAGTTAAACCATACTTTCAGAAATCAAAGCTTTGCACCCAAACAAGGAAGCAGCTGTCCTGTTTTCATATTTAAATGTCTTCCACCATTAATTGCATTAAATTCACAAGCCTAACATCACATAGGGTTTCTACATACTTTCAAAAGTACACCAGTTAAATACTGAAAAGACTAGGACTACATTACGTTTCTGATGAGTTAGCATTGTTAATATTTCAACCAGATGTGTTGCCCCTTTGCAGCCAATTATGCAGAAGTTTACTAGTCCCATAATGGCAGGAACAGAATTTTGGCAGGGAATGGGAGGGTCAGTGGTAGTGTTGGAGCCGCAGTCCAGCTACTGGAAAAATCTCCTGGCAGTAGGTAGGAGTGTCAATCCCCATGAAGGCGTAATTAAATCTCCAATTTGGGACTGTAATTACATAGCCACCAGCAAACTGGCATAAGGGCAAATTGGGGAGGCTTTCAAATTAAAGGAGGAAGCCTGTCAGTAGCAGCCCTGGGGAATAAACAGATCCAGAGCCATCACACAGAGCACACTGTGAGCAAGTTGGCAGTCTGTGTGATCCTAGCAATCCCCCAAATGGTTTTTATTTTGAGGGCCTTCTATTGTCAGCCATCCAGACATTTTAAATTATACTTACCACTTTAGAATACCTCTATTGTGAGGTGCCCCATAGTTCTCCTAGGTGCCTCAGCAGCACCAACATTTCCCAGTGGGGCTGCTGAGGATTCAGAGCTGACAGCCTCAGAATTGGGCTGGAAATATTAGGAATTGGCCTGCTGTCCTTCATTGAAATGCAGCCAAATCAGGAATTCACCTCCAGCTGGTCCCACAGCTGCCAGGTGAGGGCTCAGAATCAGCGCTCGGTCTGATTTTCTTTTCTTGCATGCAAACCTCCAAAGTCCATGAGTGACAGCAACTTCTGGAACCTGAATTCAATGCTGCGATCCTCGTCAGCCGGCTGGTTGCCATGCATAGAACATCGGGGCAGCTGTACACGCAGCGGCACAGCTTATCAGAGAAGTTGCTCAGCATCTCCATTAGGTCCTGACATTAAGGCTTACTGAAACATTTAAGATTCTTAGGGGGGTTGATAGGGTAGATACAGAGGTTGTTTCTCTCTCTGGGAAAGTCTAAGACTAGAGGCCATAATCTCAGAGCAAATGGTCTCCCATTTAAGACTGCAAAGAAGATTTTTTTCTGTCATTAAGGCAGAGGTAGACAGATTTAAATAGTAAAGGGATCATGGGTTAGGGGGAAAAGGCAGAAAAGAGGAGTTGAGTATTATTAGATCAGTCATAAACTCATTGAATGGAAGAATGGACTTCATGGACCAAACGGCCAAATGCTTCTCCCATGTTTTATTGTCTTATTGATCTGAAGCTTGCAGTAAAATTTTGCCCATTGAGTCTATGGCTCTCTGAAAATTTACAAAAGGGGTACAAGTCTTTCATAGCGGCTATGAATTTGCTTTATACTGAAAAATGCAAGATTGAAATATAAATCATGCTATAGCCAAACATGTTTTACAGGAAAAGAACTCAAAATTATTGCAGTAGGGCAGATACAAAAACAAAAAAAAATCCTCAGTTACAGTACAAAACTAAAAACAAATGTATTTAATGCATTGTATTATTTCATAGTTTACAAACAAGTCACTTATCAGTGTGTCTTTGTATCTCTATAAGTGTAAAATGATTGATGCTTAACAATCACATTGAATAATGTATTTGGAACACTATCATTGTTAAATAATGTAAGTGGTTCGCAATTACTTGTTTTTTTTCTTTTCTATTAATCATTAGACTGTCTCACTGCCTATTTGAAACAGATCAGTTTGTAACATAAAAAACATCTAACCGGACGTTACAAATTGACAAAATAATAAATTTCCTCAGTTTTCATAAATGATAATAGGAAACATTGTTTTTTTCAAATATCCTTTTTATTCAACAATTTTGATTTAGCACGATTGATCATCGCTAGCATTCTGTTTCAAGTCATTTCTGTTTGATAATTTTTCCCTTGAGAGAAATAGACTTGATTGACAATTCAACAGCAAAATTTATCTTCTCGCATCTGTGCAGTTAGGAAAAAGGCAGAGGAATCATAGTCCAAAAACCTCAAATATATTAAATCAGTATTAATTCAGTATCTATTTTGAAGTGAATTCCCCTCTCATATTCCAACATATTAGTGTAAGTAACATTCGTTAAAGACAATGATCATCAACAAGAGAGAGCCCCTTTGATGTTCAATGCATTATCACCGCTGAATCCTCCATTATCAACATTCTGGGGGTAACCCTTGACCGAAAACAAAATTGGACTGGCTATGTAAATTGAGTGACTACAACTGCAGTCAGAGACTAGAAATCCTGCTTACCTCCTGTCTCCCCAATATCACAAGTCAGGTGTGATAGAATACTCTCCTTTCACCTGAATGATTGCAACTCCAATAATACTCAAGAAGCTCAGCATCGTCCAGGACAAAGCAGCCCGCTTGACTAGCACCCCATGAATGACCTTCAATATTCACTCCCATCTACCACAGATGCCTGTGTACTATTTACAAGATGCTTTGCAGTAAGTCATCAAGAATTCTCCACATCACCTTTCAAAATAGTTACCTTAACATTCTGAAGGACAATACCAGCTGATGCATGGAACACCACTACCTGAAAGTTCCTCTGCAAGCTGCACATTATCCTGACTTGGAACAAAACTACTGATCCTTCAGTATCACAGAGTCAAAATCCTGGAACTCCCTTCCTAACAGTATCCCTACATCCAAGGACTGCAATGGTTCAAGAAGGCAGTTCACTACGTTCTCCTCTAGGACAATAAGGAATGAGCAATAAATGCTGGCCTAGCCAGTGAGGACTACATCCAATTACTAAAGCACAGTCTATGCTCCCATTTTCATTTATTTTGAGTAAGTTATGGTTTCCCATTGGGTTATCAGCAGTTTCGCTGTTGCCTGAATTTAATTAAGTTCTGGTAGACCCCAAAGAATTTTGCTCTAAATCGTAGTTATAAACCCATTAAATAAGAATGCTGCACAACTTATTAGTGTCTTGAATTGTAATAACTGTAGATTCAGCTTTATTCAAAAAGCCACACATCATATTTGAAATAAAAAGATGCTCCACGTTACAAGTACTCTCAATTCTCAGCCCCGAACTGTACTGCAGCACAGGATGTCAATTTTCTAGTTGCTCCTTTTCTCAATTTGAAAAGTTTGTAGTTTCAATCAAGAGCTATCCCAGCATACGAAATCAATTTTACTTATTTTCTGAATGATCTTGGAGCTACAAATCATAGCTGTCAAATCACCACAGGCCACCAGTACCATTACAATGCAGTCGAAGTAGCAGTAAAGAAGAATGTACCAGCAGTTGAGGAACTTTGAGAACAAAAGTGATTTTAATGATAATTAACATATGGAAATTCCAGAATTGGCAATCAGAAATCTGTCCGTTAAAACAAAGAACATCTTCCATTTTCATTTATTTTTGGTGCCAATCTTAAAATATCTACAAGATAAAATAGATAAATGCTTAAATTGTTGGCTGGAATACAATGAAACATCCCTTGATCTTCTTTAAATAGTACCATGAGATATACATTCACCCAAGACAGTTAATGTGTCTTTACTTATTCATACATGGACCAATATAAATGGTTCTGCAGATTCTTTGATGCAAAAATGGAAAATGTGATCAAGCACAGGAGTGTTCATTCCTTAACATATTAAGATTACTTAGGTGTAGGTACTCAAAAGCAATTCTGTCATATACAGCGAGCAGAGTAACACTATGTTTCAAACAATTACTGCTGGCTACATTTCCTGTTAATTGTAATAAACAGCAGTGAATGGAAAATCTTTAATGGTTTGACTTTAGATAATCCTATTTCTAGTCTCATTATTTCCAGAATTTAAGGCCAAACATGTTCCAGTGTAACTTGCTTTTGTTACTGAACTGTTGAAGAAGTGAAAGAAATTCAATGGGGCCGCTTTCTTTTTAAAACTCAGCCATTCAAAATGAAAAATATAATTTAACATTAGGTTTGGTTACGATTGATGTAGTTTAGAACTGAATGGCTAGAAGTGGGTCTCGATTAAACAAACAATAAAAATGCAACATGTGTTTGCATCCAATTTGCAAGATCAACTTTTTAAGCATCACTCCAAAGCAGATCCAGATCAGGCACTGCTGCCTCACAGTGCCAGGGACCCAGGTTCGATTCCACCCTCAGGCGACTGTCTACATGGAGTTTGCACATTCTCCCAGTGTCTGCTTGGGTTTCCTCTCACAGTCCAAAGGTGTGCAGGTAGGTGGATTGGCCATGCTAAATTACCCATAGTGTTCAGAGATGTGTAGATTAGGTGGGTTATGGGGGAATGGGTCTGGATGGGATGCTGTGAGGGTCGGTGTGGACTTGTTGGGCTGAAGGGCCTGTTTCCACACTAGGAATTTTACAAAATGACTGCAAAAGGCACATTAATGTCACTCACGTGTACTGTTCCACTCCCATCACTGAAGGGTTGAAAATAATTACAGGAAAGTAGGCGCTACGAATTCTAGAAATCAGTTATGTTCACCTTTCTCTGCAAGTACAGATAATGGGCAAGTCATCTTGTCCAGTTCTACCTGCTTGGCATTCACCTTTGGTGCTCCACTTATCATGATGTCAGATAAGAGGATCCCCAATGATAATTTTATCAGTACTGCAAGAAAGGATGCTGTAAAAAAAAAACCATTGGTGCAAACGCTCATAAGAATCCTAGAGGAAAAAAAAACACCCAAATGGTTAAGAAATGGCAAAAGTAACATTGGCATTATTAATGCTCCATCCTCTAAATTATTATGCAATCATGTGCAACTTTATGCAAACCAAACATCCAGACACATGATGCAACCAACATCTCAATTGTGAAAATAGCATGTAAAAAACTGCCAGTTGTTTTCAGTAGATGCCTTCTGTACACATATTCCACTGTGCAACTCAGATTTGTAAAGTGGATATAATCCAGGACAGTAAATCTAGTTATATCCTAGAAATTGGACAGAACCAGTTGGAAAGGCGAGGTTTCTGTGTGTATGGCTGTTGGAAAGGCACGCACGTCAACTATTGTTTCTGTTACCATCTAACAATTACAATGCAGACATTTATAAATAGTTAAACGAAGAAATTTAAACAAAGATGCAACACAAAATTACTTTTAAAATCTATTCACAGGCCTTAGGTATTGCTTGCTGGGCCAGCATTTGCTGCTCATTCCTGGTGGTTTTTCAGGCAGCAAGTGAGCTGCCTTTTGAATCGCTGCAGTCCATTTGGAGGAGGTACACCCACAATACTGTCAGGAAAGGAGTTCCAGGATTTTGACTTAACAATACTAAAGGAATGCCAAGCCACGATGGCGAGTTGCTTGGAGGGGAACTTACAGGTGGTGGTATCTTCTGCCCTTGTCCTTGTAGATAGTAGTAATTGTGGGTTTGGAAAGTGCTGTCATACAACCTTTGGCAATTTTCTGCACTGCATCTTTTAAATGGTACTAACTGCTGCTGCTAGTATGCATGGTGGTGGGGGAAGTGAATGTTTGTTGATGTGATGTAAATCACGTGGGATGCTTTGTCCTGAGCTTCTTCAATGTGGTTGGAGTTACAGTCCTCTAGGCAAATGGAGAATATTCCATCACACTCCATTGTAGTTGGTTGGCTTCAGTCAGTCATGAGGTGAGTTACTTGCTGCAAGGATTCCTAGCCTCTGACCTGCTCTTACAGCCACAATATTTATATGGATAGCCCAGTACTGTTTCTAGTCAATGGTAACCACCAGAAATGTTAATAATGAGGATTCAGCAATGGTAATGCCATCGAACATCAAGTGCTGATGCTTAGGTTCTCTCTTGTTAGACGTATTCATTGCCTAAAATTTGTGTGGCACCACTTTCAGACCAATTCCAGATATTATACAGATCTTGTTGTTTTTGGACATAAACTGCTTCAATATCCTAGGAGTGACAAGTGGTGCTGAATGTTGTGCAACCAGTGACTATCCTCACTCTGACCTTATGATGAAGGGAACTTCATTAATTAAACAGCTCAAGAGGGTTGGACAGGTCCTTGATGCCACATTTGATCAATTCTCACCTCACCTCTGGAATTCAGCACTTTTATCCATGTTTGATGCAAGGCTGCAATGAGGTCAGTAGCTAACTGACTTGATGGAACCCAAACTGAGTATTAGTGAGCAAATTATTTCAAAGCAAGTACTATTGATAACTCCTTTCATAACGTCCATCAACTTGAACAATTTTTCAATACCTGTTTCATGCAGAACTGATAATTATCTTTGATCCTTTCATTCTGTTTTCTCTATTGACAATTTATAGTTGTATAAAGCACTTAATGGAGAACTATATCCTAAAGGCACTTGACGGAGAGGGGAAAAATGGAAGCTTGAATAACCACTCATGAACGGACAGTTACTTAACAAAATGAGCAGAACTTAGGCTGGTAATTCAACACATCAGTATTAATGAATGCTGATTATTGACTCCAGCAGTAATCACAATACAATGTTATTATAGCTGGTGAGTTTTATTAAGGTTAAAACCTTAGCCAGCTAACTGCTTTGAAACCTTGGGTATTCGACAGATCATCTGTAAGTACAAACTGAAGTTGTCATTAAAGTTCAAGCACTGCCAATTTCTCAGTTTTTTTTTAAGCTGCTGCATGGTCCAGAAATACTCAAAGTTTATTGCTCCACCATTTATTATGATGCTTCAGACACAAAGGAAAATATTCACTGCCTTTTAAAATTATTTTCTATTCCCATTCATGACATTTTAATGAGCTATGAATCTAGACCAGTAAATTTCTTTGGACCTTCATAGTTTTGAGCTTTTTACTATTTACAAAGTATCCTCATCTATGGTTTTTAGGTTCAAATCAGATAAGCCCACACTGACTACATGGAAATCCATTTGTTATATCTGTCCCTTCACTTATTGATCAAGGTTTTGCATTTTGTGCTTGCATCTAAACCATATATAATACTATCTATTTTGGCACCATCAGGAAACTTGACATGTGGCTTTCAATGCCATCATAGAAATTGTTAATGAATGTAGAGAATGAGTGAGGCCCTAAAGAGAAACTTGTAAGACACCTTTGTGACATCCTGCCAATTAGAACACCTGCTTATTTTTTTTTACTCTGTCTTCCACTGCTCAAACAATTTCCTAACCGGGTCTTTAACTCATAAACTTCATTTTAATTAACAGTTTACAAAAAGCTTTATCGATAGCTTTCTAGGAGTTCCCAAAAACGGGCAATCCCCTTTCTACAACCTTACTGATTATTTCAAAAAGATTCAACCAGTCTCGTCAGGGAAGATTTACCCATGACAAATCTAGTTGGCTCTTCCCTGCTGTTTCCTACTGCTCTACCAATGAAAAACTGGCATGCATACAAAAGTGACTTTCTTCAATTTCAAATCTATATGCATTTTGAAGAAATGTAGTTAGATGTTATATTTGTTCCAAAAGAATACTAAAATGATAGCACAAGGTAGTTACAGCAAAACTTGGACTGTCTAGTTCAAGATGCATGATGTAACAGGAAACAAACCATAAGTCTTTTTTTAATTTTTTAATAACGGTATTTCAAAAGATTGTTGAGTAATGATCATCTTGGATTTGCTGGAAGCAGCAATTTTCTGCTAAATGTTTATGAAGGAATAGACATTTTTCTATTAATTTTGCAATTGGTCAAATTGTGATTAAATTTTCTGCTGCTGGAAATAAATTTCTTCAATTTTCTTTTACAAAGAGGGAAAGATTTAAGTTAAAATATATATCAGCACATGAAGTGGATTGGTGCATTAAAAATATTCTCTGTAAAAACAAAAAGAGATTTTGTTTATGAAGCAAAACTGCATTGTTAAATACACATGAAGTATTTATTGCCTCTTTAGAAGCTTTTCCAAAAGTGCTTAATTAAATGTATGGGCTTGTATAGTTTCATGGATGTGGTTTGATATCTTGTCCAAGTGATGAAACTTCATCTACCAACCCAGATAAAGTATAAGTGAACTACTCAATTCAACAGTTATTATAAAATTTGATCCAACCTTCACTTGATGATTTTATATGCATTTACTAAAAAACATTAATGGATAGTAAAGATAAAGTCATCATACCCTTACCAGATCATAAGGCTTCTCTCTCATTAGAGAGGGGTGGCTGGTGGTGAGGGACAGGTTGAGAAGGAGAGTCCTTCATGGCAACCTCAGCCAGTGCAGGAATTGAACCCAAACTACTGGCATCAGTCAGCATCACAAACCAGAAGTCCGGCTAACCGAGCTAACCGAGTCCTTGTTGGATAAAACTTAGCTGATTTCTCTCATTTTTAGAATTAAGCCAATAGTGAGATTCACAAAATATCCTTTTGACATCAGGTAACTCAGCTCAAATTTGTTATCAAATTTAACATCAGGTTCAGTACCAAGCAGTGTAAATTCTCTCTGAGCCGTGAAGCTTTGGTTTGCAAAGTAGTCCATCAGTTTCGAAAATACATACATAAATAATTAATTATAAATGAGTGGATCTCACAATGGATTGGAAAAGCAAAATATTAGATGTTGGAAATCTGAAATCGACCTGAAGACATGTGAGAGCAGAATAAGAGTCATAATTAGACTTCAAACATTAACTACGTTTCTCTCTCCACAAGTGATAGAGCCTGTTTCCACTCAGGGATTCTTCGGCCCAACAAGTCCACACAGACCGTGGGAGCATCACACCCAGACCCATCCCCCTATAACCCACCTAATCTACACATCCCTGAACACTATGGGCAATTTAGAATCGCCAACCCACCTAGCCTGTACATCTTTGGACGGTGGGAGGAAACCGGAGCACCTGCAGACACGGGAGAATGTGCAAACTCCACACAGGCAGTTGCCTGAGGGTGGAATCGAACCCAGGTTCCTAGCACTGTGAGGCAGCAGTGCTAACCACTGAACCACCATGCCGCCCTATATGCTGTCAGACCTGCTGAGTTTCTCCAACATTTTCTGCTTGTTTTGAAAAACATGTGTTTGATTGTAAAATACTGAGATGTGGTGAGCACATATTAAAAAATATAGTAAGTGTGAGAATTGACATATCCTGTTGTCTTGTGCTATTGTTTCACAATGCTCATAGAGTCATACAGCAGGAAACAGACCCTTCAGTCCAACTAGTCCATGCAGACCATGTTCCCAAAGTAAACCTGTCCCACCTGCCTGAGCTTGCCCCACATCCTCCAAACCTTTCCTATTTACGTACTTATCTAAAGTGTCTTCTAAAGTGTCTTTTAAACATTGTAACTGTACCTGCATTCACCACTTCCTCTGGCAGTTAATTCCACCCACTAACCATTCTCCGTGTAAAGAAGTTGCCCCTCGGGTTCCTTTTAAATCTTTCTCCTCTCATTTTAAAAAATATGCCCCCTATTTTTGAACACTCCCACCTTCGGGAAAAGACCTTTGCTTTTCAGCTTATGATTTTATAAACCTTAATAAGGTAACCCCTCAACTTCCAATGATCCAGTAAAAAAAAGCCCCAGCCTATTTTTATAACTTAAGCCCTCCATTCCCTGGCAACAACCAGGTAATTCTTTTCTGAACCCTCTCCAGTTTAATGAAATGCTTCCTATAACAGCGCGATCAGAACTGAACACAGTACTCCAGAAGAGGCCTCACCAACATCCTATATAATGTCAAAATGATGTCCCAACTCTTTTACTCAAAAGTCTGGGCAATGGAGGCAAGCGTGCTAAATGCCTGCTTAACCAGCCCATCTACCTGCGATGCTAATTTCAAAGAATTATGTACCAGAACCCCCTAGGTCTCTCTGTTCCAGGGCCCTACCACAAATTGTATAATTGTTTGTTTTGCCAAAATACAATACCTCACATTTACCCAAATTGAACACCTTCTGCCACTCTTTAGCTAATGACCTAATTGATCAAAATCTCATTGTAATGTTAGATAACTTCTTCACTGTCCACCATATCACCAAGTCATCTGCAAACTTACTAACCATGCCTCCTAAATTCTCATACAAAGCATTTATATAAATGACAAAAGTGGATCCAGTACCGATCCCTGTGGAACACCGTTGGTCACAGGTCTCCAGTCTGAAAAACAATCCTTCACCAACACCCTCTGTCTCCTACTGTAAAGCCAATTTTGTACTGGCAAGCTCTCCCTGAATACCATGTGATCTAACTTTAGTCTACCATGAGAAGCCTTATCAAAGGCTTGACTAACGTCCAAGTAAATAATATCTACCACTGTGCCATCATCAGCCCTTTCGGTTACCTCCTCAAAACAACTCAAGTTTGCAAAACATGATTTTTCTCCCACAAAACCATGCTATCTCTAATCATTCCTTGCCTCTCCAAATGCATGTAAATCCTGTCTTTCATCTCAATTCACACTATGTTGTGCTTTGATAATTGATGCTTTATAATGTAGAACAGATATAGAATTACTCAATCTATCAAAAATTGATGTTGACTGTCTTGTTGACTTGATGTTATCCACTCTTGTTCTACTACTTTGAGAATTCAAAAGCATTTTAAATGTCATTCAGAGTTATCAAAACATAGATTTAAAGGTAGCTTTATTCACATTTTTAATTGACCTGTTTTTCTAATCAACCAGTTCAGACATACCTCTGCAGCAGGTGGGACTTGAACCTGGGCCTCCCAGTCCATGGGTAGGGACATTACCACAACATCACAGGTGGGACTAGTTTATTATGGTCAGCATGGATGGGCTGGACCGAACCGAATGGTCTGTTTCTGCACTGTATGACTCTATGACTAAGACAGCCCTCAGTTATATTTACATTTTCTCAATGTAACCCTAAATAACTAATGCTCATGAACAAAACTTTAGAAATGAATAATTGCATTGAAGGTATAACTTTCATTTTCAGAAAATGCTTTATATCGTATTCCAATATATTTTTTAAACTGTGTGCTGAAATCAAGAAAACAGAATGGAAGCAGTACAAATTTTGAAGACTGAATAGCTCCAAAGAGTTAACATATTAAATATTATCCACAAGAGTTTTTTTTTGGGATAGTATGAACACCAATGTAGAAACGCTGGAATTCTAAATATTTCCTTTTCCTATTATCTAAAAGAAAAATGCTCATAGAAGGTATGTTGTTCTCATATTCTGACAACTCACTTGAACAAAATGCAAGAAGCTGGAAGTCTAAAATAAAAACAAAATGTTAGAAATGTTCAGCAGGCAAGACAGCATCTGCGGGGAACACACAGATGAGTGAATGTTTTAGGTTGGACCTTTCATCAAAACATTCTAGCGAGAAAAAAAATCATAGATGCAGAAATTTGAAAGAGAAAACGCACGTACAGGATAGGCAGTGTTTTTGGACGAAGGATCCAGCAGCCAAATATTGTTGCATATTCTCTCAAAAGATGCTAGAATCTGAACTGTTGAGTGGTTGCCAGTTTTTCTGATTTTTAGTTCTTACGCCCGGCTCCATTCCCATTGAACAGACAAGGTACAGGAAAGCAACCACCCGCCGCGTCACACATTTTCAGTATAAGATGCTCAGCTCTGTCGGGCCCGCCTGTGCGTTACTACCCCAGCCCCTCCCCCCCAACACGCTGTCCCCTACCTGCTGGCGGTGGGTTCTCCTTCGAAACAACAACAGCAATATCGAGCAGCGGTTGGTGGGAATAGAAAGGATGGGAAGGAGGAAGGGGTAAGCCCTGTGCCTCCGTGAGAGGGCAGTATGAGGCTGACCCTGGCAACCAAAATGCGTGGGAGTTTCCCCAGCGGCCGCCATCTTGACGGACAGCCCAGCCAACCATCACGTGACCCAGCCCCTTGTCCATCCCCCAGGAGGAGGACGCTGCGTGCAGCCGCACTCCGCGTGACCGGCGCGGACGGGATCTCTCCGTCCACCGCAGTGCACGCGCACACATACACACACGCGGGGCTCGCGGCGGCGCCGCGCGTGCCCTCTCGCCCTCCCCCCTCCCTCCGTCACTGGCTGATTCTGAGTGGAGTAGCGCTGCCCCGGTGATGCTGTAGCAAACTGCAGCCTTGCCGCACGCTTCAGTAGGGAGCACGGAGACTTGCCTGGACCCATTGCATTCGGCTCATGAAGATGTCCAACAATGACATTAATATAGCTACCACGGAGAGGATGGTAAAATGTGAGTACCTGCTTTAAAAAAAATCAGAAAGGAATGCTATGCACATTTTGATAATTAAAATCTAACATATAAATCGGGCGCTGGAAAAATTACAAAACGGTTGAACGCCTATGTGATAATGGTGATATCGTTGAGTGGAGGAAGCTTTAGGAGCTTACAGACAGCGTTGGCTCCCTTTCGGTTTTAACATACTGAACATGCAGCAGTCGACACTGGTACTGTACTTTATTTAGAAACAAAAAGCATTTGCTGTTGTATGTTTTTCAATGGTAATTAAATTTAGCCGAGACTATTTTATCGTGATTGCATGTTCTAATATTGCACATTCTGTCTTTGCGCCGCTGTGTGAAGCCTCTAATTCTATTTGTTATGTTTGCCCCTGATTTTTTTTTAATATGACTGTCGCTTGTTTGATTTTATTGCAGTCAACCTTATACCTATTTCCGACTGTAATTATTTAGGATTTTGTACAAGCAGACTGGCGCTGTCCAAGTGTCAGCTGCTGATCTGCACGCACATCACTTGGTCAACGTGTGCAAAAATAAATTTGAGTTGCAATTCTCTTATGATTAATGACAATTGGTTTTCTTTATTTTATATAGTAAAGTCTTTCCGTTTGTTTTGATTTTCGCATTTAAAGCCACCGCCCGAGTGGAATATGCGTTTTATTGCAGTGG
Organism: Rhincodon typus; assembly: GCF_021869965.1. NCBI lineage: Eukaryota > Metazoa > Chordata > Chondrichthyes > Orectolobiformes > Rhincodontidae > Rhincodon > Rhincodon typus. The sequence continues at coordinate 34,688,777 of NC_063343.1, read as the reverse complement.
CTTCGCGGCAACGTCCATTTCAGTGAGTGGGTGATTCCCTCATTTAAAGGTCTCCCCTGGAATTTAGAACATCTACGCAATAGGCATCACTGCAGATTGTTATTTCGAAGTGGATTAAAATAAACAATAATCTGTTTATTGTGCAAATGTTGTAAGTGGTCGCCCTGGAACTAGATCACGATTGATGGCTATTAGTGGAATGAGTCAGTGGGATTACCTGTGTGGCAGTAGTGTATTCCACACCATGGTTATACACTGTCAAGTGGAGAGATGTTTATGGAAATACCGGGTACTTTGGAGTTAATTGGAATCTGATTATGAAAAAATCCCTGTACCGGAGGGTGGAAGACGTCAGAATGCGATAATTTTCACGTGTTGCGTGGAATATTGGCTGTTGGTTCATCCTCTGAATGCAACAGCACAATAACTGCCATTTAAAAAAAACTATGCAACTAGATTATTCTGGTATTAACTTGAATCTTACGTTATAATGGTTTGCTCGAATTTAGAATATTTTGATCAACAGCAATATTTTGAGTCAAATGATTTTGGACTCAGCTTGATTTCCGGATGCATTTGCTGTCTTACACCCATAGTGTTGAGAAAGTAAGAACATGTGAAAATATTATTTACTGACATTCAATGATAAGTACATTTTGTGTATAAACAAAGTGGTACTGAAAATTGTCAAGCAGCATGTAATATGTAAATTACATAAACGTTATTCAGTTTTTTTTTCAAAATGTTAATATTTACCCAAGCATTCCAAACTGTTTTCTCATGTAATTGTTGTGCAGTTTCACTGGCTAATATGTTGCTAATTCAGGAATGCAATTTATCAGTTCATTCACTGTAATATAGCGTTTGGATTTAAAAAAGTATATAAATAGAAATTTGAGTGGGAGATGGAATAAATTAAAGGCTGATTGAAGTGGAGAGGTGGTGGGATTGATTCATTCACACTCTACCTATTATTTAAGTCAAAGTACAGTTTAGTATTGAGATGTCCAAACAGAGAGCAAATAGAGGATGTCTCTAATGTGTTTACCAGATTAATTGTTGGAGCAACATGGACATTAGTGTAACTTTCATTGTAAGTAGACAGGTGACTCTATTGATGCAGAAACGATGTTTACCCTGCTCGCAGTCATAAGTAAGCTAAGGCACATACCAGCTTCATCAATTGACATTTGGTCTTCACCAAACATTGGAAAAGGACAACGTAAAATAGTTTCCACTCTTCTCTCCAAACAAAAACTTTATAAAAGACTGTAAGATCAATTACACTAATATATGCTTTTGTAACCATTATGTAAATAAAAATGAGCAAATTAAGCATCAAATTATATTGTAAAGTGCTAAAAAGCACTTAAACATGGTTTTGATTTGAAAATAAAATTATATGCCAGTAGTATCACAATTCATTTGAATGATAGTTTCCCCTATGTGTATCTATTACAGATATTTTACAATTATCTTGTTGTATCTTAAACTGGACATATCATACATTTACTTGTCAGAGTTCTATCTTGTGTTCTCCACTTCCTGTTAACTTTCTTTTGATGTATGTACGCAAAATAACAGTGCATACACCTTCCGTATATAAAATCAAAATTCAGAAGATTTCCTTTTTGCTCACAATATTCCTTCTATACTTCAAGATCTCTCCTTTTCAACTTGTTTCCAGATTTGATAAGAACTCAAGTATACAGCCAAGTGTTTTGCTGGTAACTCCCTTACATGATTGTGGTTGACGCCATACGCTGAGCTGAAACAAAAAAGTACCTTTCTGCCACCTATAAAACAAAAGTGCATAAATAAGTTAGAGCATAAATACAAAGAGACCAACAATGAATTTCAAATTTAATACAAATTTGTAATTTTTACTGTTTGTTTAGAGAAGTCAAATTCATGTACAAAAACAAAAATGTGTAACAACTTTGTATCTTTTTTCATACTACTTTTGTAAAATCAATGTTTCTTTTGTCGTAGTATCAAAATAACACTAAAAGTTACAAAATTGTATTTTGTTACTGTCAGTGACATCTTATAAATTAGATTATTTTCAGTTCCAAGTTATTTGCTGAAATTTGTTACAACTGTGACCAAGAAGAAATTAATTGTAAAGAATGATGATGAAATCTGCAGCATAGCAACAAGAACTTGCATTTTTATAGAGTGGAATTGTATTTTCCATTCCTACTAAGTGGAATGGTTCAGAATTGTATCAGGTCATAAAACGCTGGATGCAGAAAAAATTCTGTCAAAGTGAAGCTACTAATCACAGATTAGACACAACTAGAAGCAAAATATTGCAGTTAATGGATAACAGAAACAGAAAATTATGGAAAAGCTTTGGAGATAACTGACAAGATAACATTTAAGGTGAAGTTTATCCATCCAAACAGTTCATGATGAAGAGTCCTCAACATAAATGTTAACTTGTGCATTTTTGAGTGTTTCCAGCACTTAGTGTCAATTTTAGCTATGCTTTTCCAGCCCTAGATTAGCATGGATTAGAAAGACAAAAAAAAGAAACTTGCATTTATATAGTGCCTTTCATGACTTCAAAATGTCCTAAAGTACTTTCCAATACTTTTGTAGCATAGTCACATTTATATCATAGATAAAGCAGAAGCCAATTTGCCAGCCACAAGATCTCTCAAACAGCAATGTGTGAATTGTTGTGAGATAAGTATTGGCCAAATTTCCAGGGAAAACATCCTTACTCTTTGTTGAAATGGTTCCATGGAATATATTATGTCTCCTTGAGAAAACAAACAAAACCTTACTTTTAATGTCTGAAACATGGTACTTACAACAATGCTTACTTCCTCAGCATTACACCACAGTGCAAGCCTATGATTGTGCCTGAGTCATCTATGTCAACTTGGCTTGGTTGGGAGCTCACTCATTCCTAAATGATGAGATTCTGAGCTTAAAGTCCCATTCCAGGGCGTGAGCACAAAACTCAAAGTTAACACTGAAATTTAGAGCTGTGGGTAAATTGCACTGTTGGACTTTCTGTCTTTAGGATGAATCTTAATTCAAGGTTCTATCTGTCTTCTTGGATGGGTATAAAATATTCCAAGACCTTATTTCAAAATAAAGCGCAGGGTAGTTATCCCTGGTACCGTGGGCAATAATTTTTCCTCAACCAAATTACAAAGAACAGATTATCACATCGCTGTTGGTGGAAATCTGCTGAGTCTGCAAGAGTTGCTGTATTTCCTAAGTTACAATATTGGTTAATCTTCAGAAAGTACTTCCCTGGTTGCGAAGTGCTTCGAGTTATGTGGTAATTGTAAACACAGTTAATCAGTATGAGTCCCTTTTTTTGCAGCTTGAACACACGCGGATACAAGCGCACACGCACGCGCACACACACAAGCATGCGTGCGTGTGCCAAAACCAAATGATCACAATGGGGCTGCATATATCTTTAAGTAAAATCATGGCTTTAACCACCCAACTTAGGAATTAATAATGCACTGACAGTTTTAATTTTATAAATGAGCAGTCTGAGATTAAGGAAACCAAGTGAACAAAATTTCAAAACTGATCAATGTTGCTTTAAATAATTGGTTGCACTCCATCTGGAGATAGAGCCAACGTAGACTTTTTTCCCACCAATATTTATTGAAAAATACAGAATGAAGTTTGCCATCATGATTGGGATTTGAGTAAAGTGCTAACTTTGTGAATGAAATTCTCTCCAGCTTTGGACTGAAAAGTAAATAGTTTTTCCATGTGGCTTATGAGTAACACCTCTACAGTTTCTTCTCTCTCAGGTAGCTCTCATGATTTCAAAATGTCCTAAAGCACTTTCCAATACTTTTGTAGCATAGTCACATTTATATCGTAGGTAAGGCAGAAGCCAATTTGCCAGCCACGGATCTGCCGTTAAATCTTAGATACCTGTCTTGTTTATCTGTTAGATTGTATTGTCAAGTACAAAATGAGTAAAAAGGTTATGCTGGAACTGTTTAAAATGCTGTCTAGTACTGGAGTACTGCATGCAGTCTGGTCACCATATTATAAGAAGGATGCAACTGCATGAGAGAAAGTACAGAAGAGATCTACCAGGATGCTGTTTGGGCTTGTGGGTTTGAGCTATGAGAAAAGTTTGGACAGTCTGTGGTATTTTTCTTGGAACAGTGAGGTTGAGAGGGGTTCTGATAGAGGGGTATAAGATAATGAGATAGGATGATAGGAAGGCATTTTGTTTGATAGGGTCAACAAACAGGGGGCATAGATTTAAGGTAGGTTGTAGACGAGAAAGCTAAGAGTTAAGAATTCTTTTCGCTCAGTTTGGTAGGAGTGAAACTCAGTGCCTGAAAGGGTGGTTGAGTCAGAAACATTTAAGCAATATTTAGATATTCACTTGCATTGCCATTGCCTCAAGGGTTGTGGGCCAAGAGCTGGAAAATGGGATTGGTGTAGTCAGATCTTTGTTAACAAGCACAGACACAATGGAATGAATGGTCTCCTCCTGTGATATTATTATCAATAAGTCTACAGTAATTTAAAAAAAAATTCCCTGTTATGCTAAAGTGTACTTCATTTCACCTATAATTTAATGCATTACAAGAATGGTCACTATTCGTGATGCTTTCTTTTTAATTCCACATTTATTTAATTATGTGAATTTTAATTCTGCAGTTGACACAACATAAGTTGTGACTGTTCTTTTAGCTAGACCTCTGAATGATGAGTCCAGTAACACTTAGAGTCAGCGAGTCATACAGCATAGAAAAAGACCCTTTGGTCCAACCAGTCCATGCTGACCGTGTTCCCAAACTAAACTAGTCCCACTTGCCTGTGCATGGCCCATATCCCTCCAAACCTTTCCTATTCATGAACTTATCCAAATGTCTTTTAAACGTTGTAGTTGTACCTGCATCCACCATTTTCTCTGGCAGTTTATTCCATGCTTGAACCACTCTCTGTGTAAAGAAGTTGCCCCTCGAGTTCTTTTTAAATCTTTATATCCTACCATTTGAAACAGCAAGAAAATTATTTTAATGTATAAATTGCAAATTTCAATTTTGAAATTGAATAATTAACATTGGTATTTAACAATAATAAAACCTTATTTCTCTATGCAGATTTACAATAAATGTTCCAATTGTTTCCATCTGCAGGGTATGTAGTATTATAATATGTTAGTGCTTTGTGAGTAAAATTGTTGTCATGAACATTGTAATCATTTCAAGTATTAATTTTGGATAGTGACAATAAAATATACTTGCCTTTGGTTGTTTAGTCTTATAGGTTGTCATTGTCGAGCATTTGTACACATGATGAAGGATAATCACGATAGTGATGAAATTTTTTCAAAAATTGTATTCTCATTTGTACCACACTTTTAAAAAATCTGGAGTGCAAGAAATGCTGTTTCCTTTTCCCTCTGTAATTCATTTGAAGTTAAACAAAAGCATAATGATATGATTACATGAAAAAACTGAAACATAAATCATAACTTTGATTGTCAGACATGCAAAAGGAATATTTTAATCAGTTATGTAACACAAAGTAGAAGCTGGACCACAGCCAGATCAGAAGTAGGCCTGTTGTTAAGCTAATAATGTCATAATGAACAGGCCGTGTTTCCTGTGGTAAGGTAATGAAGTCATGTAGTGCACTTGCATGCATTTGATATGTGATTATTTCTCTCACATTGATTTTTCTTTACTACTTAATCCATGTCAGCACACTAACTTTCCCAGCAAAATTGTCCGTCTAGTGCCTACCCACCAATGATTTTCAGGGAGCATTTCTCCAACCTCTACCTTAGGCAGAAGCAATGCTAGAGATGCTTGATATTCATCAAGGAGGTAGTTACAGAAATGTGTCACCCACTTCACTGCAACCTCACAACAATGCAGGAACAGTGCTAATGACCATCAAGTTTCCCATCACTCTTGACTTGTATCCATTCAGATTGGAACCTCTAACATTAAAAACATATCCAACTATGATGCCCAACCCTGTTTTCAAGAGGTGATGAAGTCCTTACACTTGAGGAGAGATGAGTTTGTTGTTTCCTTTCTAATCAGAGAAAGACAGGATTAGAAGGCACATGACATTGCCAAGGTCATGGGATTTCATCATCTGTGATGCAGAAAATAATTGAATGAATGCACATAACACTGCAGCCAGCACATTTAAATGGGGAGAGGTACAGGAACTTCAAGGTGTTGAATCCATTAATGTTCAGTTGACAGGAAACCATGCCCAAGCATCATGTCAGTGAAAGCCCTGTATCCTGGTAGCAGCCTTCATTCTGATGCCAGTTGCCATTCCCATTCCTGTTGCCTTTGGAGCTGCATAAAGTGTCAGAGGCTGGCTGCTTGGACAAGGTAGGTCAAGTATACACATGGCACATGACCTCTGCCATTTGTAGCCACCATCCACTTAGAGCCATCATCTACTTAGACGCTCATGGATCAGACCATCAATATTCTCAAGCAGTGATTCTGCTGCCTGATTGCTTGGAGAGAGTCCTACAGTGGACACCATGGCATTTCTCCATGTTTGTGTAATCTGCATCAGCCAAGTCTTGTGGTTATGTGGATGCATCTGTTGTCACCAGGATTATGGAGAAAACCTCTGGAGAAGGAAGAAGAGGAGGCAGGAGAAGGCACCTGGGACCATTTCACCATGGATGGGCTCTCGCTGAGAAGCTGATGAGACTCTGTTCTCTTAGCATCTCATTCTGTCTTCTCTGTCACTTGACAAGTCAGCACTTTCCCATCTATCTGTGACATTCCATCACGGCATTCTCTTGGCCAAAATTGTGAATAAAGCCACCCAGAAAAAATAAACCATCACAACTTTATCCAACAACACATCCAATAATACATGTAATACACAACAAGTTTTTTTTTCTCAGCCAATCTTGCAGGTGCCTTTGCCTGTGCTGTTATGCATGCTACCCCATGGTTACAGCATAATGGGACACTGAATCCCCTGTAGTAGAATTTGACACTGACCCTGACTTCAGGGAGCTGGTAGGAATTTATAGACTCCTGGAGTCATACAGCATGGAAACTGACCCTTTTGCTCAATTCATTTGTGCCAACCAGACAGCCCAATCTGACCTAGTCCCATTTGTCAGCATTTGGCTCGTATCCCTCGAAACCCTTCCTATTGATATACCCATCCAGTTGTCTTTTAAATGTTGTAAATATACCTGCCGCTACTTCCTCTGGCAGCTCGTTCCATACACGCACCACGCTCTGCATGAAAAAAGTTACCCCTCAGGTCCTTTTTAAATCATTTACTTCTCACATTCAACCTATACCATCTAGTTTTGGACACACCCAGCCTCGGGAAAAGACCTTGGCTATTCATCCTATCCATGCTTCTCGTGATTTTATAAACCTCTATAAGGTTGCCTCTAAGCCTCCGACGCTGCAGGGAGAGAAGTCCCAGCCTCTGCGTCCTCTCCCTAACACTGAAACCCTCCATTTCTGGCAACATCCTTGTAAATATTTTCTGCAGCCTCCCAAGTTCAACATCATCCTTCCTATAGAAGGGCAACCAGAAATGTATGCAGTATTCTAAAAGTGGCCTCACCAATGTCCTGTACAACCACAACATGATGTCCCAACTCCTATACTCAATGTTCTGACCAATGAAGGCAAGCGTGCCAAATGCTGCCTTCACCATCCAGTCTACCAGCTACTCCACTTTCAAGGAACTATGCCCCTGCACCCCTAGGACTCTTTGTTCAGTAACATTCCCCAGGGCCCTTCCATTTACTGTATTAGTCCTGCCCTGGTTTGCCTTACCAAAATGCAGCACCTCTAAATTTAACTCCATCTGCCACTCCTCAGCCCATTGCCTCATCTGATCGAGGTTCTGTTGTACACTGAGACAATCTTCACTGTTCACTACACCACCTAGCCTGGTGTCATCTCCAAACATACTAACCATACCCCTTCTATTTACATCCAAATCATTTTTATAATTGACAAAAAGCAGTGCACCCAGCACTGATCCTTGTGGTAAGCTGCTGGTCTCAGGTCTCCAGTCTGAAAAGCAACCCTCTTACACCACTCTGTCTCCTACCTTCAAGCCAATTTTGTATCCAATTGGTTAGCTTCCCTGGATCGCATGTGAACTAACCTTACTAACCATTCTATTATGTGGAACCTTATTGAATGATTTGCTGAAGTCCGTATAGACAATGTCCACTGCTCTGTCTTCATCAATCTGGTTTGTCACCGCTTGAAAAAACTCAATCAAGTTAGTGAGATATGATTTCCAATGCACAAAGCCATGTTGACAACCCCTGATTAGTCCTTGCTTTTCCAAATGCATGTAAATCCTCAGAATCCCCTGCAACTACTAACCCACCAGTGACATAAGGTTCACTGACCGATAGTTCCCTAACTTTTTGTTAGAGCCTTAAATAATGGCACTACATTAGCCAACCTCCTAACACCTCACCAGTGGCTATTAATGATACAAATATCTCAGCAAGGGACCCAGCAATCTATTCCCTAGCTTTCCATAAAATTTTGGGAAACACCTGATCAAGTTTCAGGGATTTATCTACCTTTGTGCACATTAAGACCTCCAGCACTACCTTTTCAGTAATATGAACGCTTTTCACAACATCATTCTTTATTTCCTCAAGTTCCCTAGCTTACATGGCCTTATCCATAGTAAATACTGACATGAAATATTCATTTAGTATCTCACCCACCTCCTGTGGTTCCACACATAAACAGCCATGTTGATCTTTAAGGGTCCATGTTCTCTCCCAAGTTATTCTTCTCTTAATTTACTTACAGAATCTCTTTGGATTCTCCTTAACTCCATTTGCCAGAGCTAACATATGTCTCATTTTTGCCCTTCTGATTTCCCTGTCAACTACGGTCCTACTGCCCTTGTACTCCTCTAGGGATTCACTCGATCCCAGCTGTTTATACCTTATATATGCCTCCTTTTTCTTGACCAGAGCCTCAATTTCTCTAGTCATCCAGCATTCCATATACCTACTGGCTTTGTCCTTCACACACTAATAGGAGCATTCTGTCTCTGAACTCTCATCTCATTCTTAAAGGCCTCCCACAATCAACTTTTGAAAGTTTCTGTCTAGTGCAGTCAAAATTGGCCTTATTCCAATTTAGAACTTGAATGTTTTTATCAGTTCTATGCTTTTCCATAACAATTTTAAAGCTAATAGAATAATGATCACTTGGCCCAAAGTGCTCCCCCACTAACACCTCATTCACTTGCCCTGCCTTATTTCCCAAGGCAAGGTCAAATATTGCTCCTTTTCTAAAAGGTACGTCCACATTCTTCACCTCCAATTTGATTGCAGCTCTATGCCTAGTGGTGCATCACATGCAGATCCTGACGCCATATCCTCCTTTAAAGAATGCACAATGCCAGTATCTGAGTGGGTGACTGAGTGTCTATCTGACAGAATGACAATCTATCTTCAGAAGTCTGTCTTGACCTGTTCTTGGCAGCTGTTCTTGGGTATCGGATGACAAAATATCAGAAGGGGAAGGGTTGGGTGAGGGAAGGCAGGGATAATAGGATGGTTAATAAAGGTCTATGATCACCTTATCTGCAGCTTTCACTTTATGTCAGTTACCAGGGTGAGGGTGAAGTGTCAGTTGGGTGTGGCCGTAAGGCAAGAACACACCATCATGCTGCCTGTACTTGTGGTGCATGCACTGGTTTCTGAGAAAGCTGGGCGCACATTGTTGAACACCGTTTTCATCAGCTGCCCTAGTAGAAGAGATGTGTCTACCCACTCCCCTCTTCACCTTCACTTTTAAGAGAGAAGGAAGAATGTCACTGATTATGTTGTGCTGTACTTGGCTGATATGCCAGTGCAGCTGAATAGCTGTAGAATGTTTAGATGCAGCAAGACATGGGCAACAATATGAAAACATCAGCTGAATTTACCCGTTTGCAGTTAGTGTAGCAGCGAGTGTGTTTAATGGCATATGTACTGCCATATCTCATGGCGAATTTTCTTATGCTTTTCACCTTACTAATTACGCAGTCAAAATGTTGGATGCATGTCTTGGGCAATTACGTTGTGAGTGGGGTGGAAATGCTTGCGAGTGTTGGGGCTACATACCTCCATTGCCACACTTCAAGCCTAGCTGCACAGTGCTTCAGTGCAAAATAGGAATAATCCCTCACAATGAAGCACTCAACACTAAAAGTGTTGAATGGAAATAGTAAGCTACCTCCCCGCTTCCAAGACAGAAGTGTGAAGATGCTGGTAGATGGGCAGTGGAAAGGAAAGCACCTCTTTCTCCTGCTGACTGCCAAAGGGGACCATGCCAACAGATATGCCAACAGATATGGCCAGCCTGTATAGAAATTAGAGCATGAGTCATTGCTGTGTCACACTGCAGAAAGGGATGCTCAGCAGTGCTGCAAGAGCTGAATGATCATTGGTATTTCTCAAGGATAAGAACCATCATTTCTGTCTGCTAACTCACACTTAAAGATCAGTGACTTTGTCACTGCACTTGTATCTCACCAAGGCTGATGGACTCAATATTCACTATTGAATGCATCTAATGAACATATGAACAAGGAAGAAGAATAGGCCACTTGGTGCTTCAAGCCATCTCCACCATTCAGTAAAATCATTTTTTTCCCATTGTATCCCTACAGTGTGGAAACAGGCCATTCAACCCGACAAGTCTGCACTGACTCTCCAAAGGGCATCACACACACTCAGCCCCCTACTCTACCCCTGTAACCCTGCGTTTCCCATGGCTAACCTACACATCCCTGAACACTATGTGTGATTTAGCATGGCCAAAGAACCTGCACATCTTTGAACTGTGAGAGGAAACCAGAGCACGCAGAGAAAACCCACACAGACATAGGGAGAATGTACAAACTCCACACAGACAGTTGCCTGATGGCTGAATTGAACCTGCGTCCCTGGTGCTGTGAGGCAGCAGCGCTAACCACTGTACCATCCTATGCATATGACCTATAATCTTTCATCCTGTTAGCAATCAAGAATCTATCAACCTCTGCCTTTTGAGGAAGGGAATTTCAAAGACTCTGAACCCTCTCAGTTAAAAAAAAGTTTCCTCATCTCTGTCTTAAATTGGTGACCCCTTACTTTTAATCTATGTTCCCATGCTCATGTCCGCTCAAGAGATTGCACACACCTTGTCTGCTCAGTCTACTAATCCTTCATGCTCCCTGTGTTTCCCCTTCATTCACCTCATCACTTACCAGCTCATGCATGACCATTATCTGCTCTTGAATCTACTTGCATCAGACTGAATCTCTTGCTTTGTCTCATTGCAGGAGAATCTACTGCCTTAACCCAGACTGATGTCTCAACTGCCCTGCGATTAACCTACTGGACTGCTTGCATTTGATCTGCAGGACTGACAGTGGTCAAACCTGTACTGTAATTGGATGAGCCCCTTGACCATCACTGGTATCATCTTACAGACTGTATTTTCCTTTAATTCCACAAAGGACTCTTCCATTTGGACTTGAACAGATCACCATCTGCTTGAGGCACATTAAGTGTGTTTGCTACATAAGCTGCTGATGCATGCTGCAGCTCTGATGTTGATGTAGCACAGTGTTGTAAAGCGACATGTCCAGCCTCTGACTGAAAGATTGACTGTTCAGTGCTCCCCACTGTCACAAATTCCCGCTCTTCCCCCTTTAAGCTAAATTGTAGAGGCAATTTATTTTGTAACTCAGTGGAATCACAGAATTACGGAGTTGTTATTACGCAGAAGGAGGCCATTTGGCTCATCGTGCCTGTGCTGGCAGATCAAGTGAACATCATTACGTCGTGTCAATTTCCTGTTTCTTTTCCCTATATCCTACTGAAATTTGTACTCAGCACTAAAGTCAGTCAGCACTAAAAAAGACAAGTGAAGAGCCATATAATGCACATGTTCATTTCAGCACAAAAGCATCCTGTGTCGATGCAGATTCATGAGCTGCATGGCTGTCACTGCACACAAATCAACCTTACAGAAGCATGCTGATCAAAGCTGTTAGTCAGCTCCAAAGGAAAATGTTAAAGGACTGAAGTGATGTCTGAGAGCAAGTTGTGTCGATAAGTCAGTGTATGCTGAAATCCAGCATCATTTGCAATTGCACGTTCATCAATCTGGAAACACTGTGTCAAGACACAGAATTCTGAAGATGTCATATGCAATATGCAACTGCACAAGATCAGAATAGAAGTACAGTATCAAAATAGTTCAGTGAAAAAGTGAAGGCAGTTGATTGAGGGAGTGAGGCAGGAAATGTGAAGGAGTGAAAGTAGGAAGTAAGGGCAGGAGGATTGAGGGTTTGATGGTGGGGAAATGAAGTAGTGAGGGCTCAGAGGAGTAAGTGTGTGAGTGTAGTAGGAGTAGGTGAGTATGGGTGGGGGTTAAGACAATGGAAAGAATGAAGGACAGTGAGGGAGTGTGGATAGGGGTGTCAGAGCAGTGGATTGAGGGTTGGTTAAGGTGAGGGAGTGTGGCTTGGCTTGGTGAGGGAGGGTGGGAGTTAGAATGGGGCCAGGAGGGTGAAGATGAGGAGGTGACGAGAATGAGCACGGGGCAGCAGAGAGAGCAGGGTCATGAGGGAGAATAGGGCAGGATTGAGGATGAGTGGGGGGGATGTGAGGATGTGGCTGGGGATTGAAGATGGTGAAGGGAAGGAGTGGGGCGAAGGTGGAGTGCGGTGGAGAGTGGGTGAGAGGGGCCATCAATCACTTTTCCCTTAACGCCACGTCCTCCCCTTTCACAGGCCCCCCGTCTTGCCCCATCACAGCGCCAACCCTTGACAATCAAACCCCTCTCCCCACTTCACAGCTGCAACAAGTTTAAAGCTGAACCAGGTGTGCATCGTTTCACACATGCAAATTAATGCAGTGCATAGTATACACAAGTGGTGTCAATAGACGTGGCCTGTGGGTGAAGGGTCAAAGAGGGTGGTGGCCATAGACCCTAAAGGACATTGTGTAATAGAAGCAGATCCATGATGGACAAGACAGGAATTCGACAAGCTGAAGCTGCCAGCTACCTGCTATGTTTAATCTGCTGTGAATTCATGCCACTTGATTTCTCAATTAAACTAAATTTAGTTCAGGAGGAGAGAAGAATTGGAAGTGAGATATAAATGGTGTGGATTAATCAGGGGCAAATTCATGAAAATTTTGTAGTCACCGCTCAATGATAAGATTTTTGAAGCCACAATTTAAGGCTCAAAGGGAATATTGGGAGAATTTTCATGACTTTGAGAATCTGATTTTGTTCATTTTCACCCTATTTGGTCACATGTTTGCCGCACCAGGAAGGGAAAATTTTTATCCTCGTCTCCTTTTGATTTTCTTGCTGAGAGCCTATCTGTTTGTTGTTCCTCCAATTGCTATCCTTAGCCTTCAGCTGCTTGCACCAGAGATAATCAGTAACAGCTTCTTTATGAGTGCAGCTCCCTTCTAAGAGGAGCAGGCTGCTTTAAAGAGGCTCAGGCTGGCTGGAACACATGCTGGCACACAAGCTGCAGGGCCCTCTGTTGGGCAGTTTGGCTGAATGCCACAATAATTCAACTGAAGATGCAGCATTGTAAAGTATGCATACCTTAACTGGACCAGGACTGAGATGATTGCGAATTGTGACCCAAAAACACAAGCAAATCAATTACCATTATCTAGGAGAAAGCTTCAACCAATCTGAATGGTTCACTTTTGTCTCATACCAATAGGGCCTTTTAAAGCAGGGAATATATAAATGGTTTTTAAATGCAAGTGTTTTACCATGGAAGCTAACACAGGTATATGCTGAGGATACAAACTTGCACGTAGAATTTTCTCCTCCAATTCATTCTTTCAGAATTTTGTTGTTATTCTGAAGAATAATTGGCAGAGTTTATATTCATTACAGCCAAATCATTTTAAAAAGAAAATTATATCCATATGAGCAAGGCACAATACTATCATCTAAATGTGTAAATACACTATGCAAAAGTAAAACAAAATGGAAATAGCTGGAGAAACTCAGCATGCAGCACCTGTGGAGAGAAAGCAGGGTCAACGTTTCGATCCAGTGACCCTTCGTTAGAACTAAAGTGCAAAAACAAATCCTTCCTTGTTAATTAACTGTATTTTTAACATTAAAATGTATGCCATCTATGGGGATATTTGAGAAAAAAAAAATTATGCATGGAAATATGAAAAGTCAGTTAATTGCACTTAGGATGTCTTCATTTGGAACAAATCTGATATATATTTTAAAAATAAATTTATTATAAAATCAAATTATTGGTACCTCTCTACAGTTGCATTAAAATCTAAACAACAATGCAACACTTTAACAATGTTGTACCCTTATAACTCTACACTGAATTACCTGAACAAAATCGGAGATGATGCTAGTATGAAAAGCTTATTGCTATCAATGTTTGATAATGATTGTCTAAGAATTACCCCATCCTGCAAATATATAATTGAATTTGTCTTGATCTTATAGCAATACCTTTCTTTCCAGGTCAAGAAGGTTACAATAATGAATGATAATAATCCAAACAACACTTTTTTTGAAAAAGTGTAAATAAGCATAGTTATTTGTCTCTGGTAACAATATGATAACAATTACATATTGCTGTCTGAAGGTTTCGATTACATTCTGTTAGCTAATATTAAAACAAGACCATTTGTCCCAATTTGCAAGGAAGTTATGCATACTAAGTTTTGAAATGATTGTTATGTGATGTTGATAGGTGGCAATGTATCACATGCTTCATTTATCAATTAAATGTCTGTTTGTATCAAAAGTTGACATTGCTACCTTCCACTACTTTCCCAAAAATCTGAAACCAATTTTTTTTAAAAAATGGACTGGAGGTAGAAAGTGCCAGCAGATTATTTATCCATAGTGTTATGGACCAGACAAAATCCCCCAAAATTCATTAAGAAGATAGTCTTGACCCTAACATTTTCTTATTTTATAGGTAAGCGTAAGGCATTGTGTTCCAGATGCAATTCAATTGGTCAAATGCGCTTTATTTTTACACTACAGTTAAAATACAGACAAAATAAAAATAAAAGAAAAGAATTGGTTTAACTCTAACTCTATCGAAATGCTTAACAAAATAATAGATATATTAACTGCTACTAATTAACTGTTCCAATATAGTAACATCCTCTAAACACACACATGGCAAAGGCAAATTCAGTAAAATAGATTATCTCACATGCAATTCTAGCAGCAGGAAGAGAACCCCAGCTTTTACCTGTGACTGAGAGAGGAATAAGAGCTTCCACATCTAGCTTGAAGACCCCTAGTAAAGACTGAAAATTAAAACTAAAAATCCTGGTTCTGTAGGAACTTGACCCCACCTATTCAGGCTGTTTCTATTGTTCCAGTTCTTAAAAAAAGCCACGGCCTCTCAAGCTGTTTACTTTATTGGCTTTGAGCAGACTGCTCGGTACCTCTGTCTCAACCTTTCTTCATTTAAAAAATTAGGACAAAATATACCTCTTAAAGCCACAGTATCATTACAGCAGCTCCAATCATCTCAAATAATGAATTAACAAATATCAAGTCTGAAG
Organism: Rhincodon typus; assembly: GCF_021869965.1. Taxonomy (NCBI): domain Eukaryota; kingdom Metazoa; phylum Chordata; class Chondrichthyes; order Orectolobiformes; family Rhincodontidae; genus Rhincodon; species Rhincodon typus. The sequence goes on along the minus strand of NC_063343.1, from coordinate 34,673,203 downwards.
TAAGGAAAGAAGAGATAAATATTAATTTTTAGCATTATATTTTGAATCATTAGTGAGTAGTTAGTATAACATCTCTGTAGTTCACAATCAGATTAAAAAATGAGGATGGTATTATATCAGGGTCTGTGAGCTATGGCAAGATATGTGATGGAATCAGTCAATAAGTGCAGCACAGCCCATCTTGATGTCATGAACACCTGGCACTATCTTTTATGCTCTTCACCTGGTGTGATGAGATGGTAATTGATGGGGATTAACACTTCATTAGATTCGTCATTAGATTCTTCCAGATTTTTATTGAATTCAAGTACCATTGTCTACTGTAGTGGTATTTGAAACTGGACCCCCATATAGGTAACAGTCTCTAGATTAATGGTCCAGCAATAATACCATTAGGCCATCGCCTCATTAACATTCAGCTCTCATCTGACCAAACTCGCCAAACAAGCTGTTAGGAAAATGCAATAAGAAAATCAGAGTGAGTACTGGGTAGATTCAATTTGCTGCTTGCTCCAAATAATCTCCATGTTTGATACCGGGCACTGACATCTCAGAGCACACTCCACTATACTGGATCACACACACCCCACATCCATAGACATTGGTATCTGATATGTACCAGCCTCTTAAAAATCCTCTGGGTGCATCTCCAATCCATTTACTAGACTCTTCTGTGCTGCATCGCAGGCCGCACTGGCAACTGTCATTGTAATGCTGCAGCGTGGATTTTGTGTGCTCAGGGACAAGCACCTGTCTCAATGGACTGGGCTAGGCTGCATCTTTAGCTTTTTTGCTTGCTATCATAGCAGTCACTTCAATCCTACTTGGATGCTCACAGCATCTCTGTCTTGCATTTCCTTGTCTTTTTGTGCTTTGTCCTCTCAACCAGAGATATCTTGCTCATATTATTGCTGATTTGCCAGGCTGTTTAGCCCAGATACAAAGCCAGGAAGTTTGTCATAGTTGTCAACAGGTCTCAGTCAAGTCAAAGGAGATAGCTTCACTCAGAGTTTCCCAGCTCTGTAAGACAAGAGGAGCCTCTGATACTAATCCAGGCCCTGCTTGGGCTTGTCAGTGTCATTATCCTCTCATCATAAGGGTTGAGGAGCTGAATGATGGGCAGCACACCACACGTCTTGACTCTTTGTGCTCTCTTGTGAGCTTTTTTTCCCCTCAGGGAATCAGAAAGAATCAGAAAGAAGAGGTTGCTGTGGATGGCACAGCTTTACTATCGATGCAGGTGGTAAGGTGTCCTAAGTGAGTGAATAGGCAGTGCATATGACAAACTGGGTTGGTGTGGGTGAGAGTTTTTGGGCAGGCAATAGTGAAAGTGGTAGGAGTACAAGCCTTAGTGGGAGGTGGGTAAAGAAACATATAGAGAATGAGTGTGTGGTATCACAGAGCAGATGGGAGCAGAATGGAAAAGATTGTTGACCACCTCCTTGCAGTACAGGGTGTACCTCCAGATGACTAAGACTGTTTTGACCCAGATGGCAAACTCTGACTAGGTGTGATTTTGTGGTCTTTTGGGGAAAGTGGATTTTCGACCTGGTTCCTGCCAACAAAACAAGGCACCAATTTCCTTCTGTCTGCTATATCACATGTTTGGGTGCACAATGGTCTTTTAAAAATGGCATTAGTGCAAAGGATGCTGGTTAGTTCTGGAACAACGCACAGTAAAATGGGGTGGAATTTGGACATGAGAGATGCCATAGAGGTATGGTATAGTAGTTTGATAAGATATGCAAGAGAATTTGCTGAGCCTTGAGGTAACAAAGCCTCCAAAATGCTCAATGTAACTCTGACTTAGCCAAATTTCGTAAGATTCAGACCTTAATATTTTATTCTAAGTCAGGCTTTGATCTATCAAATACTAAATAATTGTGAGAGGACAGAAGCCTTTATTTTCATTAGTAAGTTTGGATGTAGTAGCATGGACAGCATGGGAAGAAGAGCAGAAGATGGAGTACGAGTGCAGGCATGCTGGAGTCCAAATTTGATGGTGTCTGAACATAGAATGGCTGGTACACTAGATCAAATGTGAGAAGAAATACTTTTGAGGACTGTCCATGGACTTCTTAGAGATAAATCCAAAGAGTTGCAGTTGCCGATTTGGTAACCTAATGTAGTTTGCCAGCTGAGCTTTACTAAGTTAGTTTGACCAATTTGGAAGCTGATCTGGCCTAAGGGGAAATCCAGAAGTAAATGGCAGGTAATATGGAAATGTATCTACTAACAATATGCAACATTAATGTGGATGAAGGACAATTCCAACTCTGCTTGGCTCCAGTTATGACTAGTCCCTTGATGAGGTTCCCTTATTTTTCCATGATTCAAGACAGGAGGTCCCCAAGTCATTGAACTCTATGGTGACTGGCTCTTCTTTTTCATCCACCTCGCTGGTTGGTCACAAAAAGGCTAATTTAAAAGGGATCCCTTCCCTTGTGTATAAGTTATCTCAGATCAAATGAATTTATGTTTAAAAGGAACAAATTTAACTTGGCTTTCTTCAGTTAAGCGTGTTTATCTGTTACAGATCGTGAGAAGGTATAACAACATATTACTTACACACAGGTACACACACACACACATGCATGCACACACATACACACAGGCACACACACACACACACACACACACACACACACACACACAAACACACACTCAATGAATAGAATTGACTCCAAAGAATGGTAAAAGCTTTCACAGAATGAATCTGTTTCTAAGTCCCTAGTGAAGAAAAGACAGTGGAACATTGCAGTCATCACATGATAGTCTTGATGGTAGTTAAATGGGTTTTGTCTTGGTTCCTTTCAACAGTAGCTGGTTGTCAACTCTCAAAATGAGAGATTGTATTTTCCCTTTCTTTATCTCCTCTGCAGGGGTGCTTAATAGCTGTTCTCAAACTGTGATCTGTACAGCACATTTATCCACACACTAGCACATCAGGCTGCTAACAAACACAAACCACGAGTTGCATTCAGTTTTTAACCTTTCTTTTGTAAAGCCCTGTAAGAGTAAACACAACCACTACCGCAGGAAATGGTTTGCTGCTGAGAGGGTGATTTGATTTGATTTATTAGTGTCATGTGTACCAAGGTACAGTGAAAAGTGCTGTCTTACTTGCTTTACAGGCAGATCATACTATTTATGATTAATCTGGATAGCAGAACAGAGTGCGGAAAAAGGTGTTACAGCTGCCAAGAAGGTGCAGACAGAGATCAACATTAACATTAAACAGGTTCATTCAAAAGTCTATCAGTGGGGAAGAAGGTGTTCTTGAATCTGTTCATACGTGTATACAAACTTTTATATCGTCTGCCGATGGAAAGAGGTGGAAGAGAGTATAACCGGGGCGGGAGAGGTCATTTTTTCCCAATGCAGCAGGAAGTACAGATGAAATCAATGGATGGGAGGCTGGTTTGCATGATGAACGGAGCTATGTTCACAACTCTCTGTAGTTTCTTTCAGTCTTGGGAAGTGCAGTTGCCATACCACGCTGTGATGCATCTAGATAAGATGCTGTCAATGGTGCATCTATAAAAATTTGTCAGAGTCTTTATGGACATGCAAAATTTCCTTAACCTGCTGAGGACATAGAGGCATTGCTGTGCTTTCTTAACCATAATGTCAATGTGGGTGGACCAGGACAGATTGTTGGTAATTGTCAATCCCAGAAACTTGGGGTGTTTGATCATCTCCACCTCAGCACCATTGATGCAGTCAGGAGTGTGCCCTCCACTCTGCTTCCTGAAGTCAATGTCCAGTTCCTTTCTTTTGCTGACATTGATGGTTAGTCAGCCTCTTGGTATCCCTTCCTTTTGAGTCTTTCGGTTTGTAGTTTCCCCAACTTTGTACAGGTGTGACATTTCAGGCGTCCACACAGGACTCCGTTAGATAATCACTGAACCTTTGTGTCCGTTCTCTTTAAAAAAAACACACGCTGGAATTAAAAGTTCATTATAACAATGAGAACTTCAGAGTTCTGATACATTGTAATGATACTACACATTAAGGTTAGCACGAAGAATGAATTTTTTTTGGTGACCTGCAACAGTCCCATTAACCAAGAATTAAGAATCAGGAAGAGAGAAAAGACATTCATCCTCTTGAACCTGTGCAGCCATTCAGTGAGATCTTTGCTAACCTGACTGTGGTCCTAACTTCACTTTTCTGCTTGTCCTCCTAAATCTAGCTTCCCTTGTCAATCAAAAATTTGTCTAACTCAGCCTTGAATATATTCAATGATTTAGTCTTTGATGCTTGTGTGGAAGACAGCTCCCAAGATTGATGTCTCTCTGAATCTGTGCTCAGTAATTCTAAGTGCATCTTCATGGGAAAACATCTTCCCAACTTCTACCCTGTCAATTCAGGGGAAAATAGAGTATGAAAATAAAATCATCAGGAGAATATAAATTGACAGTAAAGGCTTCGATAAGAACGTGATGAGAAAAAAGATTAATAAAGACAAATGTAGACCCTTCATAATCAGGAACTGGGAAAACAATATGGGGAGCAAAGAAATGGCAGAAGAATTGAACACATACTTTGGTCTGTCTTCACAAGAAAGGGCACAAATGGAAATGTTTGGGAACCAGAGTTCTAGTGATTAGGAAGAAAATGTTCCTGGGGAAATTAATAAGGTTAAAGGCTGACAAATCTCTAGGACCTGATAATCTATATTCTAGTGCACTGAAGGAAGTAGCTGTGGGAATATTGGATACGTTGGTGTCATCTTCTAAAGTTGTATAGACTCTGGAGCAGTTTCTACAGATTTAAGGGTGGCATAGGTAACCACATACTTTTTTGAAAAGGAAGGGAGAGAAACGAAAAGAGAATTACAGACTAGTTAGCCTAAAACGAGTGCTGAGGAAAATGCTGATGTATGTTATTGAAGATCTGGTAACAGAACATATGGAAGGCATTAAAGGGATTGGACAAAGCCAGCATAGATTTTTGAAAGGCAAATCATGCTTAACAAACCTACTGGAGTTTTTTTGGGGGGGATTTAACCAGTAGAATTGATAAAGGAGAACTGGTGGGTGTGGTGTAATTGGATTTCAGAATGCTTTCGATTAGATCCTCATAAGAAGGCAAAGTTACAACACATGGGCTAGGGGAGTACTATATTCGCATGGATCAAGAATTGGTTGACAGACTGGAAACAGGGAATAAGTGTGTCTTTTTTTCTGAGTGGCAGGCAGTGACTAGTGCGGTACTGAAATGCTCAGTGCTTGGGCCACACTATTCATAATATATATAAATGATGGACGAGGTAACCAAATGCAACATTTTCAAGTTTGCTAATGACACCAAAATTGTGAGGAGGAGGCAAGGGCTGGTCAAGGTGATTTGGATGAGTTGAGTGAATGGTCAGGCACATTGCTGACACAGCAGAACATGGCTAAATGTGCAGTTATACACTTTGGTGTGAAAAACAGAAAGGAAGTATACTATTTAAATGATATTAGGAATTGTTGATGTAAAAAGAGCTTGGGTGTCTTCGAACACCAGTTAGTGAAAGTAGGTATGTGGGTGCAACAAGCAATTAGGAAGGCAAAAGGATTTGAGTTTAAAGTAGTTTAAGTCTTACTGCTGTCTGCAATTTTTGGTCTCTGTCACGCTAGGGAGTGCAGCAGAAGTTCCCTAGCCTGATACCAGGGATGGCAGAACTGTCTTAGTAGGAGAGATTAGTTTTGATTGGGCCTGTATTCATTCAAGTTGAGAAGGATGAGATGGGATCTGTTTGAAATGTGAAAAATTTTAACAGAGCATGACAGACGAGATGCAGGGAGCATGCTTTTCCGGTTTAGGAAGTCTACAACCAGGAGATACAATTTCAGGATATGGGATCAAGTGTTTGAGACTGAAATATGGAAAAAAGTTCTTTGCTTAAAGGCTAGTGAACCTGTGGAATTCTTTAGTAAGAAGGCTGTGGAGGCCAAGTCTCTGAATGTATTCAAGAAAGAGAGAGAGAGTTTTTAGATTTAGAAGGGGCATGGAGAGAAAGTGGGAGTATGGTATTGAGGAAGAGGATCAGCTATGATCACATTAATTGGTGCCACAGACTCAAAGGGCTGAATGGCCTACTCCTGCTCCTAGTTTCTACTTTTCCATGTTTCTATGTTTAAATCTTTGAACACGTTTATATGTTTCAATAAGATCACCCCTCGACTTTCTGAATTTCAATGCATAAAGGCCCACCTTGCTCAACCCTTCCTCATGAAACAAACCTTTCCTAGTGATCCTTCTCTGGACTCTGATAGAGATATTTCCTTCTTTAAAGTGACTAATTCTGTGTAGCAGCATGCTAGGTATGGTTTCACCAATGCTCTGCACAGTTGTAACAAGACTTTCATACTTTTATGCTTCATGCCCTTTGCAAGAAAAGCCAACATTTTATTTGCCTTCGTAATTGCTTGCTGCACACCTTTGCCAACTTCTTGTGATTCATATCCAAGGACTCCCAAATTCACTATCTTGCAACACTCTGCAGTCTCTTCCCATTTAATATTTTGCATTTCTATTCTTTTTGGTGTTGGATAACTTCACATTTTTCCATATTATACTCCATCTGCTAAATTATTGTCCAATCACTTAATTTATCTGTATTCCTTTTCAGACTCTCTTTGGGCTAGATTCTCGTGAAGCCATGAAGACTTCTCAGAACTTTTATAAATAGTGGATGAGATATGGACCTGGAAGTCCTGCCTCCATTTTTTGCCATATTCCATTTTCACTGGTAGTAGGAAGGGCCAGTGCATTAAATGCACAGGCATAAATTATGAACAAGTTACACAATTTAAACTTAGTGTGCAGGTAAGCTGTTACAATCAGACCCAGGCAAGGTTCCCTTATTGTTATGGTTCTAGATGAGCTATCTGTGAGGAGAGATGAACTAGCTCTCCTTCTGTATTAAGCCACCTCCTCACTTGATTGCAATAAGGTTAATTTAAAACCCTTCCCTTGTAGATACCTCACTCCCAGGCCACACACACCTATGTTTTAAAAGGAGTCAACTTAACTAAGCTTTCTTGAACAAATGAAAGAGTGAATTTATTAATAATTAAACTGAAGAAATAGTAGCACAACATACATACACAAAGATTCAAAATAAGTGTGGAATCCAAGAGAGTAGAAGCTTAAAAAGAAATGATTTATGGATTATTCTCTGAATTGTTCACAAAGAGCGAATCAATGGATAATCAACCATAGATGATAAAGAGAGCTGTTGTGTATATTTTCTCTCACAAACCAGTCAAGATTCCCAATCATTTTGAGTTATCAGTGATCCCTGCTGGAAAGAATCCTCAGGATAATTAGGCATTTTTGGACTAGTGTGGAAATCCTGATGTTCTATTTCGTCACTCAGGGTGTGGGGCCATGTGACAAACTTAATATGTATGACACCTGGACTGACTAGTGACCTTACTACTGTTCTATGCTTTGAATGCCAAGTCAAGAACACTACAAACCCTGGCAGAACCACTGCGTAGTGCACTAATTGAAGATTTTGCCAGAGAGATTATGGATCTCTCAATGCAATTAACTTTGTGGTCAGGGGCAAGCACCCTTGCTTTGCCAACAAGCTGCAAAATCTGGCGCAATATTAATGAAGTCCGACAACAAAAACATGCATTCAGTTGAAACAGAGAACAGATGCCCCACTAACATCTGGTAGAGAGAGATATTTGTACATTGGAAATTAGCATTTCCCACTCACTGTCAGGACTTGTATATGAAGGATAGTAACTTCCACTCAGTAGCTGCAAGCAGCTGGCAAATGTTACATCAGTGACTGTCAAAATGAACAAATATGAGGACAATTAAAACATTATTGATACTGAATGCTCATTTATAACTCCTGATTGAAGTTGGAGATTGTTTGCACTTTTAATATTCAAATAACAAACCTTGAGCAATATTTATGAAAGATTCATATGATGCAGCATTCACATTAGCTTTGATATATTTCCGTGGCAACCATCCTACCTAGCCAAAAGTGTAGGTTTTCCACCTACACCCAAGCAACTGTGAATGATGATCTATAATTAGCTGTTAAGCATTTGAGAGGAATATTCGCATGGTTCTGTCTTACTTTTGCCTGTATCTGGTGGGAGGTGGCGACTCTCTCCTGGTTTCTTTAAGAAGACATAGTTGAAAGTAAAAATTCATACACACGTTATCATAGATACATGCTTGCATCTTCTCTCAGTTGCAGTGGATTGGATTTGGAGAATTATGATTGGTTATCAACGATGAATATGAGTGAGTAGTGCAGTGTCCTTCAAGACTAAAAGGGGCAGCTCATTTCAGCAGGTGCTTGCATGTTTTTGAATTGTGGTGTAGGGTGTGAATGAGGACGCGTGAAGCTAAAGTTGCACATCCACAAATGAACATGGTTCTACATGTTAAGTAGTAATGCTTGACCCATCTGCATATAAATGTGCAACCTTATTATTGGGAATTTTTTTTCTAGATGCATCTATCCCATATACAAATATCATTTAAATTTTTTAAACTTGAAAGTTCAGTTATTCCAGTGGTATCAATACTGGAGTAATGAACAGTGCTTTTAATGTAATATTTTAATGCATAAATTGACAGAAATTGTAGTCATTTTAAGTACTCCTCAAATAGAATGCAGTCTTGAAGTAACAAGTTGAAGTTGATGGTTTCCATGAAAGGCTACGTATTTCTTTTTAGTCACAAAGCTTACATTTGTAAATAAGGTGAGGCATTAGATGTATATGATGTATATTTAGATTTAAATCTCATAGTGACGTGTTTTACAAGGAGAGATCTTCAATAGTGTTATGATAGTGGTATTAAAGGACTACCAAGATTTGACTTGTCACCTGATTTTAGAACGTGTGACCTTTCACAGACTAAAATGGATTTAAACAAGAGAACACACTCACTTAAAATGGCTACAGTGATCACTTGATCAGGTTGAGCCAAGCTTATGAAACTGTTAATACATAAGATCCAGTCAGAATTAAAATTTAACATAGCATCAAAAATCCCAACTGTATCTCCCAATTGATGTACAACTTTGTAGATGGTTTACTTATTGGGATGAAAGAGTCTCCTGCTAATTATTTAGCATTGGAAAAAACATGTAGCCAGGCTTCATAACAACAGAACAGAAGGCTTGCACTCTCTCTCTCTCTTTGCCTATCAGCCTTTCAAAAAACAGTGGCCAATGATGAAGCAACTTGGAGAAATATCCCTTCGCTGAGAACTCAAGGTTTTCTACAAATTCTGTCATTGCTGAGGAGACACAGGGCATCAATTAAATAACTGAAGAAGTCATTCCAGACTCAAAACGTTAACTCTGTTTCTTTCCACAGGTGCTGTCAGACTTGCTGAGTTTCTCCAGCATTTTCTGTGTTTATTTTAGATTGCAGCATCTGCAGTATTTTGCTCACTGTCATCTTGGGTTAAGACTTAACACCTCAAGCAATCTAAGAACTCTTTAAGGTGTCTATTCTTGATCTTTTTGTAGTTGATAATCTCCCCTTTTAAAATTTATACCTGTACTTGCATCTTTGTTGGATGTTGTGTTTTATTATTTTTCTCAGGTTGAGTAAGTTATCCTTAATTTTGACCAGTATTAGCATTTTAATTGAAGTGAGATATAGCTGTGTGCTAAGAAGAATTAAGAATCTTTGTTATGATCAGTGAATGATTTAAAAAGAGAACAGATCTACCCTGCATCATCTAGTCATAATTGAAAATGAATATGATGGAGTTGGATCATTGCAAACATGTCAGACTCAAAGCAACTATTTTCTTATGATCCTTTATAGAAAAAATAAATAATGTGCTGCAGATAATTAGGATTTGAAATAAAAAACAGAAAGTACCATAGAAACTCAGCAGGTCTGGCAGCGTCTGTGGACAAAGAAGCAGAAGTAACATTTCAAATCCAATATGATTCTTCTTCAGAACCCTGAAAATAGGAAAGCTGAAACCTCAGAGTGAGTTGTCGTTAGAGTTCTGTATAAAGAATCTCTGGCATACTTCCCAACAGAATTACTTTAACACTTTAGAATACTACTGTCAAAAAGTTATTGCTCATTATCGTTGATATAATTTACTCTAATATATTGCACTGTAGCAGGGTTGATCTATTAGAATTAATCTTTCTTTAATGAATGTGACTTGCACCAGACTCTGTGATTTTAGTAAAACTTAAACAGCACATGCAGTATTGCCTTACTTGTCATAGTAGCATTGTAAATCCAAAAATATGTCATTTTATCAGTACAGTACATGAATGACTTTATGTCGACTACGTTTGATAAAATTTGGAGCTCACAAACATTTCTTTGAGACTTTTTCTTGCTAAGGAATTTGGGCTACCAATATCTGCGTACTTGTTGCTTTGTTGGCATTAACCTCCAAATCTTCGAGCAGTTGTGTAGGTGAATGTGACTCAAGATTTAATGTATACACCAAAATGAAAACTAGAGCACAGTGACTTCAGGAAAGAATGATTGGTGTAGGTAATGGAAAATGGGACAGACCTAGTTTTAAAAGAGGAAGCAAACACAAGTGGAATCCCTCTGGGATTTTATATTTATTTTAAGATCACAGCCCATTAAATACCTATTCTCATCATCTCACTTCTGTGCACAGCACACAGGAGAAAAATCCTGCTAAGGAGATTTATGAGAACAGTGTTTCAGGTAATTTAAAAAAATTTACAGCTGTTTTTGTACATTGGGTGGAATAACAGCAATGTGCACTAGATGCAATTCCAGCAGTAGCAGATCTGAGAAATTGGGCTAAAAACTGAATTAGAACCATGAGAGTGGAGCTGGTGAGCTGTATTGTAGAACTGCCCTGGTTGAGTTAAGGCAGGAAGTTTACAAGCTTTGGGCTGTCTGCATGTTTCAATGATTGTGGCGTGCAGCCCAGCTTGAAACATGCTGCTGAATGGCTGCACATTTAGTAGGAAGCCCAGAGGTTTGCATAGCTAGTAGACGGGTAGCCTGCACTTGTTAGAGATTACTTGCCCTTAAAGCAAGATTCACTCATGCTACAGAGCAGCTAGAACTGTGTCACCATCTGTTTAAGGGAAGGAAAGAGACTCCAGAGGGAGCAACAGGTCAAGGAAAGGGTTCCAGGATAACTTTATTGCAGGCCTTAGTGCAGGTGGGCAAGAGAAAGAGAGAAGTAATTTTTCCACTTGAATCAGAAGGTCTTCAGGGAATATTGCCTAAAACTGATAGAAGCAGGTAATGACTGGGATCAACTCCTGAAGTCTAGCTCCAACAACTTGGGAAAAGTGCTGGAAAAATGTATGTGAGCTTACAAGCGGGTCACTATCAGTGAATTGGTCTTCAAATGTAGTTTTCTGTGAACTGCACCGTTGAGCTGTCACACTGTTCAATGCACTCTTGTAACTCAAACATCCACATGGGCAAGGGTGGAGGAAGGGACAGGATATATAGACAGCTCATCTGACCTTTCTCTGAACAGCTAGTTAAAGTAAATGCTACAAATGTGGACTGATAGCTTTGTCTTGAATCTCTTGAGCTTACAATGATAGCCTCCGACATGCCATGAACTTGAGTCACAAGATTTATGGAGGTACAGACAATGAACCAATTGTTAAATAAACCTTAAGAATTCTGCTGTTGCATTGCTGAACATAAATTAGTGATGTTCTAATTTATAAATCAAAATATTATTCCAATGGAGAAGGTGGGACATTGTTATATGTCACAGGATTCATAATCCAGAACACCAGGCTCATGTTCTGGGGACATAGCTTTGAATCCACCATGGCAGAGAGCAAAAATTGAGTTCAATTTAAAAAAAAAAAGTGAAATAGAATGCTAGACTAATAATAAATATGTAACTATATAAATGTAAAATCCTCTGGTTCAGTCAGTGTCCTTTAGGGAAGCACATTTATCCACATGTGACTCCAGACTCATGGCAATGTGAATGGGTCTTAATTGCCCTTTTTAAAAAGAAAAAATCGCACTGTTAAGGAAGTACATGTCACTGAAAATTAGATGCTGAGAAATTAGTTTTGGAGAAAAGATTGCTAGACTGTCATCCTGCAAGGTGCTTCGAACACTGGTATCCACAGACTTAATGGCAACAAAGTGAATTTGTATGACAGCGTTCTGAGCTTGGATGGTGTTCCAAGTGTTTAATGACTGCTACAGATTGCACATAAAGACAGCAAAAGCTGAAGTAGAGGTCACATGACTATGATAAACCAGCCAGTATACTAAAGATGCAATTGCATTTCTCCAAACATCGCCTTTCGGTGAATAAATTACATCCACTATTCTTTGCAGTTACAAGTTACCCAATATACATAGTGGCAAAGAAAATTATTAGTAATTAACAGGATGATGTGTCAACCCTATTTTTTGCTTCCATCAGTGCCTGCATAAGCATTGCATAATTAGTCTTTAAGTTGTGAACGTCTCGTAAAGAAATGAGTGTATGTTCATGTTGGCTGTCCATCTGGTATCTGCTTCATTCCTAGGATGAAGCTGCTTCTTAGGGAGTGTTGTTCCTATGGAAAATGCTGTTGCCATGGTAACTGTTGATCCATTTCAGTTGCTGGAGAATAGTGGACCTTGGATTGATAGTTGTCTTTTATTTTGTGGTAATGGTGAGATCACATGTCTCTGATCAGCTGCCTGCAGTGAAAGAACAGCTTTTCTAGTATATGTAGCTACCTGCAGTTCTGGCCATTTGGCATTGAATTTGGTTAAATTTGAGGCTTTGCATTTTGGTAAAACAAACAAAGGCAAGACTTATCCAATTAAAAGTAGGGCCGTGAGTAGGTGTCCAGGGGTTCAGGTACATAATTCTTTGAAGTTTGCATCACATATTGATAGGATGGTTAAGAAGGCATTTATCACGCTTGCCTGCATAGCTTAGATCTTTGAATGTAGGAGCTGGGACGTTATGTTATGGTTTTACAGGACATTGGTGAGGCCTTTTCAGGAGTACTGTGTCCAGTTTTGGTCACCCCATTATAGGAAGAATATTATTAAGCTGGAGAGGGTTCAGAAGAGATTTACCAGGAATGGAGGATTTGAGTTATAAGGAGAGGCTGGAAAGGCTGGGATATTTTTCACTGGAGCGTAGGAAGTTGAAGCATGACCTTACAGAGGTTTATAAAATCATGACGAATATAGATAAGGTGAACGCAGTGTCTTTTCCCTAGGGTCGGGGATTTCAAGACTGGAGGGCATTATTTTAAGGTGAGAGGAGGAAGATTTTAAAAGGACATGAGGGGCACTTTTTTTAACAGAGTGATTTGTGTGTGGAATGAACTTCCAGAGGAAGTTAGAATGTTTAAAAGATGTTTAGATGATTGTTTGGAGGGAGATGGGCCAAATGCAGGCATGTTGGACTAGTTTAGATTGTGATTATGGTTGGCATGGATTGATTGGACCGAAGGGTCTGTTTCTATGCTGTTAGACTCTATGACTGTAAGTTGTTGTCAACATTTACCCACAATCAAGGTGGCAGCTGCTGTATGGACCCAAGTTGTCACATGCGTGTTAAATTTTGTTAAGAGCATTGAACGTTTACACCCTAGCTGTTCATCGCCCACCTCTGGCAATGATTTGACATTTGGCTCACTGTCACTTGATCTTGATTTTGTTTTTCAGGTTCATTTATACTTCTAGTTTGAGTAGTTATTTTTAATTGGAAGAATAGTTTGGTGCAGTATGGCACTATTTTTCAGCTAGACTACTGTTCATGCCTTCAGTAGTTGTGTTTCTCCAATTAAGCACTGCCTTCTACAAATCTGTGCTGGATTTTCTTGATTTCTTGAAGTGAATTGGTTTCCTCTTTATTGCACAAAAATGTCTTACTGCAATTGTATAGAGCCATTATGAGGCTACACCTGGAATATTGTGAGCGGTTTTAGCCTCTTTATCTAAGGCAAGATATACGTCACAGAGGCTCATCAGATCATTTCCTAGGATGGCAGGATTGTCCTGTAAAGAGAGATTGAGGAGACCATGACAATTAGACCATAGACATAGAGGCAGAATCAGGCCATTCGACTCATTGAGTTGATCCACCATTCGATCATGGCTGATATGTTTCTCAATCCCATTTTCCTGCCTTCTCCCCGGAACCCTTGGTCCCCTTACTAATCAAGAACCTATCCATCTCTTTCTTAAAGACACTCAATGACTTGACCTCCATAGCCTCCACAGGCAATGAGTTCCACAAATTGACCACCCTCTTGTTGAAGAAATTCTTTCTCATCTCAGTTCTAAAGGGTCATCTCTTTCCTCTGCAGCTGTGTCTTCAGGTCTTAGTCTCCTATTGGTGGAAGTATCTTCTCCATGCCCACTCTATCCAGCCCCCTTAATATTATGTAAATTTCAATGTGATTCCTCCCCTGATCCTTTTAAATGCCATTGATACAGGCCCAACCGTTCCTCATATGACAAGCCCTTCATTGTTGGGATCATTCTTGTTCTTCTGGACCCCTTCAGAGACCAGCACTTCCTTCCTCAGATGTGGCACCCAAAACTGCTTACAATACTTCAAGTGTGGTCTGACCACAGTCTTATACAATCTTAGCAGTACATCCCTGCTCTTAACAAGACTTAATGCATGTGATAACTTGGACCCATATAGCAGTTGCCACCTTGATTGTGTGGTGAATGTGGACAACAACTTAGTCATACAGCATGAAAACAGACCCTTCGGTCCTGACCAGAGCCTTTTACAACTTCAGCAGTACATCCCCTTGAAATAAATGTTAACATAGCATTTGCCTTCTAATTGACAATTCAACTTGCATGTTAACCTTAAGAGAATTCCGACCTAGGACTCCCAAGTCCCTCTGTGCTTCAAGTTTCTGAAGCCTTTCCCATTTAAAAAATTGTATTTGCCTCAATTGTTTGTACCAATGTGCATATCCTTACACTGTCCCACATAGTATTCTGTCTGTCACTTCTTTGCCCACTCTCTGGGCCTGTCCAAGTCCTTCTGCAATCTCTCTGCTTCCTCAACACTGCTTGTCCCTCCAGCTATCTTTGTGTTGTAAGAGTGGCTGGTCTATATTTTCCACAGTTCAGAATAACCTGAGGTGATCTCATTGAAACATACAAAATTCCTACAGGGCTCAAGATATTGAAGGAGAAAAGATGCTTCCAGTGACTTAGTGGGAGTTCTAGGATATTTGTGACAGGGTGACACAGTCCTAGAATAAGGGGTAGACTACTTAAGGCTCAGGGAAGGAGGAATCTCTGCATGTTGAGGTTGGTGAATCTTTGGAAATGTCTACCTTTAGAGGCGTTTGATGTTCAGTCGTTGAGTATTTTCAGGATAGAGATCAATAGATATCTAGATGTTAAAAACATCGTGTCATATGGCTATAGTATGGGAAATGGACATTAAGCTAGAAGAACAATCATGATCTAGTGGTATAGCAGAGCACATTCAAGAGGCAAAAGGTTACTTTTCCTTTGTTCCTGTAATACTCCAGAAATACCTCCAATTTCCATAACCAGCTCATCTTTTTCTTTAGATAATGTTTCTAACTTAAGGAATAGCCACCTATTTGTGCTGGTGCCGCTGAAACTACAGAGCTGACATCCAAACAAATTCACTGGAAGCTCTCTATGTCAGTGTTTCCTCCCCACATGGGGTAGAAGTCTGTCCTTGAGCCAATCAATACCCCTCCAAGTGTAACATGGCTGTGGGGCAACTGTTTTTTTTAAGGTTGGGCTTCCAACCAACTACTACTTCAGTGAAGGTAGGGACCATTGCATCCCATCAAATACAGCCCACATTTTTTGACAGGCTTTTGACAGGCACAAAAAATTGTGAGAATTCTGTATGATTTCCTCTGTAACCTGGCCTATCAAAGTCCTCATCTGAGTCTCTACAGCTGAATTCATGTGCAACCTTACCCTCTGTCAAGTTCCACCTAACCTATCCTTTCCCCCTACCCGAACTGGAGTGCACTTATGCCTGGTGTCTCACTAATGTATATCATATTGCAATGCTATCCTTTAAGATGCATGTGATGCCAATACCTGAATTGGAGGCTGCCAGTGATAACAAATGCCAATGTGTTTTCATTTTCACTTCTTGGCCTTCCTCCATTGCCTGGTCAAAGGGTCACTTCTTGGGTATCTGGAGGAACATAATAAAACAGTAAAGCTATAGTGAGGGGCTGAGGGTGTGAGTAAGAATTGCATGCTTATGTATCTTGCTGCTTGCAAATCAGAAGAGAGAGTGGATTGTGAGAAGGAGGAGATTTGAGGATACAATCAACTTCAATGGATATAGCTCACCTGAGACCACAGCTCAGTTATGGCCTACTGACCATGGCCAGCACTGCCTCCTCCAGGGCCACCTCTACCTCTCTCCAGTTAGTACCAGTTGCCTTGTATGTACCACCTTTCCATTCAAGAGAGAGGGCAGTGTCAATGGCCACGATGCATTATACTGTGGCTATCATGATTAAATAGCTGGCAGTGTATGCAAGCTGTGAGATGTGGAATATATGTCTGTTGAGATGGATGATAGGGATGTAGTGATCTGAGCAGTGGCTGAAACTAGTGGTGTAGTTGATAGAACATGAAACTTAAAGGAGTCACTGACTTTGACCACTCCCCCCACCTTTAAGAAGCTCAGGTCCGCTTTAAGTAGTGTTAACTGCTTATAATTTTGGGCTCTTTGCTGATTTGTGCAATCAATTAAGAGTTCAATTATGCCTGGCTGTGTACACATAAAAAAAGTTACAAAAATGTGTGCTGCCTGCATCAAATGGACATGAGTTAATCAGGCATTGTGATTTCCATGCCCATTTTCAAAGGCTGTTCCATTTAGCAGCCAAAAAGTTTAATTCTTAAATAATTAATCAAAATTGACCATTTTTTGCAAGATGAATAAGGAAAAAACATTTAAAATAATTGATAAAGCCTTAAGGAACAGGAAAGCAGAGAGGCTTAAGGATTTAGTTATGGTAATAACTTAGAGCATGAGAACAAACTGATAGTGCTGTAAACTGGAAACTAATGCGCACCACATTTAATAAACGGAAATATAGAGTACAAAAGTAGTCATCTGAAATCTGTGAAAATCATAGGTTATTGTATGCAGTCTTGATGCTTTATTTTAGGAAGAGTGTCAGAAAGAGGGTGCAACATAGATTTGCTGAGATGGTATCAAGGATAGGAAGATTTAATTGTGTAGAGATTATACAAAATGTAATTGTTTCCTTTAGAACTATGAAGGTTAATAGGAGATCTAATGGAGGTGTTCACAATCATAATGTGTCGATGAGATTGACAGTAGAAAAGTATTTCCATTGCAGATCAGTCAGTAAATAAAGGGCATAAATTTAAAACAATTACTGAAAGGATAAAAGAGTAAATTAGGAAAATTTTACTTATGCAGACATCTTGGCATAATATGATACCATTTCGAAAACAGTGAGGGATCAAAAACCATAATAGCTTTAAAAAGGGAAATAGATAAAGATATAAAGAAGTAAAATTTAAAGGATATGAGGAAAGGGGAGGAGTCATGGAATTGTGGATATATTTCTCAAAGCAAGCAAAGTTGCTCCTTCCATGTCATAAAATTCCGTGATAACTCAACAAAACATAATATATTGCTGAGTTATATTCTGTTTGATTAGGAGATAATTATCTTTATGATCAGATTGTCTGTGATACATACTTATCTGTACTCCTTTTATTTCTTTTGTCATAATGTTTGTTGGTATGAAAAGCATTGGCATTTTAAAATAAGAAAATAATGCGTGTACTGTGACATTTCCAAGAATGTGCTGTCACTTTGTACAGATATATTGACACTGTACAAATGTCAACACCTTTGATACAGCTGTGTAAACATTCTCCTGGTGATCATTGCGGTATGGTTTTGATAGAGACCATTCTTTTTGCTAAGGGTTTGAATTTATGGTCGGACACTCAGTACACTAGAGATGGGCTGAGGGGTGGAAGGAATGTTAAAATGCAATGGTGGCTGACGAAAGTATGTAACTTGCTATGATTGGCGACTTCTCATTGACACTGATATATCAGCAGGATTGGAAGAGGCTGCTGCTACGCAGAATGGCACAATAACAATCAGGTAAGCACTGAGAACTCCCATTGGGTTACAAGTGGCATTGAGATGAGTTTATAGCAACTTGATATCCCACAGAGGTCCTCAGAACAAATAAAAACCTGTAAAACTGGTGATGAGACAAACTGGTCTGACTCACCCCACCTAGTTCAAATTGGAGTTTGTTTCCAAGTGTTACTTTTTTAAAAAAAGTGTTGTTTTTCTTTGGGCCAGCAATAGCTGCCGTCTTGGCTACAGCACGATCGCTTGAAAATGCATTCTTCTCACTGTCGATGTTTGTCTGCCAGGCCCGTCATGGTAACTAAAACAATTTGTATTGATTTTTGAGGAATATAGTGTTGCGGCCCTCTTCCTCCTTCCTTCAGCCTCGGCAGCATTCACCATTACTAGTTGTGATACAGGGCTGCCAGCCTCTTGATTTGTTCAGCAGCTCCGTGAGATGGGATGCCATTCCCAATTTGATGGCCGTGCCAGCACTGACTTAGTCAGCTGCCCCTGTAAAATACTGGTCCAGGTTCCACCTACATGTGTCAAGTTCTGGTGGTGAAATTGCTTTACTTAATGATAAAATTAGGCCCTGAAGTGATAGTCGGTCATAAGATGTCCAGTATTTTGTAAGCTAACACATACAACATGGTCATCACCGGTTATTTAAGTTGCAAAGCACAGCCATTTTTTTCAGACTTTAAGAAAATAACTTTATTAATAAAGAGGTAACAAGGTGTAGAGCTGGATGACCACAGCAGGCCAAGCAGCAAAGGCTGACGTTTCGGGCCTAGACCCTTCTTCAGAAATGGAGGAGGGGAAGGGGATTCTAAAATAAATAGGGAGAGAGGGGGAGGAGGATAGAAGATGGATAGAGGAGAAGATAGGTGGAGAGGAGACAGACCGGTCAAAGAGGCGGGGATGGAGCCAGTAAAGGTGAGTGTAGGTGGGGAGGTAGGGAGGAGATAGGTCAGGCCAGGGAGGATGGACAGGTCAAGGGGACGGGATAAGGTTAGTAGGTAGGAGATGGGGGTGGGGCTTGAGGTGGGAGGAGGGGATAGGTGGGAGGAAGGACAGGTTAGGGAGGCGGGGACGAGCTGGGCTGGTTTTGGGATGCGGTAAGGGGAGGGGAGATTTTGAAGCTTGTGAAGTCCACATTGATACCATTGGGCTGCAGCGTTCCCAAGTGGAATGTGAGTTGCTGTTCCTGCAACCTTCGGGTAGCATCGTTGTGGCACTACAGGAGGCCCAGGATGGACATGTCGTCTGCGGAATGGGAGGGTGAGTTGAAATGGTTTGTGACTGAGAGGTGCAGTTGTTTAGTGCGAACTGAGCGTAGGTGTTCTGCAAAGCGGTCCCCAAGCCTCCACTTGGTTTCCCCGATGTAGAGGAGGCCACAACAGGAACAGCGGATGCAGTATACCACATTAGCAGATGTGCAGGTGAACATCTGCTTGATGTGGAAAGTCTTCTTGGGGTTGGGGGTGAGAGGGGAGGTGTAGGGGCAGGTGTAGCACTTTCTGCGGTTGCAGAGAAAAGTGCCGGGTAAGGTGGGGCTGGAGGGGAGTGTGGAGTGGACAAGGGAGTCACGGAGAGAGTGGTCCCTCCGGAAAGCAGATAAGGGTGGGGAGGGAAAAATGTCTTTGGTGGTGCGGTCAGATTGCAGATGGCGGAAGTGTCGGAGGATGATGCGTTGGATCCGGGTTGGTGGGGTGGTACGTGAGGACGATGGGGATTCTATTTTGGTTGTTATTGCCGGGAGGGGGTGTGAGGGATGAGTTGCGGGAAATGCGGGAGACACAGTCGAGGGCATACTCGACCACTGAGGAGGGGAAGTTGCGGTCCTTGAAAAACAAGGACATCTGAGATGTACGGGAGTGGAATGCC